>NC_085125.1:0-600000 GCF_030269925.1 Bombyx mori | reverse complement strand
ATATAGGCACACCGCTATCATTATCTAATTCTGCAGTTTGTTGAGAAAGATTAACGAGCCGAATATGTCTGAGAACATTTTTATTGTACGGTTGATGTTTACACTTTTCTGCATTCAAAATGCATCTGGATATGTAGCTGTTCACAGCAGCATCAGTGTCTTTGAAAATTGTGGTCTAGAAATCTCCTTCTATATCGTGATATGGATGCATCCACTCGGATATTCAGGGCTGCTTCAACATTCAGACTAAGCAGGGCAGAGCTGTTTTTATATGATATGAAGAGAACTTCAACTATTATTCTGATTGGATTCTTCTAAAGATTTGGCTCCTTATTAACCGGTTTTCGGTACCAATACTACGTCACATTTAGAACCAAGTTTGGCCTGCATAATTGGTGCACGCTCTGCATGCTTTGTATAATTTGGATAAATGTGGATTCAGGACAGAAGCATTTTCCTGTGTGGTGCCCGTTCTCCTGGGGTTCCGGGATCTTCAATGGGTGTAGCTTATTTGGCTTTTTCTGTATTGCTCGAATTAGTAAAAAATATGCCAAAATTTAAAGGCTCGCCAAAATCAGTAAATTATCAGTAATTCGTAATCAATTGGAAGCTAACAAATGTATTGGGTTTAAAAACATTTCGATTACACAATTTTGCATTTATTAATATGCTATACTTCCGAGAAACTTTATTTGTCTAAATTCATCATTATCCTGCCCTTCTCCCAGTCACCTGGGGTCGGCGCAACATGTTTTCTCTTTCCATACTCTTCTATCATATACCATTTCTTCGCTCACTCCCCTCCTACCCATATCGTCTTTCACACAATCCATCCATTTCTTCTTAGGTCTACCTCTTCCTCTAAATCCTTCCACATTCATAGTTTAACAACCTCATTTTCATTTCGTCTCATCACATGTCCATACCATCCCAAACGTGCACTCCTCAGCTACTCTGTCACAGGTGCCACTTTCAGACTTCCTCTAACATATTCATTCCGTATTCTATCCATTCTCGTTCCTCCACACATCCATCGCAACATTCGCATCTCTGCTGCATGCAAATCTATTTGTCTAAATTATTATCAGAATTTTTTTTTATGGAATGTATGCTACTTATAATTAATTAAGTAGTAATTTATGTTGATTTTAAATGCTTTCAACTTGCATTCAATCAATATTTCAACTGAAGTTAACATTAATCTTCAGTTTCATTTGTCTAACATTCTGCTTTTGTACTATTTTTTGTATCTTTTTCTTCTATCCTCAATAACGCTTGATCTACTATTCTCTCTTTGGTTTTATGCCCGATCTTTTCGGCTTCTTCCACGGTATCAGGCAGTTCAATGTTGGCCGTTTCCGGCATGAAGATGGTGAGAGAACCAGCTACTAGTGAGGTTATACCAAAAAGTAGACTTGGTAGACCAGACCAGTAGGACATCTGAAATATTAAGTACATTTGAGTTAACTTTCGCAATAAATTATAGTGACAGATGGTATTGTACTAACTAATGTACACGACGGTCGGACTCATTGTCAACCAATTTTAAAGAATAGTGTTACAGGTCGCCAGCAAAGGGGACTAGTGAGAACGCTATTGCGCCCTTATAACTCCAAGAATTGAAAACATAGTGGTAAATTGGTCTTTGCTACCTACCTTATGTGCCTCACTTTCCGGCTCACGCAGGTGCTCACTGGGCATGGTTGCTTCGGTGAGTTCCTGCACCGGATCGGAGCCGAGCCGACGGCAGAGTGCCACCATTGTGGTTGCGACTTGGACACGGCGGAGCACACGCTCGTCGCCTGCCCCGCATGGGAGGGGTGGCGCCGTGTCCTCGTCGCAAAAATAGGAAACGACTTGTCGTTGCCGAGTGTTGTGGCATCGATGCTCGGTGACGACGAGTCGTGGAAGGCGATGCTCGACTTCTGCGAGTGCACCATCTCGCAGAAGGAGGCGGCGGGGCGCGTGAGAGACGCACAGGCCCGCCGCCGTCGAGCGGGGGCCAGGGAGGCGGATATCGCCCACGCCCTGGCCCTCTAAGTGTTTCGGGTCCCCTCACATGTCGGCCTGGGGACCGGCGAAGGGGGCCTAAGAAGACGACGTGCAAGCTGCTGTGCACGCGTTTTATGCATGAGCATCCGGGTGATGGAAGGCCGGCTATCCTCAACCCACGCTGGTTCTGACTCAGCGGGGTATTCCGTAGGATAGACCATTCTAACCGGCGCCATCTAGGCGGGCTTCGGATAGCCTGCCGACCGAGAGGGCTGGTGGTCGTGGCGCCGACCGGCGCGGACCGCCAGTCCGGCGTCCCGAGGGGGAGGGTGATGGGAGAGATGTGCTCCGCACTAAACGATTCACTTTCCCCCCCCTTTGCCTTTTCATGAGTTTTGTCTCATGCGAGGTTTGGACGTTGGTTGTTGAGAGACAGGAGGTTTTAGTCGGTTCGACTCCGACATGCCCCGCCCTCCATCCCCAGTGAAGGGCGGAAGTCCGGCGATTTCCTCCTGACAAAAAAAAAAAAAAAACCTACCTTATGTAATTCACAGATCTACGCACTAAGAGTGTGATCTTGCTTGCTTCACGGCCATAAATATGATCAAGTCGTATACCAAATGTAATTTGGATAATTTAGTGTTTACCTTACCATCTTTTTAAGCTGCGTTCACAATGTTAACATTACTTAAGCATTATAATTGAAATAAACTTACAAGAAGTGGGGTTTGCGGCGCCACCAAAGATCCAACTCTTCCAAAAGCCGAGCAAATTGAATGAACAGAGTTCCTGGTGTAAGTAGGAAACAGTTCTGAAGTATACATATACACTATGTTGTAAGAAAAGGTGGCCAGCATTTCAAAGGCCATGAACAGACATAGGCCTACCCATGCATATCCTGGAATAATATAATTAAAATAAAGTATCATCACATCAACCGTTAAGTGCCTGGTCCTGAACATAGATCTTCGTTATAGATGTTCGGTATTTTCTAGGATTAATCGTCTGGTATCCCTTAGGATATAAGAGGCTATTCCGGCTATGCGCGGACGGGTAGGTGAGCTCACGAGCTCAGCGAATTTGCTAACACCAGCCCTAGTAAGAGCAGTGCTTTGCAAAACCTACCACCGGATCGTAATTGCGGCCTACTGAGAAGAGAGAAACTGAGTAGTCTGTGTCTATGCGTTAGTTCGCTCGTTTAGCTCTTCGTCGTAATAGACGAGTTCGATGAGGACGGTGACCGGTGCTTGAGAGACCTAAAAGCACTGAGAGCAAGTCCGGGGGATTCGTCGATTGTTTCGGGTGACGGCGGCTTTGTGTTGCCCCGTCGCGGTAAGGAGTCTGCATCTGCCGTTTTCAGTAACCTTGGTTATATCCTAAGTATACCGTTCCAGCAATTAGTTACAGGGGTTCTTAGCGGGTTCAGATTAACTTATGCTTGGCTACGTAAAGATTGTACTAGATTTTTATTTACTAAATTCAAGACTTAGAGTTGGGAAATTGAAGTCGTCGTGGCCTAAAAGGATAAGACGTCCGGTGCATTCGTGTTGAAGCGATGCACCGGTGTTCGAATCCCGCAGGCGGGTACCAATTTTTCTAATGAAATACATACTCAACAAATGTTCACGATTGACTTCCACGGTGAAGGAATAACATCGTGTAATAAAAACCAAACCCGCAAAATTATAATTTGCGTAATCACTGGTGGTAGGGCCTCTTGTGAGTCCGCACGGGTAGGTACCACCACCCCGCCTATTTCCGCCGTGAAGCAGTAATGCGTTTCGGTTCGAAGGGTGGGGTAGCCGTTGTAACTATACTGAGACCTTAGAACTTATATCTCGAGGTGGGTGGCGCATTTACGTTGTAGATGTCTATGGGCTCCAGTAACCACTTAACACCAGGTGGGCTGTAAGCTCGTCCATCCATCTAAGCAATAAAAAAAAAAAAGAATATATTTGACAAATATAAAATATCTATACCTTTAGGCACAAAAGGCTGTGAAACACAAAAAATGCCTCCAATCAAAAATGATGCCATCAAAGGTATCTTCCTCTTGTATTTAGAAAGCGCCAACCAATAGAAGACATTGGCCGGAATGTCCATTAGCATCAACAGTGCGAAGTTGATGTATTTGTTTCCATCTATGAACACAGAGCTGATCATCATGCCATAATTGATCAGTGTCATCGTGAACCACCACACCATGCACACCATAAACCTCTGCATCATAATTCTGGATTTGAAAGTTTTTAAAAGCGCTTTTTTGTCAGTAATGTTTTTTTTGTCTTCATCAATATATTCCAGTTTACTTAACATTGCTTTATCAATTTTTACACCGTTCCTTTTTGCTGCTTTCGTGATAAGCTGTGTAGCTCTCTCGTTTTTGCCTTTACTGACCAGCCAACGGATGCTTTCGTCCAAGAAAAACGCATATGTCAAGATGATGAGCGTAGGAGCGTAGATTACTCGGAGGAAGTGTCGCCAGTATGGTACGGCCCAGGCTATGAACGGCATCACAATTTGCCCTAAAGTATAACAGTTGAGGAGCACCATTTGGTAGAGGACGGCTCGTTTCTTTTCTACTAACTCGACACCTTGGAAAATAAAATAATCAATCAAAAATCAAACGAACTGATTAAATTTTTAACAATGCTTACCAAAGCAGATTTTAGAATTAAAGTGATGAGTAAGAAGTAGTAGTTTTAATTGTTTGAAGCTCTGCTGACGCTGAAACTTCTGGTTTACTTAAAATAATTATCTGTATTTTAAATCAAATTTCTTAGCGGTGCAAATTAGTTAAATGCAATTTAGCAGTTTTTACGTTTTTCAATCCAAACAAAAAACCTCAAGTAATTTACAGGTCATGGAACTACGAACTGGACTGAGTATCAAACACTAAGTAAATAATTCAGATGCGCTCTTTTGCCTATGTATTCATCACGCATTGGGTTCATCATTCTGTCTACTCCAGTGCGAAGCTATTACTATACTTGCTAGTACTATACTACATTTTAATAGTGGTTATAGAATTTAATTTGAAACATCCAGCCTATCCAGCACACGATTAGGATACCCACCGCTGTGGTTTTTTTTAATTTATTTATTTATTACTTAGATAGGTGGACGAGCTCAAGGTTCCCCTGGTGTTAAGTAGTTACCGGAGCCCATAGATATCTATAACGTAAATGCCGCCACCCACCTTGAGACATGAGTTGTAAGGTCTCAGTATTTAATAGTACAACGGCTGGCCCGCCCTTCAAACCGAAACGCATTACTGCTTCACGGCAGAAATGGGCAGGGTGGTGGTACCTACCCGCGCGGATTTACAAGAGGTCCTACTAAATAGGCAGGGTGAGTGATATATGAGCTTTGGTAACAATTTTAAACCAGTAGGCCGTCAGTACGTCCTTGTCTAGTACAGAAAAAATAATACAATAGGAGTGAACTAATTTCTGATACTTAACGTACTCAACATGAACATGGGCGAAAGCGCATCTCCGATAGCCGCTTCTAGTCCTTCTAAAACTATGTAGATCCAGAAGGAAGTGGAGAAACTCTTGCTGATACCTAGAACAGCTCCCATAGTTCCAGCGAATACTGCTGCCGTTTTTCTACCAAACCTAGAAAATAATCGACGGTCTTAAATTCAAATTCAAAATCATTTATTTCAACTTAGATGTCAGTATATAACACACTTGTTGAATGTCAAAATATCAATAACAATGTTAACTCTACCACCGGTTCCAAAAAAAGCCACAGTCCTGAGAAGAACTGGCGAAACAAACTCAGCGGGCTTTTTTTTTTGTTTTTTCTCAATGTAATACCTTAATTTTATTTCTTAATCAATTTTACTATTTTATTATTGAGAACTGGTGGTAGGACGTCTTGTGAGTCCGCACGGGTAGGTACCACTGCTCTGCCTATTTTTGCCGTGAAGTAGTAATGCGTTTCGGTTTGAAGGGCGGGGTAGCCGTTGTAAATATACTGAGACCTTAGAACTCATATGTTAAGATGAGTGGCGCATTTACGTTGTAGATGTCTATGGGCTCCGGTAAACACTTAACACCAGCTGGGCTGTGAGTTCGTCCCCCCATCTAAGCATATTATTTTTTTTGTAAAATAGTAGCGTAGATAAATTGATGCGTCGTACAGTCGATCTGATGCTTTGCTATGACCACATCTCCGACATTAGATTAAAGTGTTAGTTTCATTGGAATAACGGTGATAGTTAGTTTACTAAGGACGGACCAATTTACCTTTACCTGTCAGATAATTGACCCTGGACTAGTTGACCGATCATGCTCCCGAAACAATGGACAGTTCCGACTAATGTCTGCTTCCAGTCTTCGCACGCCAGATTGAACTAAAACCAAAGTAGATCATTTTGCTATCTGGCGTTATGTTTATATTTTACTATTTCTACCACTAGCTCATCTACACTATACCCTAAACCAGTTTATTTATAGTTTTGTGTGATTGAAGTTTCAATTAGATTAATTAAATAGCCATTATATGCTTCAAATGAGTTTTTGAAAAAAAATTTTTTTTTTCATCATCCGACCGATTTCGGCCATGGCGACCACTTTGACTCCTATCCGTCGATTTGGCGCTAGTGCGCTCGAAGATGGCTTATATAGCCTATCTTCGCGGCAAAACTCCTTGCACATTGAGGGCACGTAAGCACGCCGTTCTTATAATTATAGGTTATGGCAGCAGGAGGGCGGGCCTTCAACTGGTCGCGTTTGTAATCAAGGTCAGCTACAACATAAAAGGAATATAATATTAATATTTTTTTTTTTTATGATTGAAAGTTTACTGGTGGCCCGAAGGCCTTTCCAGTTTCACCAGGACAGGTGGGCGAGCAAAGGCTCAGCCAAGAGGGGTGGGATTTGCTAACAACTGCCCGAGCGCCTCCGAAGGAGACCTAACAACTCAAGAGCAATTGTTTCGCGAATGAATCTACTACCGGATCGCAATCGCGACCCGCTGAGAAGATCCGGCGAGCTCAGCGGGCTGATGCATGGGTTAGGTTGCACGTCGACCTCTTTGTCGAGTTCGACGAGTACGGTTACCAGGGTCCCTAAGCCTGCCCCTAGTATTAGAGCTGAAGGCATCTAATGCAAAGGTTATTGGATCTGATGGATCCGTAAGGACGTGTCTAGGGCGTCGACGGTGACTGGCTCCTACATGATCAGGATTCGGGGAGTAGTCAGCAGCGGCAACGATAAGGCGATTATCATGACGCATAGCCTTATCGAAGTATCGTTCCGACGCTGACTTCATGTATTTCCGAATTGATTCGAGGCCCAGGTCGTCGTGTAGGTCAACGTTCCTCACGAACCACGGAGCTCCGACGGCTAACCTGCAAAAGCGGGATTGTAGAGATTGAAGGGTGTCTATGTGTGTGCGGGCCGCGTGAGCGAACACCACACTCGCGTAAGTCATGACGGGCCTTATGCAAGTTTTGTAAAGTGTCACCTTGTTCCGAAGGGACATTTTACTCCGCTTACAGATCATGGGGTAGAGTCTACCGAGAATAAACGCGGCACGGTCACGGACTGATTTTATATGCGGGCGGAATGTCATCGATGCATCCAGGGTAACGCCCAGGTACTTGACCTTCCTAGTCCAGGGTATGGGTTGTCTAAAGAGAGTAATCGGGGGTGTGAGATTCCTCCTCCTAATCCGGGAGGAAATCCGTGTGGAGCTTCCCCTCTGAAATAGCACCGCAGTACTTTTCGCTGGGTTGATGTCTATGCGCCATTTTCGGAACCACTGTCCTAGGGCTAGGGCTGCGCTCTGAAGCTTCTTCGCGATTAGGGACTTATTTCTACTAGAATAGTAAACAGTCGTGTCGTCGGCGAATAAAGCTAAATGGGTCGGCGGCGACCGGGGAATATCGTTGACGAATAAGCTAAATAGGAGGGGTGAGAGGACAGAGCCTTGCGGGACTCCAGCTGTGAGAGGTCGTGGGGAGGAGCGGGTTCCCTCGACTCGATATCGAAAAGAGCGGTTCGACAAGAAGTCCCGTATGATGAGCACGAGACTATCCGGCACGCCCATGTTGAATAGTTTGAAAATCAAACCATTGTGCCAGACTTTGTCGAACGCTTTTGCGACGTCGAAGAAGAGAGCTCCCGTGTATAACGGTTTTGGTCGATTAAGCCCCACAAGAATGTGCTCCGTGAGGCGGTGCACCTGTTGAACGCATGAGTGATTTGTACGGAATCCGAATTGTTCATCGATGAGAATGCCCTTGGATGAGACGAAGTCTCTGAGGCGTTTGTAGAGCAGACGCTCATACAGTTTGCCTAGAGACATGAGGAGGCTAATCGGGCGGTAGCTCGTCGGATGATTTTTTGGTTTACCGGGTTTATGTATGCCGATAACGTCCGCTTCTTTCCACACCGCGGGAAAGATACAGTTCGCCATAGCGGCATTGAAAATAGATGCCAACATCACGATGAGTTGGACGGGTAGAAGTTTAATAACGCGGTTAGATATACCGTCGGAACCGGGAGCCTTGCGAGGACGTAGGTCTTTGATCAAGTCTTTAACTTCCATCGGGGTGACGGGTGGTAACGCATCCGATGGTGGCAAGGAGGCTCTGCGTTCTACCTCACTGTCTACTAATTCTACATGAACAGGGTCCACGGATTGAGTGCTGGGCGTGCACTGGGTTTGCAATGTATCGGCCAGCAGCTCTGCTTTTTCATCATCATCGAACGCCGCGAGTCGGCCTGAGGGGCCTACGAGGGGGGGCATAGTTACTACCGTATCCGATTTGAGAGTACGAGCTAAGCGGTAGTAAGACCTTTGGGAGGGCGCGAGTCTTTCTAAGAAATCAGACCATCTGGCATCTCGGACTTCGGCGATGCGAGACTTTACGTCGCGTTGTAGGGCACGCATTCGAATACGATTATCCACGGTAGGATACCTATCGTAGGCGCGGATCGAGGTGTTCTTAGCTCTAAGGAGTTCCCTAATATCGTCGGGCAATTTGAAGCGGTGAAGGAAGTCCTCCGCTACAACTTGCTTCGATGACCTATCTAATGTCGAGGTGATGTGTGACGTTAAGATGTCTATGGCTTCAGCGGTATCCTGAGGAGACGGGGTAGAGTCCGGGCTCAACGGGAGCGATGGTGGATCAGATTCAGCCAAGCTGATGCCCAGCGTGTGCCAATCCACCACAGTCCTCGTGACGGGAACGGAATCGGGAGCGCGACCGAGCTTCATAACGACGGGACGATGGTCTGAATCTAACTCTGAAACTACTTCGATCGAGTGTAAGCGCAGAGTTACGTTTTTTAATAACGCTATGTCGAGTATATCCGGGCGATGCGCGATATTTAGCGGGAAGTGAGTCGGGGTTAGCGGAGCGACAATATCGAAGGCGAGATCATCGACTAACGCGTCAAGCCGGCTGCCATTCGGTGTTGTGGTGTGTGAGTTCCACCTGACGTGTTTACAATTTAGGTCGCCCGCCAGAATGACAGAGCTTCCCATGCTGAGCAGCGCCTCGATATCACTGCTTAGAACGATCTTATCCGGTGGAAGATAAACGGACGCGATAACGATCGGCGCGTGTCCAGTCAGTGAGATTCGGCATACTGATGCTTCGATGTTAGAAAGCGCGGGGGGGTCGAGTGGGACGCAGTGCAGGGCTCGTCTATAGTAAATGACGGTACCACCACCACGAGCAGTGAGCCTGTCGTTCCTAACCATGTTATAGTTCGCGATTTTAGGGTCGTGGCGCGCGGGCTTAAGCAGGGTCTCCTGCACCAAAAAGATGTCAATTTGATGGTCACGCAAAAAATCACAAACCTGATCACGTTGATTTGCGAGACCGTAAGCGTTAAAAAATCCTATCGTTACGGATAGGGGCTTTATTCTACTTATGTACGCCATTGATTACCGGCGGAGCGAGGGGAGGACGTACGTAGTTAACGACGCGTATACGTCAGCGTATTCTTGCACAACGGCGATGAAGTGTTGTGCAGTGGAGGCGGCGCGAATGGCGTCACCCAAAGCATTAACACGCTCAAAGTTGATCGACTGAAAAAAGTCGATCGCTAGAGCGAGATTATCGGACGCGGTCGGAGTGCTGGTCGCGGGGGAGGAACGAATCACGGGGGAGGGACGTATCGCGGGGACGGGACGAATCGCGGGGGAGGGAGCTACAGCCGTGTTCGTGTACGGCAACGGTTTAGCCCAGGCCGAGCCGCTGGGCACCGGCGCCGGCACGAAGGCAGGCTTAGCCTTCGGCACAGAGGGTGCCGTGGCTTTGATGTCAGGGCCGGAAGCTCGGAGGCGGTTTTGACGCGCGACGCGGCGATTTATTTTAGGGGCTCGGGGGCATCCACGGTAATTCGCGGGGTGACCCTGTGTTCGGCACAGGACGCAGCTAGGTGGTTCCGTCGCGGTTTTTTGATCGCGAGTGCAAAGAGTCGTGGCGTGATCGTCCAAACACTTGACGCATCGAGGGCGCGCGTGACAATTACGGGAAGAATGCCCGTACAACTGACAATTGTGGCACTGGCTCGGAGTGCCTTTTTTATGAGGGGTTTCCACGGTGATTCCGGAAAGCCTACAGACAGTTCGGACGTTAAAGATTTTCTTACCCTCGGGGGTAGACTGGAGGGCGACGAGAACCATATTGTATGGCTCCCTCCCGCGTCCTGTGTGCATGCGGTGCACGGAGTTTACGGGTAGGCCTTGTTCGAGTAATAATATTAATAGATCCTGACAATACACACCGAGCGCACAGTCTTGTTGAATGAACAGATACGGCCCTCGACAAATATTGGATGTAGGTAAATAGAGCTAACCTCCGCAATGAAACTTCTTGGGTTTTCATAAATCCATTCGTCGCATTCAGTGTCGCTGCTCATATTAAGGTGCATGCAGTCGTTAATAGGATATTTCCGGCACTCTTTGACAGTGTCTCCTACTTGTAGACTGTTTGTTTCCATCCACGGTGTCAAGTATTTTGGATTGGAGGCGTCGCATTCAGGGATTTTGCACCTGGGAATGGACACTTTAGTATGATTGGCCTAAGTATGCTGTCAGGTATTTGAAGTCGTCGTGGCCTAATGGTTAAGACGTTCGGTGCATTCGTGTTGAGCGATGCACCGGTGTTCGAATCTCAGGCGGGTACCAATTTTTGTAATGAAATACGTACTCAACAAATGTTCACGATTGATTTCAACGGTGAAGGAATAACATCGTGTAATAAAAATGAAACCCGCAAAATTATAATTTGCGTAATTACTGGTGGTAGGACCTCTTGTGAGTCCGCGTGGGTGGATACCACCACCCTACCTATTTCTGCCGTGAAGCAGTAATGCATTTCGGTTTGAAGGGTGGGGCAACCGTTGTAACTATACGTGAGACCTTAGAACTTATATCTCAAGGTGGGTGGCGCATTTACGCTGTAAATGTCTATGGGCTCCAGTAACCACTTAACACCAGGTGGGCTGTGAGCTCGTCCACTCATCTGAGCAATAAAAAAAAAGGTGACGCGCTTAGCATGACGGGACTGAATGCGAAAATGTTCTTAATTGGATTGAAATAAAAAATCAGGTACCTGTAACCAACATCTTCGACAGCAAACACGTAGTTGACGTTGTACATAGAATTAGTGGCGTAGACCAGGGACAGCATCACCATAGTCAGCAGCTGATGTTTCCCGAAGGCTCCTAGCTGACCCAAGACCTCATCCAAGTGAACTTTTTCTTCTGGTTGATCAGACATGCTGAATACGCTCTTGAAACGTCCAGTCTCCCCAATTTGCCTATTCTTTACCACTTTTCCTCCAGATATTTTCTTTGACACTCTAACATGTCATTCACGACAACTTTATGGAACGAATGCTAAATTGAGTGTTGAGTTGTGCAAATTTAAATAACGATAGCTTGCATGTTATGATATGATGGAGATAAGCAAAGAAAATCAAGTTGTTATGTCAAGACTTTGATTAAATATTGTCTCGCATCGCGTAACAACATTATTTCGGGGTTTAAGCTGTAAATGATGTTTTAAGTTTATAAGTGCAAATGAGATTTAAGTTTTAAATTATTTTATTGTGGCTTTTACAAAAGATATGGTTAGGGTATATTTGTGATTTTAGACGCACTAATGCGTGTGATTGTCGTGATTATGCGTAATTGTAGACCAACATAATAAAACATGTTTCAGCTTTAAGCTGATTTAGTGATACCCATTTAAAAAAAATATATTGCCTTTGTAGGCAGCCGAGAATACGGCCCACCTATAGGTAAGTGGTCACTGTCGCTCATGGTCAGCAATGCCAAGGGCAGAGCCAAGCCGCTGCATAACATTATTTACCTGGAACCACTGCGATTATCTATAGTGCGTTTACAGGGATTCTTTTTACCACGCACCATCCAACCCTGAACTCAAACCCCTCCAGGGTTTTGACATGACCCTCTTTAAACAGGAGCAGAGTCCTCAGGAGTAGCTTGGCACTGCCGATATCTATGAGTAACTATCTCCCATCAGGTGGGTCGTATGCTCGTCTGCCTACAAAGGCATTAAGAATATATATTCCACAATATTCCTCATATCCATTAAGTTCTGGGTCATGCCCGAACATACAAACATACAGATATTCACAAGACTTGCATAGGTAAAGATTTGTTTTTAAATATGTAGGTATAATAGAACACGCGTCTTACCATAATCTTTATGGACTAGCTTTAAAGACTAAGATTCATTGGTATGTGTGTAGGAACGTGTAGAGATAAATATACCGTTTTAATGTATTCTAATTGTGTGGTATTTTGAAGTTATCCTAGCAATTTTTTACTGGTGGTAAGACGTCTTGTGAGTCCACACGGGTAAGTACCACCACCCTACCTATTTCTGCTCTGAAGCAATAATACGTTAGAAGGGCGGGACAGCCATTGTACTCTTAAAAGTGAGACCTTAGAACTCATGTCCGGTAACCACTTAGCACCAGGTGGGCCGTGAGCTCATCCACTCATCTAAGCAATAAATAAATAAATATACGTAGATATATACAGATTTTCGACAAGTTGGAGGTGTAAATTGCGTATTAGCCTTTCCGGAATCCGAAATGGCTAAGTCACTTTATAAAATAGTGTTGGTGGGCCTTCAGAGACGATAACAGTTTCCTTTATATTTTTTTATATAATTGTTTGTTACTATCTTTTGTTGCACAATGGAGTGACATATTCACTAGGTGAATAATCTCCTTAAATAAAGATATAAAAAAAAAACTCAAAAGTGGACAGTTACAAAGAAACAAACACGCGATTTTAGATTCTGATTCTAACGCGAGCAGAGATCGACCGGTCGTTTCCAAGGCCTTCCTCAATTCGGATTTGGTGATGCCCAAGAATATGTTAGGTCTTCGAGCGTGTAGACCTGGGTTCTGAACAACAATTTGCGTCCAAAATATCGTTGTTACCTTCGCCGAGTCTGTTCGAATCAAAGCTCCTCACAAATTTAACATTTCTATACTTTTCTATTGTAACTTAGCTATTTTGTGTTTTGTTTCGAAAATTTAGCACCATTGAAAACAAATGTTCACTATTTATTTCACTGTTCGGTTATTATTTATATTTATATATTTCAGTTGTGTCTGCCTGTCTAGGACCGCGTCTTTCATTAAACTAACGCTTATCTTAAACTAACAAGGTTATTACCTTTAACTACAGTCTGACCACACGCTTAAAAAGTGCCATTAGTTAATCATTTTTTTCATAAAGTATAATTAAATGTTAAAAATAATTAATTATAATTACTTCAAGTGGACACTCAATGTCCAAATTTAAGCGAATAACCAAAATATATCTCATACAAAAATGCCTTCATTAGTAATTTTAAAGTATATTTAATAATTTTAACATTTTTCACATCGCAATTAAAATATTGAAGTGACACAATTTTTTATGTATTTACAATCATACTATTACTATGGAATCATATCATTTTTGTAAACATATCCAGAGTGACCTCCATATTCTTATACCACAACTATTTCTGGTTTGAAGGATTGGGAAGCTGTTATAGAATTATTATTATTATTATTTTTTTATGATTACTGAAAAGATAGAAGATAGCTGTTATAGAATTATTATTATTATTATTTTTTTATGAAAGATTACTGGTGGCCCGGAGGCCTTTCCAGCTTCACCAGGACAGATGGGCGAGCAAAGGCTCAGCCAGGAGGGGTGGGATTTGCTACAACTGTCCGAGCGCCTCCGAAGGAGACCTAATAATTCAAGAGCAATTGCTTCGCGAATGAATCTACTACCGGATCGGAATCGCGACCCACTGAGAAGATCCGGCAAGAAACTCAGCGGGCTGATGCATGGGTTAGGTTGCACGTCGACCTCTTTGTCAAGTTCGACGAGTACGGTTACCGGGGTTCCTCAGCCTGCTCCAAGTGTTAGAGCTGAATGTATCTAATGCAAGAGTTATTGGATCTGATGGATCCGTAAGGACGTGTCTAGGGCGACGACGGTGACTTGCTCCTGCGTGATCAGGATTCGGGGAGTAATCAGCGGCGGCAACGATAAGGCGATTATCATGACGTATAGAATTCTATCTCGTGTCCCGAGGCGATAGCACTGACATGTCTAACCACTTAATATTAGATCCTTAATATTGACACCTGAGCTAGACTGGCCATTTTCAGCCATGATTCTTTTTTTTTTTTTTTTTTTTTTTTTTTTTTTTTTTTTTTTTTTTTTTTTTTTTTTTTTTTTTTTTATTGCTTGGTTGGACGAGCTCACAGTTCACACGGTGCTAAGTGGTTACTGGAGGCCATAGACATCTACAACGTAAATGCGCCACCCACTTTGAGATATAAGTTCTAAGGTCTCAAGTATAGTTACAACGGCTGCCCCAACCTCCAAATCGAAACGCATTACTGCTTCACGGCAGCAATAGGCTGGGCGGTGGTACCTGCCCGCGCAGACTCACAGGAGGTCCTACCACCAGTACTAATGAGTAGCAGAAATTCTTATAGCTCGCCATTATACTTATATAACTCATAACACCACGAGTGTCAAGTACACGGCAATAAAATTATAACGTTTCATCCTTGCCTATTATACAAATGTAAAGAATTGGCCCCAATAGAATCACAGATAAGACGGCGGAACAAGTGGGCGCGCTTAGCGTTACAATTTCGGATACTTGCATATTATCGTTTCATTCATTAGATTATCAACATTTATCACACTTCTGTTCATATTTATATTTAATTGCTTAAATAAACAAGACCGTCGGAAAGCATGAATATTCATGCTTAAAACGCAAATTAATGATAAATTTACATTTTACCACTTAGCTCTAAACAGGATTGATCAATTTAAAACACGAAACAATATGCCTATTTTAAGACTGAGGGATATATAGTTAAAAGAATTTTAAACAGAAAGTAAATTAAATTACCCAAATTTTTGCTTATTATTTTAGCTAGCTTTTTTTATTTTATTGCCCTTGTATGCAGACGAGCACACGGCCCACTTGATGGTGAGTGGTTACCGTCGCCCATGGACTCCAGTAATGCCAGGGGCAGAGCCAAGCCGCTGCCTACCGCTTAATACTCTCCACAAGCCTCGTTTGAAGAAGGACATGTCATAGAGCTCGGGAAACACCGTGGAGGGGAGCTCATTCCATAGCTTATTCTAGCTTAGTTTGAGTATTTAGGAGGGAAGGAATAATTTTTAGTATTTTATAAGTGAATTTTTTGCCAGATTCATGAAGATGAAGACAAGCCGTCAAGTGTACTGTATCGAATTTAAAGCAAAAAATATATATTTAAATGCTTAAAACGAAAACTTTTTGATTCGATTAGGCAATGTACAGGTGTTTCAAATATGAACTTACCACTGATTTAAATATACATATATCTATTTGAACACTAACAATTTTTAAGATATTCCGAATAATTATGTAAATCGTGATAACTTTTGCATAAGAAATAGATTTTCATCACTGGGTGCTGACCAAAGATCCGCTCACTACTAATGTTGTGAAGCACAATCTCAAACACAATGACAATTTTACTCGGAATATAATATTACAAACGGATTATGTATGTTCAGTGAATATTAAGAATTCCAAGAAGAACGCGAACGAATCCATTAAAAATGTTCGATAATTACGTGGCCAATCTTGCGGCTAAATTTGATTTCAATACGTGCTCACAAACAACTTCCACGCGGAAGGAACAACTTTGATAGAATCAAAACTAACAGAAGACTTGCATAATTACGGTCAGCATCATCCTGCCTATATAGTTCTACTGTGAAGCAGTCTTGCTGTCTGTATAGAAGGGCGGGATAGCCGCTTTGTAATAAAAATGAATTTTCGAGTTCATCTATTAAGATAGATAGATGCTGTTTTGTGGGAAGCTTAAATGACGAAGGGAAGATCTTCCACCGAGCGGGTGGAATTGCTCGGTAGACCGACGGTCCGAATGTTATTGTTCAGAACTTGTATATACGCAAGCTTGTCTTGAAAATGTCGTAAGCGAGATTCAGGCATCTGTCAAATATTTTGCGTTGTATGATGGCTGCCCGCCCAGTTTCTTCGTTGTATGATTCGTTCGCGGACATTCAATTAATAAAAAAACAAATGTGTACTGATCGGCCGTGCTACAGCGGGGCTCTGATCTGACCACGGGCGGCTGACTATTTCCTAATTGGTTGCTTGTTGAAGCGAATAAATATATTATTTACTAGCTGACCCGGCAAACTTTGTAGTGCCTCAATTGACAAATAAAAGACCTTTTGTATAAAATAAACTTAAAACAAACAAAAGGAATTCGTCCGACGGAGGACACATCAAAGGAAAAATAAAATTGTTATTTTTATTTCATTCCGAGCATTTTCATATTTATCTACCTTTTAAACCTTCTCTGGACTTTCACAAATAATTAAAGATTAGCCAAATCGGTCCAGCCGTTTCTCGAGGTTTAGCGAGACTAACGAATTCATTTTTACATATATAGATATAATTTACAAAACTCGGAGCAGGTACGAACGAGTAAATAATAAAAAGCTTCAAATTACTGTCAAAAGAAATAATCGTGCACAAATATCCGATATGAGAACCTCTTGTGATTTTCACACTAAAATGTCGAAATGCTGTGTACCATTTGTAGTTGACGTGGTGGCGTAAAACGGTCACCGTTCACTGTCAAGAGCACGAGGTTGTTAGAACGTGCAATTCTGTTAAACAAACTCACGCTTTAGCAGCGAGGAATCCGCGCTGTACTACTTACTATTCATTTTATTACTGGTGGTAGGACCTCTTGTTGTTGTTTGTTGATCTTTTTTTTTATTGCTTAAATGGGTGGACGAGCTCACAGCCCACCTGGTGTTAAGTGGTTACTGGAGCCCATAGACATCTACAACGTAAATGCGCCACCTACTTTAAGATATAAGTTCTAAGATCTCAGTATAATTACAAGGACTGCCTTACCCTTCAAACCGAAATGCATTACTGCTTCACGGCAGAAATAGGCAGGGTGGTGGTACCCACCCGCGCGGTCTCACAAGAGATCCTACCACCAGTTTTAGTGGTACATGCGATTTTTATAGTTACATTATTTTAACTAACTGCTTAGAATTACGAAAAACACAGAAACTACACCGATGCGTATTTTAGCGTTTTATTTAGAAAAATGGGTACAGTTTCTCGATTTCTTTTCTTGCGAAGTCGGTAAACGAGTTGACGGCCCACTTGTGGTTTGTGTGTGTGTGTCCGTTGAGTGGTTACCGGAGCCCATAGACATCTACAACGTAAATGCCACCACCAACCTTGAGATATGAGTTCTTAAGCCTCAGTTTTTACAGTACAACGGCTGCCCCACCCTTCAAAAATTTAGATTGTATTGTATAGGTCAAATTATCAGTCGGATTGTTGTAAACATAAGCATCCCATAGCCACGTAATGTATAGAAATGGTCTTTATGAACGCCGTACTTCAGAGTAAAGACGCGATCGGTTTTCAATTTTCAAAAGAATTTTCTAAGTTGGAAGATAATCTATGGAAATGAGTAAGCAGTATCACATCTCCCCGTCCTAAAGTTAAATGGATAAACGAAATCGCAAGTCAGATTGTAATTGTGAGGCAGTCGAGTAGACGGACATTTGTGTCGGCAAACAGCTCGGAGGGTCCGATTCTAAGTTTTCATAGGTTTTCATAGAATTAGAGATTCCAATTTAAATAATGTTTACAAGATGACGCTAATAATGAAGTAATATTCTAATTCTGTGGATTCTGAACCAAAAAAACTGGTGGTAGGACGTCTTGTGCACCGGATTCTAAGCACCGGTCATCGTTCTCGTCAAACCCGTCGCTTGCGACGAAGGGCTCGGTGAGTGAATTAATCCATAGACACAGCCCACTGAATTTCTCGCCGGATCTTCTCAGTGGGTCGCGTTTCCGGTCCGGTGGTAGATTCTGCGAAGCACGGCTTTTGCTAGAGTTCGCGTTAGCAACGTCATGAGGTCTGAGCCCCGTGAGCTCACCTACTAATTCGGCGAATCTAGAATAACCCCTCGAGCTTACTAGAATAGGTAGGAAAAAAAGTCCACACTAGTAGGTTCCACCGCCCTGCCTATTTCTGCCGTGAAGCAGTAATGCGTTTCAGTTTGAAGGGTGGGCCGTTGTTGTGTAAAAATTGAGACCTTAGAACTCATATCTGAAGGTATGTGGCAGCGTTTACGTTGTAGATGTGTATGGGCTCCAGTAACCACTTAACATCAGGTGAGCCGTGAGCTCGTACACACTACTACACCTAAGCAATAAATAAATAAAGGTTTATCTGTCTTTTCTTGGTTAAACTCCGAAATAGTGAGACCGATTTCACGGGACTTTGTTGCAAATAGCTGCTATTATAATACACTTACTTATTTGAACTAATTTGTTTGTTTCAGGTACATCAGTACTAAGCAGTTGAGCAGAGTGAATTCTCGAAAACTATAATACTACTAAAGTAAAAAAGATTAGTCTACACTTCAACTACATGCACGGAAAACCTTTTTTATTCGTTCACGATAACAAGCAAGTGTTAGGCAATAAAATTTAGAAGACAGTCCGTTACGAATATACGTTCTCCGAAAAAGAATTTTCGATTTGTCAAGGTTATTATTATTTTTGTTACGCGCGTAAATTTAAGATTTTTTTTTATTTCGTAAAACAGTCGTACGGTACGAGAATGGAATCTTAAAAGGTGTTGCCGGTGCAGTACTCTGTTTTGGAATTTTTTAATTTGTCAGAGTAAAAAGTACATTGAGTTCCAGTTAGAAATTATACAAAAAAAATGCTTTTTTTGACAATTATATATTAAAAACAATAATTATAAACCATAAAAAAGAGTAGCATTTTTTTTTAATTTATACTTTTTTAAATTTTGGATTGGTTTTATTTGGACTAACTATAATATTTTATTTATATATTTTATCTTTAAATAAAAATAATCATTTTCGGATTGCTTAAAATCGCCGAACATGATCTGTTAGTGGATTTTATGTACTGAGCTTATGTCATTAGGAAAGAAATATAAAGAAGTATCGAGGTAATTCTGTATATCAAAAATAAAGTATGTATTCACAATACCTCTGGTTTAAAAACATGTTCTTCTCATAGATTAGTGTTGATGGGCTGACCTTTCAATTCGGTCGGGTTGTCGACGAGACGACGAATGATCAATGCGTCTATTGTGAGAGGGAAAGGTCGACCGAGGTCGATGATTCAATTTTAGGGTTCCGTGCTTAAAATATTATTGGCTATGAATTAAATGTAATACCGTTTAGGGGTAAATTGTTCATCGAAAATCATATTATAACCATGTTGCAGCAAAAGTGTGTTTGTATATAGGATATGTATTTAATAATTAGATAGTATATGTTTGAGTATATCGCAAATCACACATTTTTGTTGGTATGTGAGTATTGCCGTTCTTCATGAGACACGAGGTCGAAACCTCAATTGTGTTGTTATTTGCCCCACTTATTAAGCCGGAACACATAAATAGTTCGCGGTAGAAATAGGAAAAGCGGTGGTGGTGCACTCACATAGCTCCAAATACGTATCTACTACCAGTTTAATATCTTATCCCAAACTACATTAGTCCTAAATTCCATCAAAGTGGTTATAACGAGTCAGTAACGTAAGTGGCAACGTAAACGGCAATATCTATGGAGTGCAATAGGCGCTAGTCTGTCAATCATTACAAAATGAAAAAAAAAATCATATGGAACTGACAACATAATAAAGTTTCATCGATTTTATTTTAAACCGTTGTCCGTCAATTTTCTAAGATGAGTATCGGAATCTACCGAACGAAATCCGTTTCAAAAGAAAACCGTCAAAATCTCCAAACGATAAGGAATAAATTCGGTTGAACTGTTCACAGTATCAATTATTCTTATGGTAGGCTTGAAGTGAGAATCATTAATGAGTTGAAATTAATTGATATTTTGATGTTGGTAACACCGGAACTGATCGCGAGTCGTAACACAAAAAAGGTTTTATAGTTTTCGGGAATTACTCATCCGTTTTTGATCAATTTCGACTGTGTCTTGTGTTGTATAAAAGTGCTTACATTATGCAACAGAATCGTATAACTTAAAAGTGCTAGTGTCGTAGCAATGGCAGTGCAACAAGAAGGAAATACATATTAAAATAAAAAATAGTGCTTTCAAAATCTTACACTGAGCTTTAAATAAAATTAGTGAAAAACAAATGTAGAAAAAAAAAACTAAAATAAACTGTGTGTCAAATCAAAATAATACCAGATAAAAAAATAGTGCAAAGGGATCCATTAAAATATTGAGATGTGAGGTTATGTCGGATGATGAAGCGCAGCAAGTCTTACACGTGGCTGTCGGGCCTGCTGAAGATGAAGCAGGACCAGCAGGATGACGAGGAATGGGGAGCCGGACCCTGGGTCAAAGCTGAAGTGCTGCAAAATGACAGGTAAGGACTAACGCAAAAATTTTATTGATTATGTTTTCGTATATCAATAGATTTGCTAGGAATTCTATCTACGGCAACAAAGCTGGCCAGCTTAGCGAGATTGGTGCGATCGTACAATTTGTTACTAAATCATTACCAACACTTAGTAACAAAAATGTATGTTCAAGTATTCTTCTTGTTTCTAAGTTATTTGTATTTAAGTTTAACAATATTTGCTATGTGTATGTGCATTACCATAATTCTCATGTTGTGTTTGTTATTTTAGCTGTTCTACACACACTCATCACTTTTAATTATACAATCCTCTCGCAGGTCTGCTGAAAGAGATTTCTTAAAGAAATAAGCAGTGCCTTTGTACATAATTTTCCTATTACTCTGTACTATGTCTTCTTTTTTGTGTGTACATAAATAAATAAATAAATAAATATTTTGCTATATTTTTTTTTATATTTTCCAGAATTTCTATAAATTAAACGGTTGTCTGGAAAAGATCGCTTTTAGCGATAAGACCGCCTATTGTACAAATTTATCTGTTTTTTGATTGTTTTTTTGAATGTAAATTGTGTTTTGGTGTGCAATAAAGTGTATTCTCTCTCTCTCTCTCTCTCTAAATAAAAATGACCATATTAGTGTCCCCTGCGAGATAAAGTTATGGTACAGGGTCGCGCGACAGACTAAACAAAAAACAAAGTTTAATATTAAACATTATGTTTTACATCAACAATACTTATTACAATATTAATATCACTCTGTAAATCACAGATTAATTCACATTTAGGTACTGAATGAAGCAATTCAAACACATTTCCTTGTCTCCGAAACGCCCTAACTCAATTCACAAGCCCGACAATATTAAGAACGAACACTGTCATAATTTATTTGAATAATGCATTTCTTGGTAACACTTTAAAAAATATTTTACAAATTGAAATCGACTTTAAGATAACGGAATAAGGTAGTGTTTTGAAATGATTGAACACGATTTACGAGGCATACGGTAAATGCCACTTTATGCCGGATAAGGGCATCAAATTCAAAGGAAAAATGAGGAGTTTATGTATAAGTGTATGTATACATGATTTACGTGAAGTTTTAATGTTTTTTTCCGCATTGAAATAAAAATCTTCAATGTTTTCACTTGTTTAGATGAAAATATATATTTTGCTGTAAGTTAGCACGGGATGTAGTCTGTCGCTTATTGCGGTAGATAAAGATCTACTGTCGAACAACGATTTCTATCAGTGGTGAGTAGGAAAATAGTAATCCAAAATGACGGAGCCTCAGGACTGAGAGAGGTGATGGCATTACCACTGTAACGTTTCTGAGCTTTAGTGACTGCATCAAGAAATAATTCGGAAGTTCATTCCAGTATCGAACCTACGCTCCGTGTCAAGCTTACTTGATACAGTTAACATTCGAAACATATTCGTAACGTCTAGAGAGGAGAAAGTTCCGCTAAGTAGACAGCGTGAATCGCTTATAACCGGGGGCTATAAGTTTGAGATTCCGGCATAGGCTTCCCATCGCTCCAGCCCCTGCCGCTTAACGTCACTTCCCGTTAGGGCCATGAAAAGCGCGACGACTTGTTTAACTATGACTGCCCACTAGCGCCATACCGTCAACCGAGCAACACGACACCAAGACTTATCGTGTCTTATCTGCTGAATGAAAAGCTGGAAATAAATAATTACTATGTTAACCGTTTTCTGTCGGCTCTAGTCGAGTATAAGTAATATTACGTCGTTACGTCGATAATTAATCAAAGCAAAATGTTGAATTTAAAGTTGAGAAGGAAGTTGCATTTTGCTTGTTTATTATTTGGAGTCGTAAAATTGCAAACGCCGAATTATTTATATCTTAAGTTGACTTATTTAGGAGATGGCGGTAAGCAATCGCGACAACGCTCCCAAGTGTTTGCGACTCCTCGACACTGCTCTGCTGCTTTTAGAGGCAGCTTCCGCTACTTGGCCTCTAAATGCTGGAACAATATTCCTCCACCTATCCGGCACCAGAGAACGCTAAGGTCCTTTAAAACAAATTTAAAAGTATATCTTTTGAATATACAGGAAAAATTCGAAAATATCAAATATAATTACTCCGTACTATAATCAGTTGTGCTTTGCAACTGCAATTTTTATTTAATTAATTTAATAATGTCATTTTGTTGTCCTTTTCATACCTGTTTTTTTTTATTTTTTATTACTCATGTTCTTTTTATTTTTTAATATATTTTACAATGACGTGTATTGGTCGGTCTGATGCTGGTGTGCGCGTCACTCCGCAGGTGCCGGCGGAAGATCAGCGCCGCAGTACCGATTGTCTCGATACTGTTAGGCATTGCTGAGCCGGTAACCATTTCCAAGCCTCGTTATTTTTGTTATCTTTTTTTATTTATTTTTTGTACTTAATTTGTGTTTGGAATAAATGTTTATTATTATTATTATTATTTATTTATATTTATTTAAAATCTTATTAATTACATAATATTTTTTAAAAAATATATTAAAAATACAATTTTTAAAAAACACTATATAAAAATAGATTGCCGCTGATGGCGGTGTCTACGACACAAGCCACCAGTGGTTAGGACTCCAGAGTGAGAAACCTCCTCACAATGCGTGCAGTATCGAGGATAACTGCTTTCTGTATTAGGCCCTTAACCCAGCTGGATAACGAAAGTTTCTTAAGATGTTGATCGAAACTTTTCGCTATCAAGCCGTGTACCGATACAACTATTGGAACAATGATGGTTGAATCAACATGCCACATGGCGGTAGTCTCGTGGGCCAGGTCTAAATATTTTATTAATTTGTCCTTTTCTGCCTTCACGAGGTTCTCGTCATGAGGAATGGTGACATCAACCAACACTGCTCGACGCGCAGATCGATCTATTATCACAATATCAGGTTTATTGGCAACAATATACCTATCCGTGATAATAGATCGGTCCCAGTAGAGCGTAACATGACCATTATCAAGAACTGGTTGAGGTTGGTATTGGTAATAAGGTACAGCAGAATCAAGAAAACCATATTTCAGAGCAAGTTGTTGATGGATAATCCTAGCCACTTGGTTATGTCTATGCAAGTACTCGCCGTTAGCAAACCGAGAACAGCCAGAAACAATATGTCTAATAGACTCTCCCGGACGGTGGCATGCCCGACAAATGTCGACCGTCCCATCCTTTAGTATATATTTCCGGTAGTTGTTCGTCATGATAACTTCGTCCATAATTGCAAAGATAAAACCTTCAGTTTCCCCAAAGAGGTTACTGAATCGTAACCAGGCCACGGAAGCTAATTGGTCTACATCAGGCCCTGTGAGAGCCCGGTAGAACCTACCGTGTAACTCCTTGCTCCTCCATACGGTTATGCGATCTGAAATACCCTCTACCTTCAGCCTCTTCCAATTCCCGTTAGCTAAGGATAGCGGAGTTAGCCCCTTATCGACTGCAACGACATCCCGATACATATTCACGTTCATCTTAAGGAAATATTCCCTAAGGTTGTATATCTCTCGGTTATGTAGATCCTTGGCATTCAAAATACCACGACCCCCACATTTCCGAGGAATATACAACCTCATTACAGACGAACGTGGATGATGCATTCTGTATGCCGTTAACAATCGCCTGACTTTTCTGTCCAGTACGTCCAGCTCTGATTGCGTCCACCTTAGTATGCCAAAGGAATATTATTATTATTATATTATTATTATTATTATATTAGATATAGAGATAATTATCTGAATAGTCATTTACTACCGCAGACGAACACACGTAACTCAAGTTTTTTTTTTAAATCTACTGAGCTCGTAGATACTACGAGTAAACGTGAATGCCGTCTCATCTTAAGATATCTTGTCGAAAACTCAGTAGTATATATTTGTCTCATTTGAATGGATGAAGGGAAAGTATTGGTCTTGTATATGTTTGAACAGCAATATCATATAATTGTCCACACCCAAGATCCCTTGGTGTCATGCTACCAAGGGGGCAGTGACCCGTGACCGTTGGCGGTGCTGAGCGAAGGTCGTCTCTGCACGTTGATACCAATGCAATCCGTAAGAACTCCAGAGTAAAACTTTACGACGGTTTATAGATTCTAAAATAAATCAACACAGAATCGCTTTTTTTTCTACCTATGCTGATAGCCTTGAGAGGCTATTTCAGCTTCACCTTGACGTGTAGGTGAGCTAACGGGGTTCAAGCCATGAGTGTTGCTAACACTAGCCCTAGCAAGAGCAGTGCTTCGCAGAATCTACCATCGGATCGGAAACGCGACCCACTGAGAAGATCCGCCGAGAAGCTCAGTGGGCTGTGTCTATGGGTTAATTTACTAATCGAGCCCTTCGTCGCTAGCGACGGGTTCGACGAGGACGGTGACCGGCAGAATCGCTACGGTACTAATGATAGTATTATCAAAGTGGATTTCCGGCATCCTATCAAGCTTAACCACCCCACTAGCGGAGAACAAACTATAAGGAATAGCAAAATTGTCATATCATCAACAGTTGGTTCTAAATAAAAAAATCGTTTGCGCGCTTGTTTTATGGCCTACTTATATAACGGAATCCCCCGTCAGATTTGAACCCGGAGCGTCTAACCACTACGGGGCCCGAATATAAAGTTTACGTTTTATTGTGAGCCGAGATTGATAGCCTGCAGCACTTGAGGGTTTGCACTGATAACAGATAACGTACTTACGTCAGGACTTTCTCGGAGGGTAACTCAGGAATATGGTATTCGAAGGGTCCACTACCTATTCGCATTGAGCGATGCCAATGAGACAGGGTTCGAACCTGGCAGACAGTGTTCTTTTTTAAGAGTTTATTTGTCAGTGGTGACGAAAATTAACAATATATAACGATTCATGTCCAAAAAATTTTAATAATCAGCATTCAGAATTCTGTTTAATAAATTGTTTTAACAGAATTACGTGAGGTAACAGAATTACCTTTAAATATTTTTATATTACCAAATTTTTTTTTTTTTTAATGCTTAGATGGGTGGATGAACTCCCGGCCCACCTGATGTTAAATGGTTACCGGAGCCCACAGACATCTACAACGTAAATACCGCCACCCACCTTTAAACATGAGTTCTAAGGTCTCACTTTTAACAGCACAGTACATTTTAACAGTTTTATACTTATAACAGATACGTTATATTTTTAGATACCTTTGGTTGACAAATATTTTTAGATCCTACTTAGATTGTTAGATAAATCATTTCAATATGCAAAGGAGAATCAAAAGATCAATCGTTAAAAAACATATTTTCTTTGTTTAGCAACCAATTGGCGATTTTCACTAAAAAGCACCTAACAGTTTTTTTAATTTAAACTTTTACGAAGAAAAATATCAATAACAAGACCAGATACTATGTGTAAATTAGTTTTAAGCTTTTCAGTCTTGAGATATTAATGATTATGGTCCAATTTTGACCGATGCAGTGAGCGAACACTAATAGTATTAAATGTCTTACGTTTACAATAATCTTTTGTTGCCTGACATTCACTGACATTGAAAGCTTTTTTTCTGATCCTCGAACGGATAGGCAAACGCTTTGTATTCAGTAGCTTAAGTGACCTTATCGCATGTTTTATTATTTCTTTTGAATTTTAAGATAAGTTAATCAATAACAAATAAGTGTTTTTGAAAGATATTTTGAAATGATTTCAATTTAGTGATACATAAATTCGCCTAAAGCTCTCGTGACTCCGTGGCGCAACGGTAGCGCGTCTGACTCCAGATCAGAAGGTTGCGTGTTCAAATCACGTCGGGGTCAATTAACTTTTTATATAAATTCCTCCTCCTGAAGAATTGAAGTAGATTGTCGCAATACCTACAACGTACTGGTCAGTAATTAGATATTATATTTATGCATTTTTCTAGAGCGACATAAAATATGTCATTGATTTTGTTAGTGTTTTAGTATATATAGTAGATAAGGGTTGTAAGTCGATCATCCAATGTCAAATTACATTTGAAATCAGCTGTTTCAATTTAAGTTTTCAAAAGAACCTACAAACTTTCCCATTTCAAAATCGGTTCAAAAAAACATCCGTACATTAATCAAAATTAATCTCAATTAAAATTCCGGCTGTGAAGTGAATTCTGTCATCAAATGACAGCTGTCATAATGGCGGGCGCGGCCGTCTTCCCACAGATTTAATTCTGTAATTTCATGGTTCGATGTTTAGTGTTAAGGATGGACCGCACTCGTGCCTCTTGTGCGCATTACTAGTGAAGCCCAGCCCACGATTATGGGTTGTAATTATCTTTAAATGTTTGAAGAGTATTTATTATAACTACTCACGCGCTATCGCATTTTGATATCATTATGATATAGCCCTTTATTAGCACTATAATCAAACGAGCTAAAGTTCCAAGTGCTGGTAGTCACCTGGAGTGCTAAAGCGTTGCCTATCGTTGCTTTTAAGCCTCGTTGGAAGAAAGCCTCGTTCCAACATGCAATGCATAGAACATCCAATGCATACTTAAAATGCACTGCCAATGCAACGGTTCCAAGGGATGAACTGCGTTACCATAGTGGGTGGGTTACTGCGCTTCTGCAGGGTTCTCTAAAGTGTCAACAATAATATCATTAAATTTACTTTAGATCACATGTTTTGCTGAGGAATTGGTATTTCGAACTTATGGTTTAATAAGTGGATAACTGGCGTTTCTGCCCGCAGCCTTGCTCGTGTCGACTACACTTCGTTCGCGGGGGCGGAGACCCGTGCTTAGCAGTGGGATGAATGGTAGCCTAAATTCTTGCAAAAGGTTTAAACTGTTTCATACTGAATTTGTTTAATTATTTGAACGTCAAACAGTAATCGATAGACTGAGCTACTTTCGTCCATTTTTTTTTGTTTTTTTATTGCTTAGATGGGGATGAGTTCACAGCCCACCTGGTGTTCAGTGGTTACTGGAGTCTATAGACATCTACAACGTAAATGCGCCACCCACCTTGAGATATAAGTTCTAAGGTCTCAGTATAGTCACAACAGCTGCCCCACCCTTCAAATCGAAACGTATTATTGCTTCACGGCAGAAATAGGCGGGATGGTGGTACCTACCCGTGCGGACTCACAAGAGGTCCTCCCTACCACCAGTAAAAATTATAAAATTATTTATTTAATGTAAGTTCGAACATCTAAGAGAATTGAAGTTAATTCTAAGGATCTCTAAATGATGATAACTTATTTTTGAAAATATTCGATTTATAGTAGACGGTGGCTTGCCTGTGTTTGACATTGGTCATATCCATCGGCGTCGGTGACCTGTCACATTCAAATGGGCTGTAAGCTTGCTTGCCTGTAACATGAATAAAAAAAGGCTACATATTGCTCTGAATGAATCTCCGCTTACCTGTGAAATTATAAGAAAATCTCTTCAGTAGCTCCGAAAATATGCACGTGCAAATTAAGCAGACAGACAGAACATAATTTAAATTGAAAACATTCTTGCAATTGCTCGCTTAGTGCATTAAATGACATTGTTGAAACTTTGCAGCCACAATACGGAGGTTGTTTTAGCAAAAAAGGTTTGTTTTTAACCATATTAGCTGCCGAACTCAAATAAAAAGAACATTTATTCATTCATTTCAAAATTCAACATTTCAAAATTCTACTAAGAAAATGTCGCGTTTCTACCATAGAACCGATTTATTCAAATTCAACATTAAATTTAAAATAATAAACAACCTTTTGGATTAAATGCCGGGAACGATTTTTTCGAATTCCAAATAAATACAGCCGACCTTTAACGAACACAAACTCCTTCCACTTGTAATGAAAAATAAAAGTAATTCGTCTGTTTTGTTGAAGCCAATAGCTGTACAGTTTCAACAGTGAACAATAATCATATTGTAGTTCTGTACGCACCGCTTCATAAATTAACCGTGATATTACTAAATGATTACCCCGCTAGAGGCACGGTGGTATTGTGGGCATCTCTCGTTCGCGCGGTGGAAGGTTTTGGAAAATACAATAAATTTTTAAAGCTATACTTTGGTTTTTCACTTTGAGAAGGCGGCGCGACATGAGAACCCTCTTGTACACGTCATCACGGATCCTCCTGATCCATTAACGGTGCTTTTAGGTACCACAAGCAACGGTCACTGTCCTCGTCGAACCCGTCGCTTGCGACGAAGGGTTCGACGAGCGAATTAACCCACAGACACAGCCCACTGAGTTTCTCACTGGATCTTCTCAGTGGGTCGCGTTTCCGATCCGGTGGTAGATTCTGTGAAGCACTGCTCTTGCTAGGGCCAGTGTTAGCACCACTCCGGTTTGAGCCCCGTGAGCTCTCCTACACGTTTGTGCGAAGCTGATATAGCCTCTCAAGGCTATCAGCATAGGTAGGAAAAAAAAGACTTCAATCAAACCCGAAAAATTTACTGTGATTACTGTTCGGAGGTTTATTATGAGCCCGCGTCGGTTCCACCATGTAATCTATTTCTGCGGCACTATAAAATGCAGCAGAAGCTTCGTTATAAAATTTACAAATTCGGACATTAATCAAGCTGTGACCTCTATGGACTCCGACAGCCAAAGCTCATAAGACTCCTCTGCCCGCATTTAGAGAAAAAAAAGTGTAAGAAAACGACAGGCGACTTTAAGACGTGTGCATTATGCTAATGACGGCTTCAAGATGCTAAGGAATCTAACGTCTTGCAGGCACTCCTTGGCTTCGACATAGTGCTGAACCCAATCTCCTGAGTGCACTGTAAAAGATTGCCTCATATCGCGTATGGACCAGTACTATCGTAAATATTCCACATATTTTGCAGGCTTAATTCTACAACATTTTTATAATGCAGTTCCAGATGCCATCACATCTTAAGGCGAGAGACGGTATGCATATAATGATGGCTATGGATTCGGTAACTATTGTATTAAAACCACGTGGTTCGAATGCTTGTCTGCTGGTCGCTAAGCCAAGTCGAGAGTGTCGAGATCGGATGACTACCGCAATGGATTCCCACATATTATTCCAGCCATTGACCACAGATTTATAATGATAGCGCTACCGCAACTTCTGTCTAACCTCAAAAGTTCAATATTTTGTGAATGAAAATCTTTACAGAGTACAAGTCGAGTTTGTGATAATCAACATTTGTGTGGTGGAGGAGTTTGTTGTTTCAAATATAAAAACTCGGAAGATTTTTTATCAAAATACCGTAAGAGAGATGGCATTCTAGTTGCTTGTTTGGCTTACGCTGAAAAATCCCAACGCTGTTCAGTTATACTTTCTTTATGACTACAATATCACATGGCTTCGGTTTATTTAGAGTAAATAAATTTCCTTATTCGGTACACTTCGAAAGAACGAGCTTCTGCCCTCCCTCAATCAACCAGTAAAGTTCGCCATCTTTTTTCTTCGTCCCGCGTTTTTTTTACCAGGACGGAAGTGAACAAAAGTATAGGATAGTCATGAAACCAATATTTGAATGACATAAATTAATTTACAAGCCAATGGTCTCTTAGTCTTTTATTATTTACTACTTTTTACATAAATGATGGGCATAAGGGTGGAATCTAAATAAATGTATTTTAATCAGACTTCAATAGAGTTTGTTATTAGTTTTACGACAATTTTTTTAGTGCTGTAAATTATAGAAATGAAATCAGCAACTTATACAATAATGTTTTAGCTCTATTTATTTAAATTACGTTAATAAACTGACAATTGGTTGCTATGGATATATTTAACATTACTTACATCGGGTATCATTATATTTTATAACAGTTAATGTAGTTATGCGCACACAAATACATTTTAAGTTATGATCTAAGTGAGAGACGCACTTGCCGATGAATGATTAGAGCGACTATGGCACTGACATTTACATGTCAACAGGAAATGTAATTGTAAATGTGACAGCTCTGTGACACCGGAGTATTGAGAGGAGGAAGCCTCTAATAAGTAACTAGGTTAACTGCTAGTAAATTTGACTGTTAAATGTTGTGTAATTTCTTGCATTAGTTAATGTTCTTGGCATTAACAGCCGATTCAGTTTAACAATAACAGAGGACGTTGACACCGGGCTTTTACGAAATAATTCCCCAAAATAAGTTTAGAAGAAACTTTGGATTTATAAAAACGTTAGTATATCTTTCTTTTTTTTAATGCTTAGATGGGGGGACTAGCTCACAGCCCACCTGGTGTTAAGTGGTTACCGGAGCCCATAGACATTTACAACGTAAATGCGCCACCCATCTTGAGATATGTTCTAAGGTCTCAGTATAGTTACAACGGCTGCCCTACCCTTCAAACCGAAACGCATTACTGCTTCACGGCAGAAATAAGCAGGGTGGTGGTGGTACCTACCCAAGAGGTCCTACTGCCAGTAAAAAGTGTAAGTAAATCTTAAGCGTAATAAGTCTCATAATGTATTTTATATGTGCTTGGTCTTAAGCCTGCGAAGCTTTGATCTGGAGTTCTTGAGGTTTTTGAGTGGCGACTGCGCACCGGAAGACACAGCCTAAGTAAGTGTCCCACAAGGTAGATCCTGATCGACCTGCTGAAGGTGGTAGTAAAGGGCGTGATGCGGGCAAAACAGGTACGGTCCTTGGCTTTTGTCCAGCACTAGACGTCCGTGCCCTTTTGATGATGATATGCTTAGTACAGTTAATGAGGATCTATGTAAAATGAAAATAATATTGCTTTTTCTATGAAAGAAAAATAAAAACTATTCTATTCTAATTAATAAAAAAAAAATTGCTTCTTTGGGTGGACGAGCTCACAGCCCACCTGGCGTTAAGTGGTTACCGGAGCCCATAGACACTTTTTTTAAATTTCGTTAAATACGCATTTTATTAGAAAAATTAGTACTTGCTAGCGGGATTCGAGCATCGGTGCATCGCTACATACTAATGCACAGGACGTCTTATCTTTTAGGCCACGACGACTTGATTTACTGTGTATAGTGTTGCAGTTCAAGGTATTGTGCTGTATATCGTGTTGCATCAAAATAAATGAACAATAATGTTACCAGTGTTGTACTTTTAAGATGTTATTCTGTTATTTTAGAAGCTCTCACGAACAAGGCCCGATTACCGTGGTTCTGATTGTAAATAAAATTGTATGAAATTTGCGGTCGGAGATTGTGATTGCACAATTCATCACGCAGGGAATATTATGAGATCTATGACTCTTTTGGATGTTTATTAGTCATTTTAGAATAGAATATAGATCTAGTACAATAGAATATCGTCGTTGTGAAACCAAAATCTGCTATTTGCACTTTTTGAGATTTTTACTTTTTGACCTTTTCGTATAGTTCACAGCCCTATCTACCGTACAAAAAACTATTATGTCTCTATAACTTTAATATTTATCTACAGCTTTCATTTGATATAGTTCTTAAAAATTCACCTTCATATAAAATTCTAAACGAGAATGTTTTACTCGTTAATTAATGAAAATAGAGTTTTTGCACATAGCAAATTTTGGTTTGACAGCAACGATATCATATAGTCCATCCATGTATGTGTGTATTTATACATTACTTTATTTAATTACACAAATGTGTAGCTGCCTACAGTATTTGGAACCAGATATAGTGGAATCATTCATTATTACACCGGGAAACTTAAAGTAAAGACATTTTTCCTATAATTGTATGACGTACTTAAGAATTACCAAACACTGGTGCGCTTTTCTTTGGCTAAGATGATGACGATAAATGCTGGGGTCAACTTCAGCTGTTCCAATGTATTTTAAGTCCTGAGATAATCAATGGAAGTTAATCGGAATAATCAAGATTGAGACGAATGATCGAAGCAGTCACGACAACTTTTGTTAAATGAATCTTTAAAAGCTCATACGCACCGTAGCTCACAAGTACTAACGGTTGTTGAATGTAGGTCAAACCTGTTCAAAGCTTACACCTCTACTTTCACTGTATCGAAGAAAACTTGTTATTTATAGAGTCATGCAAGAAGGAACCAAATACAATATGCGCTAACGTGTTAATATTATTATGATAAAAAAGGAAAAAAACAACAAAATGTGTGCAATTCACACGTGGTAGAAGTGAAACCTTCCAAAATTAAAATACAATTATCCTAAACGTCTTAAGTATATGTAAAATTTTGTCATTAGTAAATAATTGTAAGGTAGCGCCCTCTGTGAATTGATATTTTAATTTCACGTATAATCCTAAATTAAAATTCACTACAAGAGCTTTCATACACACGTTAGTATTAAAAAATCTCACAGATGGCGCTGTATTAAATAGTATGTATATTTCTGTCTCATTCTTTGTATTTGTGTCTCTTACCTGTCGTTTTTTCCGTTGCATCCGGTTTGAAATCACAACGATTCTAAAGAAGTTTTCACTTCAAAAACAAAAGAAGTATTGAATGGATTGTAAGTCCAGAAGCTTTCTACCTAACTTATGGTGTTAAGTCTAGTTTTTGTAGCACTTTTAACAATTACTAGGGTGACTTAACAATGAGTCAAGTACGCATTTATTATACTGAAGTCTTTGGTTTTATTTTGTTTGATTTTATGTTGAGTGTTTTGAGGTATTTCTTGATTTTTTTTCCTACTTAAGCTGATGGCCTAGAGAGACCATATCAGCGTAACCTTAACTAGTAGGTGAGCTCACGGGGCTCAAACCTGACGATGTTGCTAACACGAACCCTAGCAAGAGCCATGCTTCGCAGAATCTACCACCGGATCGGAAACGCGACCCACTGAGAAGATCCGGCAAGAAACTCAGCAGGCTGTTGCTTGAAATAATCCCCCACCTCTACTGCCTAGAGCTGCTGTTGAAATCCACAATGACTTCGAGGAAATTCACCCTTTCTTTGGTGTTTCTTGAGATTTAAGGTATTGGCGTCTTTAAATGAGGTTTAAAATAGTGGTCAGGGGTAGGCAGCAGTTTGGCTCTGTACCTGTTGTGCTGACAACGGACATCAGCAACTCTTCACTGAATTATTTGATGGTTTTCGATACATAAGTATCCCGATCAGCGCCGACTCGAAGGTTTTTTTCTTGTTAAACACACGGAACGACCATTACGAAATATTTTCAAATCATTACGTTTTTTGTGATGTACATAATTATATATAATCATAACAAAAAGTATTGATTGATAGACGTTCTTTGCTCAAACAAATTACATACATCGATTTGGAAAAGTGAACTGTATTCGGCTTGGGAGCATGCGATGGCGGTTGTTTTAATGCAATTGAGGTTTCGGCCTCACGACTTGAGACGGGCGTCAGTGGGCCTCGTACTACGGTGCTGTCTATGACAATAAAATTAAATGAAAAGGCACTTTATAGTGTTCTTCATCACGAATTGAACAAGGGATTTTTATGAGTATGATGCGATCAAATGATGTAAAACAGTTGAAACACTGTAAAGAAGGCAGAAAAACTCACAGACCATCTGACATTGATTTTTTAATTTTTTTCCTACCATGCCGATACCCTTGAGGGGCTATATCAGCTTCTCCTTGGGGCTCAAACTGGGTGTGTTGCTAGCACTGGGCCTAGTGGGAGCAGTGCCTCGCAGAATCTACCACCGGATCGGAAACGCGACCCACTAAGAAGATCCGAAGAGAAACTCATGGTTAGCCTTACTCATAGACATAATCTGTACTAACGCGTTTGGGAAACACCGTGGAAGGGTGTTCAGTTTTCGGTAAAATTTGCGTCACAAATATAGTCTTTTTTCACGTATTTAGTATTACAATTTGCCTATTACTTATCTATACTAATATTATAAAGCTCAAGAGTTTGGTTGTCTGTTTGTTTGAACGCGTTAATCTCAGGAACTACTGGTCTGATTTGAAAAATTCTTACATTGTTAGATATCTCATTTATTGAGGAAGGTTTTATGCTATATAACATCACGCTAAGACCAATGCAAGCGGAGCACCAATAAAGAATATTTCAAAATCGGGGTTTTTTTCCCTTTTGAGAGCTTCCACTGGGTGCGCTGCGAAAACGGCTAAAGTTTTGCTAAAATAATTATCAGAATCGGTTCAAGCATTTTTGACAAATCGGTGAACATACATAGATAAAAAAATTGATAACTTCCAATTTTGAAATCGGTTAAAAAGCGTGATTTTGGTACCTTAAATAGCTCCTTAACATTTTATTATTCAAAAATATTTTCCTTTTCTACGTAAATAAAGAGGCGGGTAACATTTAGCGTTACGCCAAAGTAACTATTCCACGCGGACGAAGTCGCAGGCAGAAGCTAGTTATAATTAAAACTAAAATACAAAAAGCCCGCGTTCTAATATCAAATGTCATCGTGTTAGCTTCAATGCTAAAAGCGCTTTAATCATACTCATTGCTTTCTCCAGAGAACAGGTTGCCGCGTTCATTTCGCTGAGCCGTTGCCATATATTTTCTGCCTATTCCTGCCGTTTTGAGCGGCCATAAAATCTCGAACGGCTGTAATATATACAGACTGAAGCTCTATAAACGGTAAGCCATAAACAATTTTAACAGTACGTTAGGGTGGGCACACGCGCGCAGTAAAACTGTTACGAGCAACGCATGTGCAGCCGGCTCACGTATTATCTTCAATAAATATGTAGGTACAAGGTTTCAGAAGATGGTTCTTCAAGTCAAAATGGTAACAATAGTTCATAGTACAATAGCTAACAGTAAAATAATCTTTATTTGCTAAACTAAGCACCCACCATACGAATCAGCGAATTTTATGTACATGACTTGACCATAAAAATAACATTATTAGAATACATTGTCTCTATTGTTAATTAGTTTTCGTGACATGACATTACCATTACCAAGTTTAATGTACAAAATACATCTCGATGTATCTCCGTATCTCCAATGTATCTCCGTAAACCAAAGGCTTCAAACGACTCATGAGGAGGGGACTATCGACAATCCGAATGGATCTCTTCTTCTATGGACTCAAATGGAAGTAGACAGTATTTGGGGGCTCTCGGCCTAGAGGAAGCAGCACTCCGAGCGCGAGGCCGGACCACAGCAGCGCGAGGCCGGACCTGTGCTTTGTCAAACACAAGTCTTGCCAAATTACTCCGATAAGAAATAATGCGTTGTTAAGGCAAGAATACAAGTACATATTATTGAGAGTTTGACTTGGAATCTCAGTTCATGATGACCGACTATCAGAGAATAATGACATCATGAAAACACATCTCTAACATCACACCAAAAAAACAAACATCACGTTTTCACTGTATTTTTTATCTTATTCATTTTATTATCATGCTGTTGCGTCGGCTGTGTTTTAGGGTTCTCTAGATAGATCTCTCTTGTAAAAGCTGCAACAACTATAGTCAGGGTCTTAACAATATTCATGTAAAGAAAAACTTTTATCTATTAAAACCTTTAAATACTTTAGTTTTAAAAAAAGATGTATCTTAGACGGAATTACTCACTTGTCTGACATTCTGTGTTGTTTTGAAGTGAGTTTTGTATAGTACAATAAAACTGTTTAAAATATTAATTTTAAAAGAGATTAATGGCTTTAAATGTTGTTTTCTTATTATATCACAGAAAACGCAATTAAGTATTTTATTGTTTATTAATTTTGAAGTATTTCATATCATTATATACCTACTACATAATATTAAATTTTAATATCGGGTTGTCGTATAAGCCAGTCAACAATAATGTATCGAAGCTATGAACAATTGAGCTCATTTGATCTTGCCTTAAATAGCTTTTAAAACCGTTATGGAATTATGTAAGTTTTATTTTATCTTATCTTATACCTTTAAACGAGCAATTCTTGTATATTAATATATTCTTAGAGAATTTGTCACTACCCGGCCCCTCTACTCAGTGACGTCAGGCGGTGGGGCGAGAGTCACGTCATCGCGCCAGGTGCCTATAAATAGCAACGCCTTTGCTCGAAACATTCATTCGATCGGTGGCGTTCGTGAGAGAAGGTAGTCGTGGACATGGTGTGCGTGAGTCATTGTTTTAAGTCTCTGTAAACGTGTCCCAACTGTAATTTTTTTTAAATGGTTCTTCTTCTGATTTTTAATATCAGAAGTGGGATAAAGGACTCAAATAGCCCACAGTAGAGTAAAACTCTGAACTTTGTTTTGTTTTACAATTACTGCTTACTTTGATGCTTTCATACTTTATTTGTTATTTTTCTCAATCCGTGGACCTTACCCAATGGTGAGGATGGTGCCTCATGGGCATTGTCGCCAGCTCGGGCCCCTCGATGGTTCCTGCGGCAGTAGCACGCAAGCGACGTGCCGCTGCCTGCGCGCGCTCGCCTGTTTCTGGCGTACATACCGCACGTACTGCTCGTGTGCACACTGCACGTGATGCTCGCGAGCCGCCGACTTCACAGTGCCGTACGACTGGCAGTGATGCAGAGGGCGATGCCGCTCGATCTGCGGCCTGCTGCTTCACTCGTTGGGGCTATGATGCCTTTGGATTATCTATCAGGACGGTCGAGCGGGACGCCCGCCACACATGGTGCCCTGGCGTGGTGAGTGGTCTCCAGAGGCAGTGGTGGTGCGTGCCGGCCGAGGCGCGCAGAGGCGTCTTGGTGGATGGGCCTGCTGGTGGCGCCCCTACTGATCAGCAATGCGTGCACTGCTGGCGTGCCGCTGCCTACTCTTGGCGTGCAGACTGCGCGCACTGCTCGCGTGCCGCTGGCTGTTGTTGTGCCCCGACATTGTGGCTGTTGTTGTGCCCCGACATTGTGGCTGTTGTTGTGCCCCGACATTGTGGCTGTTGTTGTGCCCCGACATTGTGGCTGTTGTTGTGCCCCGACATTGTGGCTGTTGTTGTGCCCCGACATTGTGGCTGTTGTTGTGCCCCGACATTGTGGCTGTTGTTGTGCCCCGACATTGTGGCTGTTGTTGTGCCCCGACATTGTGGCTGTTGTTGTGCCCCGACATTGTGGCTGTTGTTGTGCCCCGACATTGTGGCTGTTGTTGTGCCCCGACATTGTGGCTGTTGTTGTGCCCCGACATTGTGGCTGTTGTTGTGCCCCGACATTGTGGCTGTTGTTGTGCCCCGACATTGTGGCTGTTGTTGTGCCCCGACATTGTGGCTGTTGTTGTGCCCCGACATTGTGGCTGTTGTTGTGCCCCGACATTGTGGCTGTTGTTGTGCCCCGACATTGTGGCTGTTGTTGTGCCCCGACATTGTGGCTGTTGTTGTGCCCCGACATTGTGGCTGTTGTTGTGCCCCGACATTGTGGCTGTTGTTCTGCCCCGACATTGTGGCTGTTGTTCTGCCCCGACATTGTGGCTGTTGTTCTGCCCCGACATTGTGGCTGTTGTTCTGCCCCGACATTGTGGCAACGCTTCGTAGTTGATATTGCCCTCTAAAAACCCCGATAGTGGTTATTGGATGGTAATGCTAACGGTTATGTTTCAATGTTTGTTGGCATTTGGCAATTGACAATGACGCAAGTGATTGTTTACTCAGTGTCTGAGAATCCGGACTCATTCATTGGCGAAACAATTAACTTTAAGCGTTTTTCTATACCGTATGTGCCTAACGTATACGGATATTGGTGGCCGCCTATTCTGATATGATCACTTGAAGTGCACACTTGTGGTCTGGTTGGAGTGGGTGACTGCTAATAATAGCAAGAACAGACATTGAGCAGCTTACTAAGAGTTTTCTGTTTTAAATGACGATGAACACGATGGGCACTTATCCAATGAGAATGAGTCCCATGGTGATCGTGTTGAAGAGGAGCAGGAAGACCAGGTTGGGGTGGTCGAGGGAGACCAGCCTGAAGGGAACCAAGCTGACGAGGCCGTTCAGCTGTCAGGAGAGGCCGTCTTAGAGAATTTGTCACTACCCGGCCCCTCTACTCAGTGACGTCAGGCGGTGGGGCGAGAGTCACGTCATCGCGCCAGGTGCCTATAAATAGCAACGCCTTTGCTCGAAACATTCATTCGATCGGTGGCGTTCGTGAGAGAAGGTAGTCGTGGACATGGTGTGCGTGAGTCATTGTTTTAAGTCTCTGTAAACGTGTCCCAACTGTAATTTTTTTTAAATGGTTCTTCTTCTGATTTTTAATAATATATATATAATCTGAATCTTGGAAACGGCTCCAACGATTTTCATAAAATTTAGTATACAGGGGATTTCGGGGGCGATAAATCGATCTAGCTACGATTTGATTTCAGAAAATGTTTGTTTTATTCGTGTTTTCAATAATCAACTCTTCCCGACATCTATTGGCGAATAATAATACTATTTTTCTTCTAGTGTCATCATCTAGTGTTAATAAATAAATATTTAGGGGGAAATGCGCTTTTAAGGTAGCCAACCTTCTTTAGCTTTTTATATTCTTGTGGAAATCTGAAAAAAATACTGAGATTGTATAGCGCTATGAAAACTTCAAACGAAATTTTGTATATGGTGGGCAGTTTTTGAAGTGAGCAATATTTTAGTCTAACTGCTGCTTAGATTCAAATAATAAAAATCATTTGAATTGGGCAGTGACGCACCCGTGTGATATTTTATTGTGAAATGGCCATTATCTATATATATAAAAATGAATTGCTGTTCGTTAGTCTCGCTAAAACTCGAGAACGGTTGGACCGATTTGGCTAATTTTGGTCTTGAATTATTTGTGAAGGTCCTGAGAAGGTTTAAAAGGTAGATAAATATGAAAATGCTCGGAATTAAATAAAAATAACAATTTTGTTTTTCATTTGATGTGTCCCCCGTCAGACGGATTCCTTTTGTTTATTTTAAGTTTATTTTATACAAAACCTTCGGTCTTTTATTTATCGATTGAGGCACTACGAAGTCTGCCGGGTCAGCTAGTATAATAATAAAAATCATTTGAATTGGGCAGTGACGCACCCATGTTATATTTTATTGTGTAATGGCCATTATTGTCAACAAATATGGATTAGCAGACTAGATAAGTATGTATATAATAAAATTGTTGTACGTTTGTATTTGTATGGGTCAAGTTTCAGTTAAACTAAATTTTATTTTAATTGAAATTCAGGCAAAATCTTCACAAACCCGCTATTATCTTTATGAGAGACTAGCTGACCCGGCAGACTTCGTAGTGCCTCAATCGATAAATAAAAGATCGACGGGGGACACATCAAAGGAAAAACAAAATTGTTATTTTTATTTAATTTCGAGCATTTTCATATTTATCTACCTTTTAAACCTCTGGACTTCCACAAATAATTCAAGACCAAAATTAGCCAAATCGGTTCAGCCGTTCTCGAGTTTAAACATGAGTTTAAAAATCGAGTTTAAAAATGAACTGCTGTTCGTTAGTCTCGCTTAAGCGAGATCTATATAGATAAAATATCCCGTGACACGCGATAAAACATAACAAAAGTTACATTATTTGCTAACATACGATAATTTATATATAAAATTTAATTATTGTATGTTGTATACAAACTGCTAAGATCAGAAAAAAGGTCTTGTACCTTATGTCTTTTTTATTGCTTAGATGGGTGGACGAGCTTACGGAGCATCTGGTGTTAAGTGGTTACCGGAGCACATAGACATCTACAACATAAATGTAATCACCCACCTTGAGATATAAGTTCTAAGATCTTAGTATAGTTACAACGGCTGCACCACCCTTCAAACCGAAACGCATTACTGCTTCACGGCAGAAATAGGCAGGGTGTTGGTACCTACCCGTGCGAACTCACAAGAGGTCCTACCACTAGTGTTTTCGACAAATTTTTACTAATTCCAAGTAAATATTATCCACCGTTACCTACAATATTCTGTACTTTTTTTGCCGCCCCCCACACTGGCGGGCCGTGGATGACGTCACCCAGTTGAGTACATGACACATTCGAAAGATCAACTAAATAGTCCAGTAAAGTCATATGTAAAAGTTGTTTAATCCTAGTTGTTCTTTCGATCGTGAAGTCGTTCTTGGACACGTGACAGATGCGATCAGCTAAAACTAGTCGTACTCGTCTTTCAATTAAGATGAAAGTGGATATATTTTATATTAAGACGTAAACTTGATAGAAAAAACGTTAAAACATTGATCACCCACGTCTCGGGGAGTTGATGCCGCGCGCTGACACGCGATATACACGCCGTGAGTAGAATTTAAACTATAAATGTGTTGCCAGATAATAGAATTTGATAATAGGAAAGCCAGATAATAGGAATGATAAAAAATTTACCGGCTTCGGATGTGTACTGTGGTTCTAGAACCACTCTCTCCTCTGGGCGTCTAAAAGATTCACCGGAAAATGAAATGCAGCGTTTTTTGAGTATGCCAATAGTAAACTGTGGTCATCAACTGACATTTCCTGTTGCCTTTGTAAGCCCGCAGAAGTAGGTACAACTATTCTGCCTATTTCTGCCGCAAAACAACATATCTCTTTTTTTATTGCTTAGATGGGTGGACAAGCTCATAGCCCACCTGGTGGCTAAGTGGTTACTGGAGCCTATGGATATCTGCAATATAAATGCGCCACCTACCTTGAGATATAAGTTCTAAGATCTCAGTGTAGTTACAACGGCTGCCCCACCCTTCAAACCGAAACGCATTACTGCTTCACGGTAGAAATAGGCAGGGTGGTGGTACCTACCCGTGCGGACTCACAAGTGGTCCTACACCAGTAAATCGCTATAAATTTAAATTATTTGCAAAAGGTGAGCCGTTGGCTAGTTCTTCTATCTGCTAAATAAATAATAGAAGCATTTCAAATAATTCGTAGTTAAAATTCAGAATATCTGTTCCCTTGGCTTTCATTAATTTTAATTAAATATATTTTCAGTGGAAACGGAACCACTATTACAGTAATTATACCCAAAATACTATACTATCAGTGTCTAATATGTTTTTCAATAAAATTCATTTGCACTTACAAAACCGATTGAAACAAATTTAACAGTTGGTAAATTATAAAAATAATAGAACAGAACCCAGAATAAATCTCTAAATCGTCATACGTTTTTAAACAAGGCAACACTCTCAATGCGTCTAAGTGAGTTCAACGTATAAAAGAGCTCGCGCATTCTTACGCGTACACCGCCGGTACTAGGATGGTCGGGGATGGATGCTATGGTAAATATGAGACCGTTTTTATTTGCATACAGAATTTGGTAGGTATGACAACTATCTAATGTAAATGAGACAGTTTTACAGTAAAATTGACTTCTTACAACTAAGAAGTTTAGAAGAATCGCCAAAATAGTCATGCATTTCAAGGGTGAGGCGACCGGTCTAAATTACAATTGAGATCTACTGGATGGCGGTATTCACATTAAGATGCTTATTGATTCCAGTAAACATTTGTCTCCATCCGGGCCGTATCCTTGTTCCCTCAACTATGCAATAAATAGAGCAAATGCGATATCGATGTATCATCCCCATGTATTTTCTACCTTTTTTTTATTGCTTTGATGGGTGGATGAGCTCACAGCCCACCTGGTGTTAAGTGGGTACTGGGGTCCATAAACATGTACAACGTAAATGCGCCACCCACCTTGAGATATAAGTTCTAAGATCTTGTATAGTTACAACGCCTGCTCCGTACTTCAAACCGAAATGCATCACTGCTTCACAGTAGAAATAGGCAGGTGATGCCTACCCGTGCGGACTCACAAGAGGTCCTACCACCGGTAATTACGCAAATTATACATTTGGGGGTTTGATTTTTATTACACGATGTTATTCCTTCACCGTGGTACTCAATCGTGAACATTTGTTAAGTACGTATTTCATTTCAAAAATTGGTACCCGCCTGCGGGATTGGAACACCGGTGCATCGCCAGATACGAATGCACCGGACGTCTTATCCTTTGGGCCACGACAACTTTAAAACTGTAATACCTGACGGTAAAACCTGAGCTCAAGATTTTAAACATTAAGCCTTATCTTAAGTACTGGGCTTGCAGCTTGGTGTGGGGTATGGTCCGAACTACCACAGTGTACCATCATGGTGCCTATAGCTGTCGCAAAATAATCACAAGCTTCAGTTTGAATGGTAGGACAGGTGGTGTCATCGATGTAATTGGGACTCTTTTATTTCCTTTGAATATAGATGATCTCATGGATGACTTGATCAGCAATACAGGAGCATGCGTGAGCAAACCGCTGCCAACCGCTCAGGAATCATTTAAAAACCTCGTTTTAAAAACAACATGTCATTGAAATGCGGCATTAGCTGCAGGTGGGAAGAAAAAACTGTTCCGATGTCGAGGGGTGCGATTATAAAAATAAGGCTCCTCTGCAGCATTTCTTCAATTTAAGTTCTTAGAACCGGTACCGATATTATGCGGCATTGTGACGACCCTGTAGGCTATCACCCTGTATAGCTTGTTTGCTTGTGGAACATAATGACACATGAAATAAACCATATCCACATTCATCCCATTCAGGCACGTAGGTAATACAGCTTCAGGATTGCTGTAATGGGTCCAAAAGTTTACCTCTATATCAAATCAAACCAAATCAAAAAAATATATATATATATAAATGAAAGTACATACTTGTTAAACGTCAAAAAGAACTACCGCCAATTCACAAAAACTAGCCTCCGTCCTGAGAAGAACTGGCAACAAACTCAGCGGGCATATTATCTTTTTTCTTTTTTAAAATTACATTTTTTACTATGAATTATCCGATTAAAAGCCTTCGGAATATAATTTAAAATGAGCATTGAACGTCAATATGCCTTAAAAGAAAGTCAAATCGAAAGGATCAAATCCCACAGGACCTCATTATTTAATTTAATGTCCTTGATACTTGATGATGTCCAAGTATTATTTTCTTTCTTCGAATAGTTATATAACTACACTTTCGTATCTTGCGGTAACATCGTGAGAAATACAGGAAACGTCCTAACGTTATTTAGTATAAGCGATACGATTTTATCTATACATTAATACGTGAAGCAAAAACTTTGTACCCCTTTTTACGAAAATTGCGCGGACGGAGGAGTATGAAATTTCCCACACTTATAGAGAATATAGAGAAGTGCACAATGCTAATTTTTTTTTTAAATAATGCATAAAAGATACATTAAATCAATAAAGAAAACATTACACAGACTACATACCGTGTATTTGACGCACACACGCATGTATACTATTTATTGTCAAACTTTTGTTCTTGACGTCTGTTGTCAAATTGAGAATAGATTAAATATTGTTTGTCTTTGTTAATATTACAATTCCAATTAATTAATTATAGCAGACCGGGCTCAGTGGTGTGGATTGGGAGAGGCCTATGTCCATCAGTGGACGACTGTGGGCTGTTGATGATGATGATGATGATGATGATAGTCGAATTTCGACTACTGCGGGACCTCTAGTTTAATTAATTATGTGCTTGTTGCGTTCTAGGATGAAGAGTTGAGATCGTCGTTATGCTGATTGAGATGTAGACCTCATGTCTGAGGGAAGGTGACGGTACTCACATTATGAGTCTTTGTAATCATCACACCGGCAAGGTCATGAGTTCGTTCACCGGTAAAAAAAGTGTAATTTACGAGAAAAGCCATCATTTTTGGCTACTGCAATCTCCAAACCTTTCTCTCTTCCTCCAATCCTCTCTCGTTATGAAGCTAATAAATATTCATAATAATTAAATGTTTGACACACCCGTAATTAGATTTCATAATATTTATTAAGTATGCACAAGAATTTAATTGTTTGGAATTTAATTAGTAATCACTGAATTATATGCTTACAAGTATATATGTACATAGGGGCTCTGTACGACAAAATATGATTTATAGCTTGAAGTCGTATAGTCTTATAGCTTTAAGTTCTGAAGTGGGGCATTTCTATTTTAGACTATAAAGATTCTAGTAACAGCTTAGCACAAAGCTAACCGTGAGCTCGTCGGCTACTACCGACTATGCGGCTGAAAGATGTCTTATTACACCTTAATATATATTTTACTGTAACATAAATTATTATAAATCGTGTTGCATAAACATCGTGTAGTAAGTTCTAAATATCACCAGATACAATCAAGTACGTGCAACACTTTGTTTAAACTTTGTATTCGTTTAGATAATTGTACGCTGTAGTTCTTTTGTTCATGGTAATGTATACAAAATTGTGAACATTTCTAAAGGAACGTGACATCTTTATATTGTACTAGTGGTCCCGCAGTAGTCGAAATTCGACTATAATTAATTGAAATTGTAAGTTTGTACACTATTATTATTGTATTTTATACTTCTATAATCGCAAATTTCGCCAAGACTACACTATAAAAAATATTAACAAAGACAAACAATATTTAATCTATTCTCAATTTGACAACAGACGTCAAGAACAAAAGTTTAAGACAATAAATAGTATGCTTGCCTGTGTGCGTCAAATACATGGTATGTAGTGTGTGTATTGTTTTCTTTATTGATTTAATGTATTTTTTATGCATTATTATAAAAAATATATTAGCATTGTGCACTTCTTCTCTATATTCTCTATAAGTGTGGAAAATTTCATACTCCTCCGTCCACACAATTTTAGTAAAAAGGGATACAAAGTTTTTGCTTCACGTATTAATATATAGATTAAAGGGTCTGTGGCCCAGCGATAGCTCGAATGCTTCTTGTTAGTTTTACTATTGTTGATGAGCAATCTAGCATCCGTGATCTTTTGTCGCTTCAATTATGGGTTTATATAATAATATGTAGCAAAATATAATAAAACAGACGATCACAATGGGCCGTATCAGACGCCTCAAGGTCAGCCAAAAAACAATCGAGAGGGCTATGCTCGGAGTTTCCGTGCGAGATCAAATCATGAATGAGGAGATTCGCAGGAAAACTTATGTAACTCACATAGCCCAAAAGATTGCGACTTTGAAGTGGCAGTAGGCAGGGCACATTGCTCGTAGATCAGATAACCGCTTGGGACGACAAGTTCTCGAGTGGTGACCGCGTAACGGAAGGTCCTGCTTCTGTAGGCCACAAGGAGGACTGACAACCTATTGAGATTCGTGGGGATCAGGGGGTGGCAGGCAACACAAGAGGTAATCGGGCGAGGCTTGGGGAGGCCCATGCTCAGCAGTTGACGTCGGTGGACTGAATGATAGATAGAGAATAGATAATTTTTACTGGTGGTAGGACCTCTTGGGAGTTCGCACGGGTAGGTACCACCCTGCCTATTTCTGCCGTGAAGCAGTAATGCGTTTCGGTTTGAAGGGTGGGGCAGCCGTTGTAACTATACTTGAGACCTTAGAACTTATATCTCAAGGTGGGTGTAGATGGTTATGTGCTCCAGTAACCACTTAACACCAGGAGCTCGTCCGCCCATCTAAGCAATAAAAAAAAACATAACAAAATGGTTATATGCTTGAAGTATAATTACAGATGTCGGAAACAATCCGTTCACAGAGGGATTGGCTGATGGAGATGTGATTTACAACGTAGGTACCGTGGAGGGTGACTTGAGGAATTGTTAGAGATGATTCCGTAAACTATTTTCCATCGCACCGCCGGCGTCGGCTCTTGTAGGTGAGTTCGCACTTCTATATGCTGCACAGTGCATTTAAAAGCACAATTTTTGTGACGAATCTTCCGGCTTTGGAACTCTACGCTGTTTCCTAAGCGCTAAGCCATACCTAGTTTCCAGCGAGGTTTGCAAAGTTCCACCATGAGTTTCAAGGCAGCGGCTGTTCTCCTATTGCGCCTACTATTATTACCATAAACATAAAATACTGCCTAAAAAGTGCGTAATAACACAACCATTCCCAGCGACCTTCGAGTTCATCATATAATCAAAACGTCAATTGATTGCTGTACTTAAGCAAGTATTTGTAAATAGCTTTCCCCTTAACATCTTGTTCGGGCTCGTGAGAAACATATCTCACATCCTGTCTTCAATTAACGTGATCTATCATTGTTTAAGGCAGACTTTCGATTATTGCTAATGCGTTTTTTTTCTCGTTTTAATTGTACGTTTAATATGTTAACGACTCGACGACGTTGGATGTTCAGAAAAATAATGTAATTACTAAATACTAAGAAAATCTAATTACTAATCTAATTACTTAAATGACTAATCTAATTATTAGGAGGTCTAATTACTAAGATAAGTACAGGGTTGCAAATCATACTAAACATAGGTACAGTTTTTAAAAATCTGTCGAAATTTGAAGCTAATCACAGTGTCGACAATGGCGCTTTTATCGTTATCGAAGGCAGGTGAATCCACGATCCAACGGGTCGAATGCCTTCCCTCTTTACATTGATAGTATATAAACAATAGTTAAAAAAATCTAAAAAAAATACGCTTTTGTAGAAAATCCAACCAAAAAATAGAAAATAAACTTTAATAAATATGAATTAAAAATAGTGTAAGAAAAAAAATACTTTGTTGTAAAAAAAAGCATGGGGTGCTTTTCAGGATATTATCAAAAGAACCCTTCTACTCATATCTGTTCATAAAATATTTATATTGATATTGATAGTGATACCATGCACCCCACGCTTTTTTAAACTATTATTTATTTTTAACTTTTTAGTTGAATTTCAATATTTTTTTTACATTTTTCAAAAAATCATCTGAATCAGTGGGTTACTTATCCGAGAAATAGGTGATCGGCGCGCCTGGCAGTTTCCCTTCTTGGTCTTGACGCAGACACTCTGGGTCCCAGAAAAACAAAAAATCGCTAATCCTGATTATCCTAGTAAAAATAACGGATCAAACTGTCTAAAATATTGAATTGTCATCGGTACTTAATAAGTAGGCCAAATTTCGAGTTAATCTGACGTTTTGAAGAGGGTCAAAATCATGTTCAAAGATTCCGTTATATACTTAACATACGTATGAAGCTAATAAAAGTGTATTAAAAAGCCGAAGACACGTCGCTCTAAATAACAATAAAATATAGTAGGTGCCTGCGACTTTTCCTTTTTACTTATGTTGTAGTACGTTGCAATCTAAAGGCAGCGCTGACACAGCACAGGGCTATCACAGATCAACATGTTATTGAAGACAGCGTTCTTATCTGCATGAACATTTTTAACGCCATCATTTAAAGCCATTTATTACGTTAATTGAGCATAAATGAGTATAAATGAGTTTCAAGCGAGAAATTATGAAAATTGTACATTTTAGGAACAGAATATGAATATCTAAATTATGTCATTAGTTATCTGTATATTTTAATTGCGTAATTAATTAGTAGTGTCTTGCCTGTGGAATTGAGTTGGAGTGTTTTTTTATTGCTTCAAATTTAGTAGTAAAACGGGGTTTAATTTTCCAGTTCATTTGGTAGAGAGTGCTTTGATTCATTACGAGGATTAGTGGTAGGATTATATCGCCCGTGAACGCACCTCCAAAGAGAAATCAAATAATTTAATTCGAAACTCACAAAGTTTATGGACAAAGCAAGATATCTTTGATTGTTAATGAGTTCCATTAATGGACAAATTTTAGAAATTTCAAACGAAGCTGATATCGTTTGAATAAGCAGGGGCTCAAGTTTATATAATGTTTTTGAAGTTACGTTGATTTTACGTACGTCAGTAAGTAATTCGTTGGCTTCATTTGAATATACGTTTAAAATAACAGAGCGATTCGATCCTCCTACGAGGATCCCGCGCCTAGGTGGCGTGCGGGGTATATGGGACTTGACGATCTGCAGGTGTTGGGAGCAAACCGCGGGCCCAAGGAATTTTAGGGTCCTACCGCACTAAACGACTCCCCTGCACTCTTACACCCGACGTCAGATCTCCGTCCGGGGTCAGAACCCGGTCAGAGTAGGGAGGTTCCCGCGGTCAACACTACAACCAGACACGCGCCGCCACCCCGAGGACGCCCGACCGACGGGTCGTCGAGGCAATAGTCGATGACCAACGACGCCGGTCTCCGTGGAGAATTCTATGTCTTAGTTCTATAGTACAGCATCTGCCCCACTCTTCGAACTTCGGACAGGATAGTGAAACTTACTTCACAAGATGCTCTACCACCAGGATATCAAATTAGTGATTATATTTTGTGAATTTGAGTTTGATATTTGCTTTCGAGCTTATAAGTTTTTTTTTTCTGGAGTAGGATATTTGTGCCCACTTACGTTGAGCGCAGATTTACACAGTGAGTAAATCGCGAAACGTCAGGATCGCGAATTCCGAATGGTTCGTATTAAAGTCTTAGTGACGAGCGTCATGCCTCAGCGCAATAATCGCTGGGAGCATGAAATTATTTTTATCAGGAAATACATAATAATCAAGGAAAGTTGTGTTCCGGTTGGAAGGCCAGGAACGGCCGTTCTAGGAGATTTATGCGGGTAGGTACCACCGCCCTGCCTATTTCTGCAGTGAAACAGTAATGCGTTTCGGTTTGAAGGGTGGGGCAGCCGTCATAACTATACTTGAGACCTTAGAACTTATATCTCAAGGTGGGTGGCGCATTTACGTCGTAGATGTCTATGGGCTCCGGTAACCACTTAACACCAGGTGGGCTGTGAGCTCGTCCACCCATCTAAGCAATAAATAAAAATTGACCTCATGTCCCAAGGTGGTCTACGGGCTCCGGTGAACAGTTAATATTGCATGAAGTCGTTCACTCGTGCAAAAACATTCAATTCTGGAGATTACATGTCACTATTACAATGCTTATTCGGAAGCGAACTAACGATTCTCTACATCAGAAAATAAACATCACGTCTTAAGATGGGTGGCGGCATTCGCGTTTTATATGGTGATATCTATGGACTACTATAACTACTCGACACTAGATGCACAGTGACCTCGTCTGGCCACCTCGAGCAACTAAAAATCTGTTTATAAGTGCTCCCCGGACGCATTATCATAAAAAAATAAAAGAGCCGACCCTAATTTTATAACCAAATTCCAAAAACTTTAGTTAATAAATGCTATTAAAAGGGTTATCAAAGCAATTAATATTAGAACGAGTGGCGCCTAGACGCGCTATCAAACAATTAATGTCTCGATTTTTTAAAGTTTTTTTTTTTAATTGCTTAGATGGTTGGACGAGCTCACAACCTGGTGTTAAATGGTTACTGGAGCCCATAGACATCTACAACGTAAATGCGCCACCCACCTTGAGATATAAGTTCTAAGGTCTCAGTATAGTTACAACGGCTGCCCCACCCTTCAAACCGAAACGCATTACTGCTTCACGGCAGAAATAGGCAGGGAGGTGGTACCTACCCGCGCGGACTCACAAGAAGTCCTACCACCAGTAATTACGCAAATTATAATTTTGCGGGTTTCACTTTTATTACACAATGTTATTCCTTCACCGTGGAAGTCAACCGTGAACATTTGTTGAGTACGTATTTCATTAGAAAAATTGGTACCCGCCTGCGGGATTCGAACACCGGTGCATCGCTTCAACACGAATGCACCGGACGTCTAATCTTTTAGGCCACGTCGACTGTTTTATTCACTTTTTTTTGCTGCTTGATTGGAGTGGACGAGCTCACGACCCACCTAGTATTAAGTGATTACCGGAGTCCATAGACGTCTCCAACGTAAACACCGCCACCCACCTTGAGATATCAGTTCTTAGGTCTCCGTTTTAAAGTAAGCAAGTTAAACTGACAAGCAATAATTATTAGTCTTCTTTGCCAAAAGCAAACCGGGCAAAAAAGGCAAACCAGAGGGCCGCAAAAGTCGTGGCAGGCCCAAACTCCGATGGTTAGATGGCGTAGAGCATGACCTCAAAGCTATCGGTGTCAGGAACTGGAAGGAGAAAGCTCTAAACAGAGCAGTCTGGAGAGACATACTGGACCATGCTAAAGGCCACCCTGGGCTGTAAGGTCTAAGAAGAAGACGATTCTTTGCCAAATGAATAATGCAAAAAGACACCTACCGTCTTGAAGTTGATATCAAAGTGCTGTTATATTTTACAAACAAACACATTCAAATAATTAACATTTTAAACATGTTTTTCTGTGTATTCTGTGTATTTTCATGATCTGGACGTAACGCGAACGACGGCCGCAAGCTACTTTGCATTACATTGCGAATTCGCGAAATGTTTAACCGAACAAATCAGCAGATTAGTTTTTTGGGAACCCAGGACAAACCAGCTGTTCCTTGTGTCACGGACCACATCGTCCAATCTTGTCGCGGTGTCGCTGCTATGAATCCTAGCTACACATTAGCTGGAAGTGAGGGAGAAACTAGTAAAACCATACGTGAATATTATGATTAGTTTAACAAGTGAACTTTGTATTTAGATCACATAAGTTTGTAATCACATTATTTACATTATAGAAGCATTATTAGATTGATTAAACTAGATAATGATATGTCATATTATTATTCTTCTTTTTATTTATTGCTTAGATGTGTGGTCGAGCTCACAGCCCACCTGGTGTTAAGCGGTTACTGGAGCCTTGAGATATAAGTTCTAAGATCTCAGTATAGTTACAACCGAAACGCATTACTGCTTCACGGCAGAAATAGGCAGGGTGGTGGTACCTATCCGCGCGGACTCACAAGAGGTCCTACCACCAGTTTTTATATTTTGTTTCGTCGAAATTTAAAAGAGATAAGGCTAAAGAAGCTTTCTCTAAAAATGCTTGAGTTTCATTAGAAAAAGACAAAATAGTGAGTTCAACCCATGCAGTACCACGCCCCATTGCCATCGGACGTAGCCTCATAACGCTGATTTCACATCTTCGCTAGTTAAGGCGGCTATAAGCTCCTCGTTTATTGATGGCAGTAAAACAAACATTAAATTAATTTTTCAACAAATCCGCTGCCACTTACAAGGAGAGGGCTCTTTATAATTGTTTTGTTGTTGTTTTATTTTTAACTAGCTGACCCGGCAGACCTGGTAGTGCCTCAATCGATAAATAAAAGACCTAAACTTTTGTATAAAATAAACTTAAAACAAACAAAAGGAATCCGTCCGACGAGGGACACATCAAAGAGAAAACAAAATTGTTTTTTATTTTATTCCGAGCATTTTAATAATTATATACCTTTTAAGTCTTCTCTGGACTTCCACAAATAATTCAACACCAAAATTAGCCAAATCGGTGCAGCCGCTCTCGAGTTTTACCGAGACTAACGAACAGCATTTCATTTTATATATATTTATTTATTTGGGAAACAAACAGTACAATACAAAACATACAATATTTTAAAAAAAATTAGCTAAAACAATAACCAAATATGTTTCCACAATCAAAATCACATATAAGTAGACAGTGAACAAGAAAAGAAATTTAGAAATTTAAATTACAAAAAAACAAAAGCAACACAATACGCACATATCATTTTATACATTAACTCACACTATAAAACTACAATACTTATCGGGCCAAATCACCCTATAAACACTCCAAAACAGCTTTTCTATATGCTACAAGTGACAAGCAAAAGATATCAGCATTAGAGAACTTAGCATCATACAACCTACAAGATCTACGGACAAAAGAGTTAGAAGCATATTTCGTTCGAGCCGTGGACATGTGGAAGGTCTGTTTAGAACGCGCGGAAATACGAATACATTTAAATGAAATTTTGGAAAGAAGATAGCTAGAATCAATCTCGTTATTTATTATTTTATATAAAAACATTTGATCCCTCAGTAGCCTGCGATCGACTAGAGAGACAAATTCTGTCGGTTCTGGAGAGTTAAAGCGACGACAATGGTATAAAAGATGCTTAAAAAACTTTTTTTGGACTCTTTCTAGTCGCTGAATTAAATATTATATTGGGGGTTCCATGTGACGGAGCCATATTCCAATATAGACCGTACAAAACTGTTGTACAACAGAATCAAAGTAGATGGTCTTTTAAAGTCTTTACCAACTCTAAGTATGAAGCCTAACATTCGAAAAGCCTTATTTACTATTTCATTAACATGAAAATCAAAAATCAGACTGGAATCCAAATAAATACCCAAATCACGAACAACTGTGGTGCGTACCAAAGTTTGACCATTAATAGAATAGTCATACAAGATATTCGATCTTCCACGTGAGAATGTTATAATAGTACACTTATTAGTATTCACTGTGAGTAAGTTATTTTGACAGTAAACAAATAAGTTGTTCAAATCATCCTGTAATTCCAAACAGTCGTTTAAGGACTTTATAACTTTATATACTTTTTTGTCATCAGCGTACATAATGAATTTCGATTTCCTGAAAACATTCGAAACGTCATTGACGTATATATTAAATAACATAGGACCGAGATGAGAGCCCTGAGGAACTCCCGAGGGAACAGGTGCAAATGATGAACAAAAACCATTGAAAGTCACAGCCTGACTGCGATCTCTAACATAAGACTCAAGCCATCGCAGCAAATCACCGTGGACCCCAAGTCCAAGCAATTTCTCAATCAAAATGTCAAAATTTATTCGATCGAACGCTTTGGAATAATCCGTGTAGACCACATCAACCTGATGACCATCCTCCATGGAGCTCAATACATAATCCAAAAACTCACAGAGGTTTGTCTCAGTAGATCTATGGCTTATAAAACCATGTTGTTGCTCTATAATATGAGGCCTAATCAATGGAAATAAAAAATCATAAACTATACGTTCAAACATCTTAGGGATGGCACAAATTTTAGAAATTGGTCTGTAGTTAGCTATGTTATGTTTATCACCGCTCTTAAAGACTGGCACCACGAACGACCGCTTCCAAATACGGGGCATAACACCAGTTGATAATGAGTGATTAAAAAGAAGATGCAAAGGGTAACACAGCTGAGCGTAACATTGTCGCAAAAAAACAGGCGGAATACCATCCGGACCAGCACCCTTGGAAATATCAAGATTTTTTAAATATTGCTTGACTTTACCCACCGAAATAAAAAATGAAGAAATATCTACACAGTTAAGGTCGTAAGAAGCAGGGGTATAACTTAACGATGATGCTGACTGTGTATTGTTAGTTAAAAAGGCAGAACCAAAATGAACATTAAATAAATTACATATTTCAGAACCATCAGATGAGCACCTATCATTTAAGAACAATTCGTTAGGAAAATCCCCAGCACTCCTCTTGGATTTAACAAATCTCCAAAATTGCTTACTGCACTTCAAGATATCATCCTCACACTTTGTTATGTGTGCATTGTAACAGCAAATTTTTAAGGCTTTTTGTCTTTCACGAAGAACAGAAAAACCTGAATAGTCGGCCAATCGACCATAACATTTCCATTTCCTGTGAAATTTTCTTTTTTCTTTAATCAACTTGATTAAAGCAGAGGAGTACCAGTAAGGGAAATTGGAGTTACCTCTTACGACCTTCACAGGCACCTTCACTAGAAGAATTTTTTTTTATTGCTTACATGGATGGACGAGCTCACAGCCCACCTGTTGTTAAGTGGTTACTGGAGCCCATAGACATCTACATCGACAGATATAAGTTCTAAGATCTCAGTTTAGTTGCAACGGCTACCCCACCCTTCGAACCGAAACGCATTACTGCTTCACGGTGGAAATAGGCGGGGTGGTGGTACCCGTGCGGACTCACAAGAGGTCCTACCACCAGTGATTACGCAAATTATAATTTTGTGGGTTTGGTTTTTATTACACGATGTTATTGCTTCACCGTGGAAGTCAATCGTGAACATTTGTTGAGTACGTATTTCATTAGAAAAATTGGTACCCGCCTGCGGGATTCGAACACCGGTGCATCGCTACATACGAATGCACCGGACGTCTTATCCTTTAGGCCACGACGACTTAAAAGAAGATAGAAGATAGATGAATAGCTTATAGTTTTTTGGTTTAAAGTTTTATATTTTTAAAACATCTCAGCTATCATTTGAAGAAAGACATGTCATAGCGTTCAGGAACCACCATGGAGGGGGAGGCTCATCTAGGAGCCGGATGGCACGTGGCAAAAAAGAACTCTGGAAACGAACTGTGAATGAACGCCGTGCTTCTGGGTGGTATGGATGAACTTTACTTAACCACGAAGCAATTGCACCGATATTGAAAGGTCTTCCCCCCTTTTTCAAGGCTAATGGGGGCGTTGGCAATCTGGTGTCCATGAGTTCTATTGGCCATTTCATTAGAGCTTAACTGTAAGCTCGAATGCTTATCTACAGCTGTTAAGAAGTACAGTTTTGATTTGTGACATCTCAAATTGTTGTCTTAAATTGTATCATATCTAATTTACGTTAGAATTTTAATTAAATTTTATAAGAAACTAAATAACTTTTATAGTCAGTTTGATGTACGCTATAAAGTTTTGTAATAACTTTCGGCCACACATGCTAAAGTTATTACTGATTAATTTGTAAAGCTTTCGGAGAACTTATAAGCTTAAGTATGCCGCAATTGCCACATTTTAAATAGGTCAATGAAATTCTTTGAACTTCACTCAGATAATTTTATAACATTTGAGATTAGATTTTGGTTAGATTATTTACAACTTTATGTAGGTCATATTTAGTCTAATTTAAATTTTGTTTTTTTTATATGTTGCGTATGTGGGTGGACGACCGTCAGTCCACCTGCTGTGAAGTGGATACCGGAGCCCATAGACATCTACAACGGCTGCCCCACCTTTCAAACCGAAACGCTTCACGGCAGAAATAGGCAGGGTGGTGGTACCCTCCGGGCTGCCACCAGTGCGGGCACCCGGACGATGACGCGCAGCACGCGCTCGAAACGTGCCCGCGTTGGGAGCACTCGCGGCGAGATCTCGTCGCGGTGCTGGGGAGAAACCTCTCCCTGCGGGCTGTCGTCGCCCGCATGTTAGAGGATCAGGGCTCGTGGGAGGCCATGGCCAGGTTTTGTGACCTGGTAATGGCGTCCCGTGAGGCTGAGGAGCGTGAAAGGAAGTGGGATCCCTCTTCAGCACCTCAGCGCAGAAGGCGGGATGGCCGGCGCGGGCGTGAAGCTCCCGCTCAGCCCCCGTAGGGACTGTCAGGTGGCGGGTGCGGGGGCGCCCGGTACTCGACTGTCGGTCCGGTGGTGGGGCGGTGCAAGGTGGCTCCTGTGCGCCGCTCACGGTGTATCTCCCGAAATGACGTCCTTCGGGATTTTCCCGGAGATGAAATCCCGTCTTATCATCAGGACGGGTACCGGCGAAGGCGGACTTTCGGCGCGCACTGCGGTACCGTAGGTCTGGTGTAGCCGGTGTGGTGGAGCTCGATGGGGTTTAGTCGGTAGTCGTTCTGCGGGGCAAGTGCTTCGCGCGCCTTTTTCAAGGCGTAGTCTCTTGCGAGGGATTCGGGGAGGTGGAGGACCTTCTCGTCCCCCTCTTCCTCTCAGGAGGCGCCGGAGTCCGACATAACCCGGTTCGTTACCCCCCGGACCGGGTATCCGTAAATGGATTTCCCAGCGTTAAAAAAAAAAAAAAAGGGTGGTGGTACCTACCCGTGCAGACTCACAATACGTCCTACCACCAGTCTGCTTTACTTCTGTCTTTAGCTTTTTTGCTTACTTTAGCTTTTTCGCCTATCTAACTACCAGTAGCATGGAGGGGTCATTCTGACAGCCTGAGAGACTTTGCTAACACTAGCCCTAGCAAGAAGAGTGCTAGAGCTCAATCTACCACCGGATCGAATACGCGATCCACTGATAAGATCGAGGGAGAAACACATTGTCTTGATGTTCTATCTGGCGTATTCATTACATAGTTTTTAAGTTATATACTATTGTAATTACTGAGGCCTTAGAACTCATATCTCAAGGTGGGTGGCGGCATTTACGTTGTGGATGTCTATGGGCTCCGGTAACTACTTAACACCAAGTGGGCGTGGGCTCGTCCGGCCATTTAAGCAATAAATAAATAAATAAACGTGCGTTATAAATATAAATAAATCTAAATATTTACTAACAATCACGCCACGTTAACTGCTCCCGTGCTAAGTTCGTAAAGAACTTGTGTTACAGGTACCAGATAACGGAAATAAATGTAAGATTTTTATTATACACATACATATTAGTATATTTAATATACATCCATAACCCTGGAAAAGACACTTTATATTTATCATACAAATATCTTCCCTTGGCGGGATTCGAACCTGCGACCCCCTTGTGTAATGACCATGTCACTTACCACTACACTAGACAGCCGTTATATAACACTGGTATTTGTCCTGATTCGAACCTGTTGAGTATTTGACTGAAAGCGTGCTTATGTCGCCGAGTCCCGAGCGCACGTTCAAGCTATGTACAGCATCTGTCGTCAGATGAATAATATTGAAGAGTAAGAGACGTGACTCAGGGCACACTTGGGCTGTTACGAACGCTTATTGTCATATTGTGCACTTAAACGGTTTTGATACTTTCGAAATTAATTGAAATGTTTTAATTTAAAAACCGAGTGTAGGTAAATCTTATACTTTTAAACGAGCAATTCTTGTATATATATATATATAATCTGAATCTCGGAAACGGCTCCAACGATTTTCATAAAATTTAGTATACAGGGGATTTCGGGGGCGATAAATCGATCTAGCTACGATTTATTTTCAGAAAATGTTGTTTTATTCGTGTTTTCAATAATCAACTTTATCGATAATCAACTTTATGACTCTTCCCGAGATCTATTGGCGAATGATAATACTATTTTTACTGCTTTAAAGAAACAACAAGATGGCGTGATAAAAAATAAAAAACGAGCAAAGCTCGGTCGTCGTCTAGTTGTAGATGATAAGGGGATCTTAGTGTCAATCTGCTATTGATTGATTATTAGGGACGTGAATACCAGCATCGACATTGAGATGATGGCATTAGGTTGATTAGGCTGATGGCGTTAGGTTTGCATTTTAATGTATAACGGCTGCCCCATCCTTCAAGTCGAAACACTCAACTACTTCGCAATAATCATAAGCCGGAAGCTGTTACTAAAAATCACGACTTTTCTAAAATGTTTGCGATATTTTTAACTCTCCGCTGTGACTGTCTAATTAAATACATCAGTTAATGGAAGAAATGAAGCCATATTTAGCAGTCAAATTAACTAACAGTTAACCTAGTTGTTGATTAAAGATTTCCTAGGACCTTAGAATTCATATCTCAAGGTGGCGGCATTTACATTGTATATGTCTATGGGCTCCGGTAACCACTTAATATCAGATAGGCCGTGGTCTCGTCCACTCAGCAAGGTAATAAAAAAAAGAGCTTGTTTAATCGATATTACTGTGTAAGTATCAAAACCGTTTGAGTATAACTTGATGTCATTTTCAGATCACGTTCCGTATTCCGGCCTTCGGATTCTGTCCTCGTGTTAAGCAGTTGCTATGGCAACCGCACATTTGCATCAATGATTATATTTTGGGCTCTGACACCTTTAATTAATATTCTTTCAATCTTTCGTTATTAGAACCAAACAGGTAAAATATCAAACAAAAACTAATTATCTCAATAACATAACTACTTAATTATATACTTATTTATGGCAGTATTTTGTAACTTAACGTTAGCGAGCGATAAGCGGTGTTATAAATAATCGTGAGCACTCGTGATGATAAAACGGCTCGGTACCACTCTATCCTATTTCGCGTATTACTGATGCATATTGAATTCGATAGCGGCTTAACACCAGATGGACTGTGCTATCATCACCCCGTCCGGATTCTGTTCGATTCTGTATGGAATGCTTATCTGAACGATTTGGACTATGGCCTCCATAGAGACAACACGTTCTTGTTCTTCTCTGAGCGAGAGTCTTGAAAGCAGCGAGAACGGAGTATGAAATGCCGTGGTCCCCGGCGTTTTTTTTTATTGCCCTTGTAGGCAGACGAGCATACGGCCCGCCTGATGGTGAGTGGTTACCGTCGCGCATGGACTTCAGAAATGCCAGGGGCAGAGCAGCCAACCGCTTAATACTCTCCACAAGCCTCGTTTGAAGAAGGACATGTCATAGCGCTCGGGAAACACCGTGGAGGGGAGCTCATTCCATAGCCGGATGGCACGGGGCAAAAAAGACAACTCTGACCTCTGGAAATACCTCTGGAAACGCATTGTGGATGACCGCAGTGGCTCCAGGTAGTATGGATAAACTCTACTCCGGTGGCGGGCGGTGCGATGGTAAAAACGAGATGCCGGTATCATCTCGAACAATTCCTCAGAGCACTCCTGAGAGCATTCCTCAGACCTCTTTCCTGAGCAGGGTTGGATGTCGCGGGGAGCGCAAGGAGGGACGGTCCCTCATCCTATGGATTGCGTATAGATGACGCGTAATTTGCGTAGCTCAGTGTCACTTGTGTTTCCTCTATATTTCCTTTCCGAGTTCTGTCTCGGCGGAGTTTGGATATTTTCTTAAAAACGGAACTTACTGGACTGGTGGTAGGACCTCTTGTGAGTCCGCACGGGTAGGTACCACCACCCAACCTTCTTCTGCCGTGAAGCAGTAATGCGTTTCGGTTTGAAGGGTGGGGCAGCCTTTGTAACTATACTGAGACCTTAGAACCTATATCTCAAGGTGAGTGGCGCATTTACGTTGTAGATGTCTATGGGCTCCAGTAACCACTTAACACCAGGTAGGCTGTGAGCTCGTCCACCCATCTAAGCAATAAAAATAAATAAATAAAAAAGACTGTGGGATTTTTTGGTTCGAGACGTAACTAAATATTACAGCAGATCTAACAAATTGGGCCGACGGAAGATCTGGCGTCTCGAACTACAAGAAAAAAGCGGTTGCTCATCCCGAACCGCTTTCCTCCATGTTGATATATAAGGACATTTCGAACTTATTCTGACTACAGCTCTCGCTACCCTTCGTCTACCAACAAAGGCAAACCTTTCCTTCTCTTAAGGCATAAACAGCTCGAACCAGTAAAATAATGGCATATATTATGTAACCGGCATCAATAAAGTATCAAGCCTAATTAATTGTCGTATGTATAATGAAGAAGATCAACTTTAATCATGTTCGATCAATTTCTTTCAATCGATACTTTGATGCGGGATTTATGTTTTTTGAGAAAAAAAGATGTAGAATTTCTTAATAATTAACTATATAAAGCGAAAATTTTAGCTTATACTAGGCTGCACTAAAAGTATCGGGAATGGAATATTTCCACTGTTCCTGTCATATTAAAATGTTTTTAATTGAAAACTCCTTGGTTTTAAAAATCGAATACCATTTATTTATTTAAAAAAAGATTCCCGGTCTTGTCACGAGGTTTTGTCAAACTTGTTTAGTCGTTGAGAAAATGGAATTGAGTCGAGAAAATTCAAGAGCGATGATTTATTATGACTTTCGAAGTAGTTTAACACAAAAACAATGTGTTGACCGGATGATTTCTGCATTTGGTGATGAAGCCCCATCCAAAACCACAATTTATCGCTGGTTTGCTGAGTTTCAACGTGGACGTGTCAAGCTCAGCAATGATCCCCGTCAAGGTCGTCCAAAAACTGCAGTCGCCCAAGAAAACGATGATGCTGTGTAAGCTGATTGAGGAAGATCGACATGTGACATACCGCGAAATTCAGGCAACTTTAGACATTGGCATGACTCAAATACAAATAATCTTGCATGAACAATTAGGTGTAAAAAAGTTGTTTTCCCGATGGATACCGCATTCGCTCTGTGAAGAGCAAAAAGCGGCTCGCGTTACTTGGTGCGTCAGAACTCTCGAAAGATTCCACGCAGGATCCTCAAATGCTGTATACAACATTGTGTCAGGTGACGAATCCTGGATATACGCGTACGAACCCGAAACAAAAAACCAGTCACGAGTTTGGGTGTTCGAAAATGAGTTAAAGCCAACAAAAATTGTTCGTTCACGGAGTGTTGCAAAAAAAATGGTGGCCACGTTTGTATCCAAAACCGGCCATGTTACGACTATTCCTCTTGAGGGACAAAGGACAGTTAATGCAGAATGGTGTGCTAGCATTTGTTTGCCACAGGTCGTTTCTGAACTCCGTAAAGAGAACTGCAACCGCCGCATCATCCTCCATCACGACAATGCGAGTTCTCACACCGCGCACAGAACAAAAATGTTTTTAGAGCAAGAAAACATAGAATTATTAGACCATCCGCCGTACAGCCCCGACCTAAGCCCTAATGATTTCTATACTTTCCCTAAAATAAAGAATAAATTGCGTGGACAGAGATTTTCATCACCTGAAGAAGCTGTGGACGCCTACAAAACGGCCATTTTGGAGACCCCAACTTCTGAATGGAATGGTTGCTTCAATGATTGGTTCCATCGTATGGAAAAAAGTGTCAAATTTCGCGGAGAATACTTCGAAAAGCAATAAATACATTTTTAAATAGTAATGTTGTGTCACCTCGTACTATAGTGTAGATGCATTAGTCGCGGCCGGTTGTATTGTGAGCTCACAAGGGTAGGTAATATCTTTTTCTGTAAGGAAACGTCTTTTCGCGGTATTAGAACCGTAATAGATTTCGATCTTATTCCTTAAGATGGATGCCGTGACGTTGTAATTAAAACTTCGGCTGGGTAAATCTACGAATAAATACTTATTATTTATTCGTAGGGGTAAATAGTATTTATTGCATATTTCTGACATAAGAAATCTACCCTTTTTGTTATCTTTGCGTTCCGAGAGAGACTTAGTACCAGACAGGCCGTGAGCTCATTCGTTTATTTGCTATATTAAAAACTTTTTTTTTTTCATACCAATGTTGTTTATTACTTCCTTCGCGATTCGAAGATATCATTAAAATATATTTAATAATCGCGCATTATCACGTCTGTCATTTTTACTTCATCCCTTTAAATAAATACAAGCGACAAACCGTAATGGTTATTAAATAAATACTTTTAAATATGTGTTCATGCCGTTTCTCATAGCTGGGAATACGCTCATTGCTCAGCGGCATCGCGCACACCTCAGCACACAACAAAGAGCGTTTCTTTCAATTTTCACATGAATAAAAATTATGAAAAACTAGCTGTTGCCCGCGACTCCGTCGGCATGGAATAGCTACTTTGGCATAACGCTAAATTTTACCCCCCCACTTCATTTACGTAGAAAGTGAAAATATTTTTGAATTATAGAATGATAAGGAGCTATTTAAACCCCTATTTTGAAACATTATTTATTGGTGCTCCACTTGTATTGGACTTAGCGTGATGTTATATAGCCTATAGCCTTCCTCAATAAATGGGGTATCTAACACTGAAAGAATTTTTCAAATCGGACCAGTAGTTCCTGAGATTAGCGCCTTCAAACAAACAAACTCTTCAGCTTTATAATATTAGTATAGATTACAGTTGCGTGCTAAACAGGCTGATATCGAACATGCATATGCATTTTGTTAGTGTCACAGACGACAGTTTGTTTAATTCGCGCTGCCCCGTTTACCAGCGTCAGCTATGAAGAATAAACTTTGAATGTAATTTGTCTAACCGTCAGTTCTCACTACTTAAACTTTGAGTACCGCCTTTTGCATGTCAGAGCCGAAGACGTCGAGATGGATCGCACTTGTAACGAGGGTGAAAGCTGTCAGATCGCAGAGTAAGCTTTTTAAAAGTTGCGCCGTTTGCAAGAAAAATGTTGATCATTTTAAAAGCTGAAAAGTTTCGTTGGTCTGGTGCAAGTTTTGCATACACCACGCCCGTTGGTCCAAGTTCAATTATCGGTCGCAATAGTAAATTTTATTAAAGATATTGTTGTTCTTGTATTCTTGAGTTATGAGGTTTTTTTTTTTGTTTTTTTTTTTTTTTTTTTAATATCTGATGCACGGAGAAAATCTTGATTCTAATTCACAGCTTCGAGGCTAAGAAACCTTTGATTGTTTAACCTTTCGAATATTCACGATTGACTTCCACGGTGAAGGAATAACATCGTGTAACAAAAATGAAACACGCAAAATTATAATTTGCATAATTACTGGTGGTAGGACCTCTTGTGAGTCCGCACGGGTAGGTACCACCTCCCTGCCTATTTTTGCCGCGAAGCAGTAATGCGTTTCGGCTTGAAGGCTCGGGCAGCCGTTGTCACCATACTGAGACCTTAGAACTCATATCTCCAGATGGGTGGCGCATTTACGTTGTAGATGTCTATGGGCTCCAGTAACCACTTGAGACCAGGTAGGCTGTGAGCTCGTCCAGCCATCTAAGCAATAAAAAAAGCTTAAAAGAGAAATAGCATTAACGCTATCCTTGCATTCGTCGTAGCTCCGAAACCAGCAGTAGTCCCGTTCAAATTAAATTACCCACGTCTGTCCGCGCAGTACCGTAGCGTGGCGGTCCAGTATTCCCCTTCGAAAGCCATCCATCTATGTCGCGACAGGCGTGCCGTAGCCCCATACATCATGCCACAAACGTGGCCGCACCGAACAAATGCCCGTGTTTATTGCTTTTAATTTTGTGCCCTGGACTGTCAGGATACATAACTGTTTATACTACGGTCTGTCGCTCTGCGCGCTATCAACTTGTTTTTGTGACTATCATTTTGCTAGTCGTGTATTTCATGGGTATACAAAATAATCGATTTTTATTAAATCATGTAATTTGTCGGCATTTTGGGAAATTCTGTGAAACCCTCTTCTCGCAAATTCCTCAATGCAAAACGGCGTTCTTCACTTAAATAGATTATGGAGAAAACAAGCGTATTTCAAATTTCTCGATCTGGGTATATTAAGAATACCATATCTAGCTAAGTAGGGGGCTATATACGGTTTATTCGAGGTATAGAGTAGCAATGTCGCATACACGCATTCTGCACTCTTTGTATTTTCATTTCGGTCTTTTTAAAAACACAAGAACCATACACTAAGTCACTACACAGTAAGCTAGTTGTGACAAAACTAGGCTATTGCACAAATGGAGTTCTACATCCATATTTAAGAATCGTTAAATCATGCAGTCTTCCAGAGATGAATTAGAGAAGCTCATAATTTTAGGTCGTATAGAAGGCTTTATTGTCGTCGTGGCCTAAAGGATAAAACGTCGGGTGCATTCGTATGTAGCGATGCAGCGGTGTTCGAATCCCGCAGGCGGGTACCAATTTTTCTAATGAAATATGTACTCAACACGTGTTCACGATTGACTTCCACTTCCTTCCTATAGTGAAGGAATAACATCGTGTAATAAAAATCAAACCCGCTAAATTATAATTTGCGTAATCACTGGTGGTAAGACCTCTTGGGAGTCCTCACGGGTAGGTACCACCACCCCGCCTATTTCCGCCGTGAAGCAGTAATGCGTTTCGGTTTGAAGGGCGGGACGACCGTTGTACTGTTAAAACTGAGACCTTACCTTAGTTCAACCTGATTTACAAATAAAATGTTACGCATACAATAACGAAATGAATTAGTCAGTTGATGATTTTGAAAAATGTAAATTTCCTTAGTAAACTATAGAATTCTCTGAGCGTTATATCCGTCAGCTCCATAAAAAAATATTACAAATTCGATTGTCGATACCAAAAACAAAAGGAAACATTCGACCAGATGACGGCTTACGTGACTGTGCTACAAAATTCAAGACGGCGGACCTCCCCTCATCTGCGGGCGAGATAAAGACTTCTACTTATAGTCGGATTACGATGATAGGGAGAGTTTAAAGTTACCGGCGATATTGGAAAACGTACGTGTTCTGAACGTAGCTCTGTAAATTGAACGGAAAAGTTCTTGTGATTGGGGACAGAGGGATTTAGAGGGTCATTTCTTAACCGGGTTTTTAAGGGGGCGTTTGAAGGCTCAATTTTTAACTCGCTATTATTAGCTTCATCTGAATCTGTATATCGATGTAGCCGAACGTCTCAACGTAATCTTGGCCAACCTCAAGACGTTTGAGTCGCTTGAACATTTTTACACGCATCGACCGAGCGATGACTATATAATATTTGATAAATTTTCCTAATATCCTCACCGAGACAAAAAGGTTAATTAAATATTAATATTTCTAATTTGACTCAAATTCCAAGTGTTTTTTTTTGAGATTTTTAAATTATTTTCAAGTATTTGATTGGAAGAGAATGGCGGGCGATCGAATATTATGATATAAAAAAGGGAGGCCTAAACCCACCAGTGAGTATTAAAGGGCTGGAGATAAATAAAGAAAATTTTAATAAATCTGAACATTGTGAAGTTGGGGGATATCTATACTATAGTAATTTTTGCAAATGTGCAGATAAAAAAAATTTGGCCATCTTTCACGGGTCATCTATGATTCTAAATTTATTCAAAGTATTTAAAATGATGATAAGAATAAAATATTTCGCAGTTACTAATTACTATAAAAGAAAATTGGTTCAATATAATTCCTTTACACTAAAAACATCAAACCCAGAGTAAGTAAAATAGTCTGATAAAGATAGAGAGGAAAACAATTTCAAACACACAACATTATAATTTGTATTAAAATATAGATTAATTGAGGAAAATAATTAAACCAATTAATGAATAATTAAATAAATTCATAACGATTCCAACACTTTATCGTTCGTCCATTATTATTTATGTCCCTTGATTAAAACGTACATCGTAAACAGCATATTCTAAGCTTAGCGTTGTTTAATAACTAAAGTACGTACATATTTCTTGGTTTAGAATTATAACACTTATCGTTTCTCTCCGAGATTTCCGTTCGCTAAGCCTTTTTATGTCTTCATCTCCCTGAAGTTCGACAAGTGACCATTACGAGGAATGTTACGCGTTTTTTATTAGGGTTTTTTTTCTTTTGATTCCGTAATCCGAGCACGATCTGCATCTCTTAAAGGTCCGTGTACCGAAATCGGGTCTTTTGAAGACGATTTATTAGCTTGCTACTGTTTTCTTTCTCGTGTTTTGTTCGATTTTCAGAAACATTTTTTTTTATTGCTAAGTTGGGTGGACGAGCTGGTGTTAAATGGTTACTGGAGCCCATAGACATCTACAACGTAAATGCGCCACCCACCTGGAGATATAAGTTCTAAGGTCTCAGTATAGTTACAACGGCTGCCCTACCCTTCAAACCGAAACGCATTATTGCTTCACGGCAGAAACAGGCAGGGTGGTGGTACCTACCCGCGCGGACTCACAAGAGGTCCTACCACCAGTATTAAATTTAAAACCAGCATTAAGGACCAACACACACATAGTCCTTTGCTTTCTTTGTATAGATAGCTATAAGCATACCTAAGTACTGCTATGACCAGTTAACTTAACCATAAAGTTGGCAGACGTCCAAGCAGAGCGCCCAGCAATTAATTTCGCTCGTAGTCTCGCTACAGGTGGCAACAATAACCATTAATCTGATATATTAAATTCCGAAGTAATAACGTGCCATTAGGAGTCAATTTAAGTCTTCATAATATTATGGCGATGTTTGACTCCAGTTCGATGTATTGGTTTAAGGTTAAGCTATAAGCTTTTTTTTTTCGGGCTGGGGGCCGAACCTCCTACGAGGTCCCCGCGCATAAGGGGCGCGTGGGGTATGTGAGACTCAACGATCTGCAGGTGTTGAGAGCAGATCGCGGGCCCAAGGATTTTAGGGCCCACAAACTAAACGACTCCCCTGCACTCTTACACCCGACGTCCGATCTCCGTTCGGGGGTCAGAACCCGGTCAGAGTAGGGGAAGCTACCCTATCTATCTCGTAGAAGTTAGTTTAGATTGTTCTGTAGCCACTGGTAGTTAGTTATTTATAAAGCGTGTCAAGTGACATATTTCTCTGGCAATGTTTCGGTTTGAGGCTGAGGTGGTGATCGGTCCAATGTTATTGAGTATTCGACTTCACGGTTCAAGGTAAATCTTGTGGTGTCTATTAGTTCCAGTGACCGCATCAAGCGTATTTGAAGCCATATTTGGCATTCTACGTAAGTAAAATTGAAAATGACTTGCAAGCCACTGCTACAGTAGGTATAATATTTATTTTGATGGCGTCATAAATATTCTCACCACAATTTTTCATGCCTGGACGCAAAAACAATACATTTCAAATTTAGTTTCTCTTGGTGGATTCCAGAGAAACATGTTCTCAAAAATCGTACAAACAAAGAGATTGACATAAATAACACAATATTTACTGAAGGAAGTTGTAGTAGCTCATATAGATTCAGACCGGCCCAATTGGTAAGGGAGTGTCCACGTTGTCGTCGGTCAAAATATCAATTGTCGACGCAGCACTGACAGAGTGACGACCTCGCTCAAGCTAAAATTGCTTCATGTTTGCTAAATAATTTAATTCAAATCAATCAAACCGTCATTTTAATGCTTGGCGCTTTGGGATTCTCTACGGGATTAGTGGTGGAATATATGGTCAGTTTGTGCGGCCACAGCCACTCTACCTATTTGAGCCACGAAGTAAGCAGGTTCCCAGGTTAATTGCAGCGTATCTGCTATAACAGTCCAATCCTCGAGATCAGTCACGGAATTCTGCTCCGCTCATCATAAGCGGGTCGAGAGCTCGTCGGCATTCCTCCTCCTTGCGTCGATAATCTTCAATGCTGTGGGTCGTGGCCTCATGAGGCTTTCTTGGGAAAATACAGATGGTGGGTTCCCGCATCCTTCCACGGCAGTGCTTTTGGAAGAGATTTAGCTCTTCAAGGCCGTTGAAGCCTTATTGTGCCCGGCTAATTAACCACCGCCAGACATTTGGCGTTGACTGTTGTACGGTGGAAAGGTCGAACTCTAATTCAACCCTCCTCTTTTCTCATCCGGGCTTGGGACAGGCACTGACAGAGTTAATTAGATTTAAAAACAATAAACGTTTTGCATAATATAAAAATAAAACGCGCGTATAAAACGCTATAACACACGGCCCGTCTGTACTCTCCCAAACTGACAACGGCCTATGATTTGACAAGAAGAGATCTCTCTACTCTTGATATACATAGTCGTTTCATAAAACATAAATGTAGTTTTGTAGTGTTCGTATTAAAGTTTATAGATGGAAAATAAAATCCGTAATGTCCGTAAATAAAATGTGATGAAAATTGATTGAACATAACAGTGTTTTAAATGGTTCTGAAGAGGACCGTTTTAGACAAAAACAGCGGCGTGGTGTTTATAAATTTACGTTAAACACTGGAATTCATCTGGTTCCTGCAGTCGTATAATCACCGTTTCAATAATAAGAGGTTTATTCTATTGATATTTAATGCTGAGATGTGTTCCTGTAACATCTTACTGCAATCAATTCGATCTGTTATTTCTCAATTCGGGCTGTTAAAAAATTCCAAGACATTTGACGTAACGGAATTTGACAATATTTTACATTGTTAATAACGAGGTTAGTAGCATACGTGGCTGTTCTGTTCAAACCGTTTGCTCGTGTTATAGCGGAAGTTATTATAGAAAACCTATAAAAAATTTATTGCTTTCACATATTTGTTAATAAACATACACTTAACCATAATCGGGTTGTCTACTCGTTTAAATTTCGAGACAGTAAAATAGTAGTATGTTATGTTATTTATGTTTATTTATTTTTTATGATCATATTAGTAAAGCAATAAAAAGAATATAAATTCTTGACGTTGACAATAAAATTCAGTGGTGCTCACGTTGTGGTGTCAATAAGCTTCCGTGACTTTGTTATTATTGACGTAGACAGGCAGACAGACCACCTGCTGTATAGTGTTTTTCGAAGCGCTCTTCACTTCGATAAACCGGCACGACACGAGAACTCTTTCATCGTGGCCGCCGGTAACTACATTCCTGATCCTGCGGACAGAATGGAAAGCAGTCGACGTCGCCCCAAACACGTCATTTCGGGTCCACCCGATCCACTAACGGTGCTTTTAGGTACCTCAAGCACCGGTCATCATTCTCGTCGAATCCGTCGCTTGCGACGAAGGGCTCGACGAGTACATTAACCCTCAGACACAGCCCACTGAGTTTCTCGCCGGATGTTCTCTGTGGGTCGCGTTTCCGATCCGGTGGTTTATTCTGCAAAGCGCGGCTCTTGTTAGTGTTCGTGTTAGCAACGTCACCAGGTTTGAGCCCCGTGAGCTCACCTACTAGTTAAGGCGAAGCTGATATAGCCTCTCAAGGCTATCAGCTTAGGTAAGAAAAAAAAGAGACGCTCTATCCTTCCTCCTGCCTCTCTCGGGCTTTATTCGGGAGGAGAGGTCAGTAGCTGGTCTCGTAGGAGATTCAGCCGCTGGCACAATACAGACACACACCTACCTCCAAAGATACCTCGAAATAATTTACGTTTCCCATTGCCGTGAAGTAGAGATGAACGCCTGAGATAGAACCACGACCGCAATATCCTCGTAGTCCTCCACCGCTTTAACGTTCACGCTTTATCCACGTGGTTTCTCCAGACGTATCAAAGCGCTTCACTAAACTTGGAAGAGCATTTATCTAATTGCCGCTTCGCGTATCGTTCCTTATATAGTATTAATTATAAGCCAACTTAGTTAGTTAGCAGCCTGCGGAGATTAAACCGGTTTGTTCTATCTAGAAACCATAAACATATTTTGATCTCGATCTAGTTTCATAGGCGTAATGTTTTACTGCAGAAGGTAGGCGTACAAATCAAATCTAATATGTCTCCGAGTTAGTAATGATATGAATGATATCTATGGAAAGTTTCGTGTGAACTTATTTTATTTTCATTTATTTTTATTTTATTTATTAGGCACACAATACACATCACAAGCTAAAAAGATACATAAAAAAGACAAGTAAAACAAAATCTAGCTTGCAACATAAGCTATGTGCGCACGACTAAGCAAAACAAAGTGCTGAGTTTGTACACAATGGTCCTTACATCTATACATCTTTAAACTTAGATGTCATCTTAGTCATTTATTTTATTCTAAACGTAGCAGCTACCTTCTGCTCCATATTAATCTACAGTTTTCCGGAGAATCAGCTCGAAAACTGGCATGTATATTTGTCCTAGCCTATTTTCGAGAATTCTTTCATTTTTTGTCACTCAGTTATAGGCCAAATAACAATGATCGAAAAAAAAGGGTTTTGTAGTGAGCACTTCTTTCCCGCGTCGCCCATCACAGTAACCGATCTACTCGAGTTCTCGTAACTCCTGGACCTCCACCCGAAACAACATGCCTGAATAGTATACCTAAATCCATCCTCCAAGCTCCAACATCTTCAGTTATTCGAAAATCATTACATGGAATCTTTCAACGGACAGAGACCGGCATTTTCTTCTAGACTATCTAGGACCCTAACTGTGAAACATCTTCCGCGAAGATGATCTAAGTGAGACCGTATGGTAATAATGGAATTCTACAGGGAACAATGCTGGTAGCTGAGGCTACTATTCAAGACGGAAGAGTCAGGAGTGTTCATACTACAGGCGCATCGAATTATCTATTACTATATAGCACTCACTCACACCGACATTTATAAGACTACTCACGCGTCTCGTTACAAATAATTCACGGTGAATCATTTCGACACGGCTTGTAGTAAAAATATCAAGAACCCGACGTTTTATGAACGGTCCATTAAAATTAATTGTTTCAGTAAAACATGGAAAGCAAGGAAACGTGTCTGCACCGGACTGCAGCAAAGGCGATTTTAGATTTAAGTACAACACAACACTCACACAATATTAATCGCTCTAACTCCTAAAACGCCTATCGTATTTTAACTAATACGGTATTCGGCATGTTTCCGTCCTCAGCGATTTCAAAGTACATTTATACAATTTCAATTAATCTTAACAAATGCTTAATAGCATTTTAGGTGTTTCGAAAAACATTACGAGTGTGTTATTCAATTTTGTTCAAGCAGGCCCTTAAATCACAATGTATTTCAACTATTTGAAACAGTTTTAAATGTTGATGTCCTCGTCGTCAATATTGACAATATTGATGCGAGCTCACTTAAAAGAAACCCCGCGATTGTCTACCAGCGTGAAATAATAAAAAAAGGGTGCGTGTACGCGCGTAAGAAGTTATACATTATTTTTCTTAAATTTATTTCTTTTTTTATTTATTTAAATTTTAATCAATTTGAAAAAAAATCGATTAAACAACATCCTCAAACACACATATTGGACATCCTTTTTCTTGACATCGTATAAATTCGGTAATTCTCGGTACGGTTTGGAAAGTTCACCTGCGGCTATTCACCTATATTCAGACTCACCAAGTTACGTCGGTCGTATTGTAATGAGCGATTTAGTGGGCAACTTCATTCTGTTAATTTTGTGTCACGGTGCGCGCGCATCGTAAAATTTCACTCTCGTCACTTTTTCATAACGCGCCTAAAGAAGTATAACTTCAAAAAGATTTGTTAAATTAAAGCCACACTTCAACGTAATCACATAACTTATCATGTTTAATGGCAAGAAGGACAGCGGCCGCCCGCCCGTCTGCAACGACTACACAAAAAAAAGTTGAAATTTTATTGTTAACGATTTAACTAAATAGAAACGTTTCCCGAGCAATGTGTGGCTATGAAGCGCTGTGTGCTAGTGGAGTACTAGCTACCACTCACACACGCTCACACGACGTGTTCATATGCATCGTGTGATGGCTATGTGGGAGGAACCGGACTCTTCCACACCTAATTGACGTCTGACAGACAAGCCGAAACAACGCGATCTTGCAAACAACTCATACAATGTTCATGGGAGCCGCTTTTGGAGTGTACGTTGTGAAAAAGAAGACTTATCTATACTTATACTTATATACTTATACTTCTATATCTATACTAATATTATAAAGAGGAAAGATTTGTTTGTTTGTATTGAATAGGCTCCGAAAGTACTGATCCGCTTTGAAAAATTATTTCACTGTTTGGAAGCTACACTATTCCCGAGTGACATAGTATCCAATAATGTATCCCAAGGTGTAAAAAAATTACCTAAAATATTCTTTACATCGCGTGCCCTGCGAAAATTATTGATAATAGAATAAAATAATGTACTACGACTTGGTAGAACACATTATTATTTACAAAAAGTATCTATTATAGTTATGCCGCAATAAGCGTTATTTTATTTAAAAAATTAAAAGACCGTCAAATATCGTTGAAACTTTTGTTAAAGACCCGAGCGGAGCCGGAGCGGGCCGCTAGTCATTAATAAAAAACAGCAGATCAATCGTTATTATAATCCTTACTGAGATAGGAATAAAACTTTTATTGCATAGATGGTTGAATGAGCTAACGACACGTCTCATCTTAAGTGCATTTTCTCTCGTCGCCTCCTACCTTGAGACTTGAGGTTGAAGTCTCAATGGCATTATATAACGATTGCCGGCTGCCCCCACCCTTATAACCGGAACACGCAACATCTTCGCGGCAGAAATAAGCAGGTCGGTGGTATCACTTGCGTGAGCTTACAGTTCCACCATCACCTTTTTTATTATTATTTCTTTTTATTGTATAGATGGGTGGACGAGCTCACAGCCCACCTGGTGTCAAGTGGTTACCGGAGCCCATAGACATCTATAACGTAAATACCGCTAGTCACCTTGAGATATGAGTTTTAAGGTCTCAGTATAGTTACAATGGCTGCCCCACTCTTCAAACCGGATCGCATTACTGCTTCACGACTGAAATAGGCAGTGTGGTGGTACCTGCCTGTAGTGTGAACTCATAACAGGTTTTACCACCAGTAATTACGCTATTTATAATTTTGCGGGTTTGATTTTTATTACCTTTGCTATTGCTTGCTTTATTGTACTAACTGCCGTCTACATTTGTATAAATGTCTGACACTTTAAAATAACTGACAGCGTCTTAAGATCTGGCATTACTTGGGTTTCCATTTACACGATAAGAGGATGCCAGGTGTCAGACAAGCGCCAAACGTTAAAATGATGTTATTTTAGGGAACGAAGGTTATTAAAAGCCACTTAGGTATCAATATGATGTTTCAAATGGCCGATAAAGTCTTGGTGCTTATCGGCCGCGTATTCAATTAATATACAGTTTTCAAGACTTCCTCTTCCTCTAAATATTTTTGTGTTAAAAAACACCTTGAGTTATTCTGTGAAAAGTTCTCTGTTTGCTGTGACAAATCTTCAAACAAATAGATAAAAATATTGAAGCAACTTGTATTTTGTTAAGTTGCAAATGTATTATCACTACATAGTATAAAACAAAGTTGCTTTCTCTGTCCCTATATCCCTATGTATGCTTAAATATTTAAAACTACGCAACGGATTTTGATGCGGTTTTTTTAATAAATAGAGTGATTGAAGAGAAAGGTTTGTATGTATAATAACATCCATTAAATAGTGGAGAAATCAATTATAAATGACAGTTTCCGAAGCGAAGCGAGGGCGGATCGCTAGTGTGTTCATATAATTAACTATAAAAATTCAATTTGCACGGCCTGTATCTCCAATGTATTCGATTTTGTATTCTGTTATGGAAAGCTATGCAAAACACATAAAAACAATTACAGAAAAGTGTACTTATTGAATCACGAAATAAAATGCATTTTATTGAGTGATCGTACAGCGGTTGTCACGTTCTACATCAGTGAAAAACTAGAACAGATTAAACAGACTTGAATACTTATGTAGTGTAGTCAGCTTCAAACGAAACCCGCCCTAAACGGTTTCGGGCTAAGTATGATTTTGTCATGTATTGATCGTGGCAATTACGCCTTTGTATTTTCGGTGTGTCTGGCCAACGAGCCGGAATGCCCGGTGTTGTGGAACCTGTCCCATGACTGAGAAATGCACTTGAGGTCCGCTTTTATAAAATCCAAGTCAGGAACGCGGTGGCCACTCTTCACGATTCACATTCATAATGTGAGTTCAGTTTTATTAGAGTTTTATTTTAGCTTGTAACTTGTAGCCTTTTAGTCTATCTTCGAGAATGTTAATGATGTATTTTCGCGTTTATCGCAATCGTGTTTATTCGTCGGCCCACAGGCCATTAACAATGTGAATTAATTACTAAAATAACCTTTAAAGCCTACAATGTTTTGATAGGTTCATTTATATTGCTATAAAAGGGGTGGCACGCACACAGCTCTCCTAATTTATTAAGAGATTTTATGACCTGGTAACTGAGACCTTTAAGTCATGTCTTATTTTAATTTATATTATTCATATTTTTATGAAAAATGATATTAAGGAGTGAAATGAAATAAAGATGATTAATTTGAGACACTAATCAACTGGGACGAAATTAAATGAAATTAATTGAGATGATAATGGTGGTCATTTACTAAGATTTTTTCAGTGGTCTTTTTGGAGGTTTTTTTTTTTTTTTTTCTTTTTTTTTATTGCTTAGATGGGTGGACGAGCTCACAGCCCACCTGGTGTAAAGTGGTTACTGGAGCCCATGGACACCTACAACGTAAATGCGCCACCCACCTTGAGATATAAGTTCTAAGGTCTCAGTATAGTTACAACGGCTACCCCACCCTTCGAACCGAAACGCATTACTGCTTCACCGTGGAAATAGGCGGGGTGGTGGTACCTACCCGTGCGGACTCACAAGAGGTCCTACCACCAGTGAAGTTAGATCCCGAATCCCGAGAATAGAATCCCGAGAAGTTACGTCTAGCGGCTTTGTTTCATTTCCACATTTGTGCACTTTCACAGATATCAAACAGTTAATAAACCACCATTATTACACATTTAAGCCCCAAGGAACACTAAATAGACAAAATAAAACAAATCACACAACTTCACTCCTCGCGTTCTCGCCAAAAAGTCCCAGCTTTCCTAATGCTAAGAGTTTACCACAGCCTATAAACACCAAATTGTCTTGACTATTTTTAAAAATGAGCTCGAAGTCCCAATGCCGTTGTAATGTAACGTCTGTCTTAACTTCAAGTCAAAACGAATGATTACTTCGCGGTAGAAATCGGCAGGGTTGTGGTACCTAACCTTGCGGACTGACTGGGCGTGGTACCACCATATTTATTTATTTTGATTATTCAACAAACTAGTGTGGTTTTTATAAAATGTAGACAGAGCTGCGTCCGGGTTTCTCGTCCGGAGTCTGATACTGTCCTAAGAATACTGCCTCTACATGATCGGACCACCAGTTGAGTTCAATGATCCCAGGTCATACACAGTTTACAAAAAAAATTTGTGAACCCTTCAATTTTAACTAACATTCATGTGATAGCCCTTATCTATAACCCGGGTAGCGAACGGACGTCCCAAGCGACCACTTAATTCCATTACATATTCACTAAGCCGACCCGAAATTAAAACACTTTTTGTTTGTTATGCGAATTTCGTCTTTAATGCAACGGATTAGACGCTATTTTCCCCATGATTTTCTAGTAGGCTGTGATGTTTATGCGTGGTAGTTTAACAAAGTGAGGGTATTGTTTTTTAATCTGTAATGGGCTGGGAAGGTACATTGATAACGGTAGGTATGATGTATTGGGCAGTTCGGATGTTTTTAGGGAAAATGTATGAAAGTATGGAAGTGGATCTTTTAGGCGATTTGTTTTTAATTGTCACTTTTTTATTGTGATTTAGTTTTATTTAGAATATTTTCTTCGTTATCGCGATTCGTGGACATAATTAAAACTATCTTTACCATTTGAACTCTTGTTTTTATTTGCATTTTTTTTTTCTGTAAGCAGATTAGGATACGACCCACCTGATGGTGAGTTGTTACCGTCGCCCATGGATGACAATGGCAATGCCAGGGTCAGACCCAAGCCGCTGCCGACAATTAGAGACATATTATTATTTCTGGTGCTCGTGACGACTAAAACTGTAATGTATTCGAAACGATGAGATCACACCATAAATGTAATTTTAATTTTGATTATAGACACACCTAGAAGGACACCGATCTTGACGTCGAACCTTGGAAGGCGTATTTCCAATGGCATGCTTTGCTTTTATTCACAATTTGTTCGTTTATTTCAATAAAAAAAAAACTAACGCAGCCTTTCCCAAAGTAGGCGATAACGCCCCCTTCTGGGCTCTGCAAGTCTAAAGGGGGCGGTAACAGACCTTGAAAAAAAGGGGGCATTGTGTAGAGACTCGGGAGGCGAATTATAGTTTCATCTAGAAGGATTCTTAGACACCGATTGAGTTTTAAAATTCGTCGTGGCCTAAACGATAAGACGTCCGGTGCATTCGTATGTATAGATGCAACGGTGTTTGAATCCCGCAGGCGGGTATAAATTTTTCTAATGAAATACGTATTTAATAATTGTCCACGATTGACTTCCACGGTGATGGATTGACATTGTGTAATAAAAATCAAACCCGCAAAATTATAATTTGCGTAATTACTGGTGGTAGGACCTCTTGTGAGTCCGCACGGGTAGGTACCACCGCCCTGCCCATTTCTGCCGTGAAGCAGTAATGCGTTTCGGTTTGAAGGGTGGGGCAGCCGTTGTAACAATACTGAGAACTTAAAACTTATATCTCAAGGTGTGTGGCGCATTTACGTTGTAGATGTCTATGGGTTCCAGTAACCACTTAACACTAGGTAGGCTGTGAGCTCGTCCACACATCTAGGAAATAAAAAATAAAAAAACTCGCTATAGAGATTTTTAAGTAGGTGAAAAAATGGGGGCGCTAAAAAGTAATTTATTCTCAAAGAGGGAAGTAGACAAAATAAGTTTGGGAACTCCTGATATAACGGATAAACTCTTTCCACATTAGCCCTCCTGCAAGCGTAGCGGTCGGGCGGTCAGTGGTCGTTATTAATAGGGACCAAGCACGGGACGTTTCTGAAGAACGAGCCCGGGGTCACCACCCGCGGGGCGCGTGGCGCGTGCCTGCACTTAAACACAAAAATAACATTAGTTCTTACTAAAATAATGATTTGTGAAACAAAATAAACGGAGTCTTACTGATTGAAGGAGTCTTCAGAGATAGGCAGCGGCCAGACTGTACCTTTTTTTATGATTGAAGTATTACTGGTGGCCCGGAGGCCTTTCATGTTTCACCAGGACAGGTGGGCGAGCAAAGGCTCAGCCCAGAGGGGTGGGATTAGCTAACAGCTGCCCCGGCGCCTCCGAAGGAGACCTAACAACTCAAGAGCAACTGCTTCGCGAATGAATCTACTACCGGATCGGAATCGCGACCCGCTGAGAAGATACGGCGAGAAACTCGGCGAGCTGATGCATGGGTTAGGTTGCATGTCGGCCTCTTTGTCGAGTTCGACGAATACGGTTACCGGGGTTCCTAAGCCTGCTCCTAGTGTTAGAGCTGAAGGTGCCTAATGTAAAGGTTATTGGATCTGATGGATTCGTAAGGACCTGAAGACTGTACCCTTAGCAGTGTTGGTATATATGGGCATCAGGCAGCCGTCTGTCTTTGAAGGAAATAAAGATACTTCAGATATATAAATAGTTGTATTAATGTGGTGACAGTGGACACCTTTGAGCCAGGCTGTACTTTGATATGTAATACGTACTTAACAAATGTTCATGATTGACTTCCACGGTGAAGGAATAACATCGTGTAAAAAATCAAACCAGCAAAATTATAATTTGCGTAATTACTGGTGGTAGGACCTCTTGTGAGTCCGCACGGGTAGGTACCACCGCCCTGCCTATTTCTGCCGTGAAGGAGTAATGCGTTTCGGTTTGAAGGGTGGGGCAGCCGTTGTACTGTAAAAGCTGAGACCTTAGAACTCATATCTCAAGCTAGGTGGCGGCATTTACGCTGTAGATGTCTATGGGCTCCGGTAGCCACTTAACACCAGATGGCCCGTGAGCTCATCCACTCATTAAAGCAAATTTTTTTTCTATACTATATGCGTAGACGGGCGTGCACCTTACTCAGTATAACGCGATAAGAGAGTTTAGGAGACTAAACAACCCATTATATGAGATCTGAGTTCGAATTCTCAATTAATTGTAATAACGAGTGTCCCACTTATTGATTGTTTTGCGTTAGAACTAGTCTATATCCTGTTCTGTTACCCTCAACACGTTTATAACAAATCACATGAAGATCGGATGAGTAGTTAAGACCTGAAATTATAACAAGCAAACAAATTAACTCGTTTCGTATGTATTGTAAAGTGTTTAAAGAGTGTCTTCTTACATTTTTGGCCTCAACTCGCGAATACTTTATTCATTACAACTCTGTTTGTCATATTTTTAAATAGTTATAATTATTCTTCAAACAAGGCTTGCGGAATGTAACTAACGGTACGTAGCGATTTGGTTGTGGCCCTGACATTGCTGTTGTCCATGAGCGACGGGAACCACTCACCATCAAGCGTACTGTATGCCCCTCTGCTTATAATAGCCATTATAAAAAAAAAACACCTAATTATAAAAACACATATTTAACTTTCTTTAATGATTTATCACGTGCTGATGAAATGATAGTGATAGTGGTATTAACATGGCATCGACTGCGGCTCGTCGGGGTGGGTTCGGCTGCGTTAAGAGCATTCCGACACGATATGAAACGGAAATTACTATATTATGTTAGGTGTTATCGGCGTTCATGGACATCGGTAAACTTTGTAGGGCGTGGTTTGAGCGCATCTTGTCTAGCAGATGTGAGACCATTCTGAACGCGTTGTGTGTGCTTAGTGCGTATTAACGTTCTCGATAGCGTAAAAGTTAACTCAAATTTGTATGGAGTTGGAACAGCGCCCCTAGCGGCAAACGTACGCAAACGACCCCATTCCATACGAATATGAGTTAACTTTTACGCTATCGAGAACGTTAAAAAACTCGCACTAAGCACAATGAACGCGTTCTGGGTGCTTAGTGCGTATTTTTTAACTTTTTCGATAGCGTAAAAGTTAACTCAAATTTGTATGGAGTTGGAACGTGTTCATACGTTTGTCGCTAGGGGCGCTGTTCTAACTACATACAAATTAGAGTTAACTTTTACGCTATCGAGAACGTTAAGAAACTCTCACTAAGCACACTGATGAATGAGTCACTATTCCATTGCACCTGAGCCCTTAGCTAACTGTCTGTGTGATGAAAGTTACGGTGGAGTACCCGAGTGCACGCCTACAGTTAATTGTGCTGGTGGAAAATACTCCTGTGATATTTTGCTTCAGAAATTATGTGTTATATTTTATTTGTGAAGATTTCTAAGTGCAGCGTCCCTAAGGGTAGTTAATTTTTATTTATTTATTTACTACACTTCATGTAAAATTTACATTGGCGGACTTAATGCCTAAGGCATTCTCTACCAGTCAACCAAAGGTAGTGCAGAGTAAATAGTGGTAGGTGCAATGAAATTTATATTAAGTTACAAATACATACACAAAAATGTATATATGTACATATATACGCAATCACATATACATAAATAAATTAATAAATAATAATAAATATTTACTAACAATCACGCCACGTTACTGGTCCCGTGATAAGTTCGTAAAGAACTTTTGTTACAGGTATCAGATAACGAATATAAATGTAAGATTTTTATTATACACATACATATATATTTAATATACATCCATAACCCTTGAAAAGACGTCTATATTTATCATACAAATATCTTCCCTTGGCGGGATTCGAACCCGCGATATGTAATCGTATTTCTGTTCTTAATCATCATCGAGGAAGATGAGCTCATTACTAAAGCCACTGTTGATGCCAGCTTATGAGTTGGAAATCTTGATTACCCTAGCCCTAGTAAAGCAGCATGTATAAAATCCAACCATTCCAAATCTGCCCGTGTTGGTGTAATAATAGCATGAATCGTAAAGTTTATTATAATCTTAATATGTATTTCAAAATGTCTATTATAAGTCCTTCATAATAGTGAAGCAGCATAATCCCGTTTGCGGTAGCGATCGATCGCACCCACCCGCCTTAGCGACTTACAATTATGATGCGGTTCAGTAGAATTGTACATTTTGCATACAAGGGATTACGATCCTGCCTGCGGTACCTGCCTGATACCTGCGGTAGGCAGCGGCTTGGTTCTACCCCTGGCATTGCCGACGTCCATGAGCGACGGTAACCACTTATCATCAGGTGGGCCGTATGCTTGTCTGACTGCAAGGGCAATAAAAAACATCTTACATTTTTATTGCGTAAATGGGTGAATAGAGTTACAGGTCACTTATTGTTATTTGATTATAGGAGTCATGACATCACAGAAGAATGCCATGAATCAGATTGTGACATGAGCTAGAAGTCGTCATGATATTGTTCATCCATCAAACCGGAACTCATAATTACTTCGCTGCAAAAATATGTACGTAGGTCATCATCCATGCAGGTTCTTAACACATGATTCAGCAAGTCTATACATCGAATTATAAAGGCCTTCTTTTGTTCTAATTAATATGTTTGTTCTTGTCTGGACCCTAGTTTGCTCGGTTTTTTTTTTAATTAAGTGTGAACGTTACGGACCCAAGTCATTGTATTTCGACTTTAATAACTTCATTCGTTTATTACCGTATCTAAAAAAAAATAGTTTTAAATAGATATCAAAAAAGCTAAACTGAAAAACATTTTTTTAGGAATTTCTTAACTCACATCTTACTCACTCGTACCTATATGACTTAGTGAAAGCTATGATATTGTGTATGGCTTTTCTTGAACCAGCGGCATTTTACTATAAAAATAATCCTAATTATGTTGTTCCAAATATAGTATGTTTTAATGAGTGTTTATTTAATTAAACCAAATGTTTCCACAAGTTTTGTAGCGTACTATACTTGTCTCGTGCCCGCTTCGTGAGAATGGTGTTCTTATTCAAAGCGATTCCTCTGAGGAAATGACATTTTGGAGCTTAAATAGAGATGCGATAATGATGCAATAAAACGTTTCATCGAAGAATGAGCTTTTCGCTTGCAGCTTTTTGAGAATTGCTTGAGTAAAAGTTTACGAGCTGGCAGCCCTCGGTGCAAGTACGTGTAGCTTTTTAGATGGAATGTTACATACATATTTTTGTTAAGTGAATAATGAATTAAGTGGGTGATACGTCGTGAATAAAGGCTATTACTTTTTTTTCTTAAAATAATTTTTATATAGGTAAATTTGAAAATAAAACAATATTAAAATGGCTTAAACCGAATATTACACGGGTCAACACCAAATTTGACATAATTTGAATCATAATAAAATTTGAAGCATAAAATTTCGATATTTTAGATCGTAATTAGACGGAAAAAAAATACATGGCATGAAACAGTTTGCTTTTGAACTTTAATAAATTGACCACATATATCGAATCGCATCGAATATGGTTATTGCCTATCATTTATGTATAAAGCAGTTATTGTCACTTAGTCACGTTTGCCTTTCAAGCGTCTATATATATAGATTAACCTATTTCTTTCATTACAGGTACGTTTCAAGGAGTAAGATGTCTCATGCAGTAAGTAATGTTATGAAGTGATTACATCCGAATGCAAATGAGGACGCTTATGTGAACGCGCCCTTATTTATCGACATATTGTTGGGAAATACGGCGTGACATTCGGTTTTGAAACGTGACGTTAGATAGTTGACGCGATCTCGATGCCATTAAAACGCGTTTGAAACTGTTACAGTCCGAATGAACGATCTGTCGTTAATTATATAATAATTATATTATTATGTTAAATAGACGTATCCAAAATCGTATATCTAATTAAACGACTGGTGGTAGGACCTCTTGTGAGTCCGCGCGGGTAGGTACCACCACCCTGCCTATTTTTTTTTTGCCGTGAAGCAGTAATGCGTTTCGGTTTGAAGGGTGGGACAGCCGTTGTAACTATACTGAGACCCTTAGAACTTATATCTCAAGATGGGTGGCGCATTTACGTTGTAGATGTCTATGGGCTCCAGTAACCACTTAACACCAGGTGGGCTGTGAGCTCGTCCATCTTTGCAATAAAAAGAAGAAAAAAAAAACGTCAGCTTGAAACTTGTAACCTGTTAATTTCCACCTTGTAGCTCCACCACAGACTACTTCGATACATTCAATGTATTGTACCACCGTCCTGTATATTTTTACTCGGTCGGTACGAAGGCCACTGAATAATTCAATTGCGGATTTGCCCTCATGTTTCAAGGTCATTAGACTACGCTTGTCACCTTATAGCAGATGAGTCGTTAACTTGTTCACCGATTTAATACAATAATTAAATTCACCAGAATCCTTTCTTGACGCTGATCAAAGCTGTATGTTTTCAAATAATTTATAGCGCTGGCTTAGGGCGCTTCCCCGCCCGCGGTAATCCGGCTGAGATTTGCAAGATTTGTGCCTCATTGTGCACGACACTTCAGCTGTTTAGTGCATTACTTTAAATTGGAACAGCTACTACAGTTATTGCTCCCGTCTTCACAGAAGTGTCTTGATACTTTATATCCGTGACTGTACCGAGTCACATTGCATCAATGGAGTTTTTATCGTGGTTGTCCTAACACTCAGATACAGCCCACTGAGTTTCTGGCCGGATCTTCTCAATGGGTCGCGTTTCCGATCCGGTGGTAGATTCTGCGAAGCACGGTTCTGCTAGGGTTCGTGTTAGCAACGTCGTCAGGTTTGAGTCCCGTGAGCTCACCTACTAGTTATGGTTACGCTGAAATAGCCTCTTAAGGCTCTCAGCTTAGGTAGGGAAAAAAAGTGGTTGTCCTCTATTACTAAATCAAACAAATTAGGGTTTATTATAAACTAGCTGACCCGGCAGACTTTGTAGTGCCTCAATCGATAAATAAAAGACACATCAAGGGAAACATCAAAGGAAAAACAAAATTGTTTGTTTTTATATAATTCCGAGCTTTTTTATATTTTCTCACCTTTTAAACCTTCCCTGAACTTCCACGAATAACTCAAGACCAAAATTAGCTAAATCGGTTCAGCCGTTCTCGAGTTTTAGCGAGACTAACGAACAGCAATTCCTTTTTATATATATAGATTATGGCTTTTAGAAAAGAAACCGTCCATATTGCATTTGTTATTAAGTGGCAGTCACCAGCTAGTTTTTTCTTAAATTAGCGTGACTATCACACATTCTATGGAATCTTAAGATGTTATTGGAGTCCATTGATAGTGTATCTAACACGTAGACTTCCCTTGAACGTCGAGATAGCTTGCCTGATTTTTACCGTGAGCAATCAAATAAATTTACCTGGCTAAACCCGCGTAAGATTTAACCTCCGTGCAAATAATAAATATTCTACAAAGCACGGACACCGGCGACGCATTCCTGGGAACGCAAATTACTGCTGGTTCAAGATGCGCGTGCGCACCACATAAACTCACTGATACCATCGACCGTGGAGGGTGACAATAATGCTCACTTAACCAAGTACCTTCGCTTTCTTGAAGGCTTTGTCATCAATCTTAAACTAACTTACCCGTGAACTAGTGACTTGAAATTTAGATATAGCTCAGAATCGAATGAAGATGCCTTAAAATGCGAATTAGATTTGAACTTTTGAAACGTGGTTGAGTCAACAGAACTAAATATTGAAAATCCGGCTTAGTCTTGCAAACGCGCTGCTGGTCTAGTGTGCAGGAATTGACTCTACAATGTCGTTGTCGACTGTTGGCTAACTCAAAGTGACGACAATTCTATGGCATTTGAAATGTCTAAGTTTTTTTTTAATGTGAAATTAATAATCATGAGACTTTTTTTTTATTGCTTAGATGGGTGGACGAGCTCACAGCCCACCTGGTGTTAAAGGTTACTGAAGCCCATAGACATCCACAACGTAAATGCGCCACCCACCTTGAGATATAAGTTCTAAGGTCTCACGTATAGTTACAACGGCTGCCCCACTCTTCAAACCGAAACGCATTACTGCTTCACGGCAGAAATAGGCAGGGTGGTGGTACCCAACCGCGCGGACTCACAAGAGGTCCTACCACCAGTAACTACGCAAATTATAATTTTGCGGGTTTCATTTTTATTACACGATGTTATTCCTTCACCGTGGAAATCAATCGTGAACATTTGTTGAGTACGTATTTCATTAGAAAAATTGGTACCCGCCTGAGATTCGAACACCGGTGCATCGCTCAACACGAATGCACCGGACGTCTTATCCGTTAGGCCACGACGACTTCAAAATCAAAATTTGTAATGTGTTTAGTATGATATAAGAGAAAAATGTTCTTTTGTAAACCTACGCGGTTGTAGTTATGTTGTTTGGCTCTCGTAAGTATCTGAGATTTATAAAAATCCGACACACCCGGTAGATTCTCATTTTTATGTATCTCTTGGTGATCTTATTTACTTGGTTTTTATACTTTGAGTCCCAAAAAATATACTGCCAGTGTCAATAGTGATGAACGCGTATTTAAAAATTGAAATGCTGTTTTAAATTATCCTGAAACATTTGTCACCCTATCGGTAAGCATTAGCTGGTCGGTATGCACAATTTACATACAACGAAAGATTCCCGATTTATTTCCTATTACTTTATCGTTATGGTGTTACCATTGAATGGAAAACAAATTGTTTTATAGATTCGAGTTGTTCGATTTGTTTATTGAAAATTTACCGGGTACATGCTTCAGTGAAATTTTAACCTTCTTTTCATAGCTGTGAGGCTTGAATCTTTTTGGCCAATTATATGGTTGCTCGACGTTGTGATTGTAAATATATTTTAAATATATGAAAAAGATAAGCCATAATGAATTGCTAGTTTGGGATCCACATTTATCATTTTAGTTTATAATCAAAAGACATAACGGGACAGTGCTGCTAAGCAATTTATTTTGATCATAAGGTCGTACGAGTTTGGATGTATTTGACTGTGTTTTTAATTTTTCTAACGTAATTGCAGTGTCTAAAGTGTTGCCAGATGTGAAAACATTGACATAGCTTTCATTACACTTAAGTCCTTACTCTAATCTGTCATAAAACATAAACAAAAAAAAAATTTCAAAGAGCTTCCAGAAAGTTTGTCTCACACATTTACTTTGAAGCTCACCTGCATGTTTACTTCCAAGTTAATCTTATTTTAAAATAAATTTTACAAGACAAATCTTATTGTCATTCAATAAGTTTCTCAGCAGGCGACACTTTATGTTTTCTCTCGGAATCTTTGACGTTAATCTAGGGACATTGCATGAGGCTGTTAGAACTTTTTCATTGTATGCTCATGGCGCACCTGCAGCGTATAGATATCACAACGCGAATGCGGTATCATAGAAATACGTTTATAAATGTTGCCAAGACCTAACCTGCTTATACGATCGGCTTTTTGATTTAGCGGTTAGTGAACTCAATTGGCATACTAGAGGGTGTTCGAATTCCAGTCGGAGTCAATATCTGTTTGAACATATGAGTCGTCTATTATCAAAGGTGGCAATCTGTGCATTTGGACAAAAAAAATTATTGATATGTCAATACAGATTGATTTGAATATAATCGTCTCCTTCAAAGAATACGGTTCAAAACCTGCATTAAATAAAGGTTAATACTTAACCTGTTATTAATCTAAGATGTCGTTCCGAAGAGTTTTGTGACTGCCAATGGAATACAAAGTCAATAATTCGTTTTTCTGATTTACCAATCATTGTCCAAAAGTCAGATTGCCGGCTTTGATAATAGTCGACTCATATATTTGCCATAGGAGGTTTGGGTGTGCCTGTTCTTGTGGCCATATGCTGTTTTTTACTTTACCAAGGGCCGAACCTTCTACGATATTCCTACATGGAATATTGCACGCTACGCTTTCGAGCCCCGCTTAGGATAGAACCCAGTAGGGGTAGCTCGGGTGTTTGGGGGTCAACATTCTGACTTATCGTATAGCCACTCAAGGAAACAGGACTGAGAGATTGGCTGGCGAAAAGTCTCTCACTTGTTCTCTTGGGTAATGGGAAACATGACTTATGGTCTAATAATGGAAATCTGTTTTTTTATCACTGGTGGTAGGACCTCTTGGGAGTCCGCACGGGTAGGTACACCACCCCGCCTATTTCCGCCGTGAAGCAGTAATGCGTTTCGGTTCGAAGGGTGGGGTAGCCGTTGTAACTATACTTGAGACCTTAGAACTTATATCTCAAGGTGGGTGGCGCATTTGCGTTGTAGATGTCTGTGGGCTCCAGTAACCACTTAACACCAGGTGGGCTGTGAGCTCGTCCACCCATCTAAGCAATAAAAAAAATTTGTTAAAAATGGATAGAATAGTTTAGTATTGCTTACTTTGCAAATTTGACAAGTTAGCAATACCTTTCTTCGTGATTGAGGTATCGTGCAAGGAGATTGCCACTGCGCCGCTGTCAACTGTAAGCACATCTGCACCCAGTGATTACGTAAGGACCTTTCAGCTTTAATGGGATAACTTAAGTGTCTTTTTAATACGCTTTTATTAGCTTCCGACGTATGTATGTTTGTAACGGAATCTTTGAACATGATTTTGACCCCCTTCAAAACGTCGGATTAACTCGAAATTCGGTATACTTATTAAGGACCGAAGACAATTTAATATTTAAAAAAATTAAAAAAAAAAATTGGAATAATTGAAATTCAACTAAAAAATTAAAAATAAAGAATAGTTAAAAAAAACTAACAAAATACGCTTTTATAGAAAATCCAACTAAAAAATAGAAAATAAGTTTTAATAAATTTGAATTAAAAATAGTGCATGACAAAATTATTTTAATTGTAAAAAAAGCGTGGGGTGCATGGTATCTGTAATTATAAATATTTTATGAACAGATATGAGTAGAAGGGTTATTTTGATAATATCCTGAAAAGCACCCCACGCTTTTTTACAATAAAGTTTTTTTTTTTACACTATTTTTAATTCAAATTTATTTAAAATAGATTCGATTTTATACTGATATAAACTTTTTTGATTACTGAAACCTTTCAAAAAATCCCTTTAAACTTTTCGACAAGATTTATTAACGTTTTTATTCTAAATCATGACAATAGCTTTGTGTCTTATGTCATTGTTCGAGCTACTGCCAATAAGATGGATTGTTCTGTAAGATGCCAGACCTCGCAGTCTCCGCCCTACGTCACGGTAGGGCAGACGGCAGTCGGCACCGCGCCCTCGAACCGGCAGCGCGCCCTCACCACCGCCCGCCCTGAGCTTCCGAGTAAACATCGCGAAACGTGAACGAATGCTTTAAAGCTTTAAACTTTCGCGACTCGTTACTGTATTTTGTGATATTGTCCTGAAACTAAATGACTATTTAAGTGAATTTTGTTTTAAAGTGGTTTGTGAAATCGTGTCAGAATATTTTGGGATCCGTTCAAGTGATAAGCACTTTTAAAGGTAGGTTGTTAAAATGTATATTTTCGTTCATTAATTAAGTCCGTAAACTTACAACTTACAACTTAACTCTTTGCCAGTGACCTCACAAACAATTCAATGTTTTTTTTTTTTTTTTTTTGTTATTTGGATAAACACTTTCCCGGGTGAGTTAAATTTTTGAAAGAAAAAGTGATTTAACTACTGGAATTGAATTACTACATACTAGTGGTCCCGCAGTAGTCGAAATTCGACTACAATTAATTGAAATCATAAGTTTGAACATTATTATGGTTATATTGTCAAAAACTATTATACTTCTATAATAACAGATTTCACCAAGACTACACTTTAGACAAAATTTAATAAAGACAAACAATATTATATTACTCTATTCTCTATTTACCCACAGACTATATGCAATAAGAAAAGTTTGACAATTTATAAACTGATAGTATGCATGCGTGTGGTGTCAAATACATGGTAATGTTTGTAATGTTTTTATTTATTGATTTAATGTATTTTTATGCATAATTAAAAAAAATAGTATTCTGCACTCCTTCACTATATTCTCTATAAGTGTAGCAGATTTCATACTCCTCCGTCCGCGCAATTTTCGTAAAAAGGGGTACAAAGTTTTTGCTTCACGTATTAATATATAGATAAAACACGTACATATTATCACGAAATTATTGTCAGTTCACGTTTTCAAAACGGGAGCGACGGAAGCATTACTTCCGTGAGTAAAAGTTTCTGAGTGTTCAATTAAGAAACTAACTTAACAGCGCTTTCGTACTGTGTGCTAACAAAATTTGCTCACAAGTTTCAAACAACAAAACTCGGTCTACTCAACAAATATACCCACTGGCTGGAAGAAGGATGAAGGTTGAAGGGTGGTTTGAAGGGTGGGGCAGCCGTTGTAACTATACCTGAGACCTTCTAAGAACTCATATCTCAAGGTACCCACCTTTTATTTACGCTGTGGCGCATTTACGCTGTGGATGTCTATGGGCTCCAGTAACCACTTAACACCAGGTGGGCCGTGAGCTCGTCCACTCATCTAAGAAATAAAAAATAAAAAACACCTGCCCTCCACTACACACCGAGTACCGGACTGCGTATCGGTCATCTACACCTTTCAACTTTCATTTAGTCATCTATATTATTATATTAATACGTGAAGCAAAAACTTTGTATCCCTTTTTACGAAAATTGCGCGGACGGAGGAGTATGAAATTTCCCACACTTATAGAGAATATAGAGAAGGAGTGCACAATGCTATTTTTTTTTAATTATGCCTTGAATATACATTAAATCAATAAAGAAAACATTACACACACATGCTCTTTGTTAATTGTCAAACTTTTGTTATTGCTTAAAGTCTGTGGTCAAATTGAAAATAGTTTAATATTGTTTATCTTTATTAATATTTATCTATAGTGTAGTCTTGGTGAAATCTGTGACTATAGTAGAAGTATTTGACAATAGAACCATAATAATGTTCAAACTTATAATTTCAATTAATCATAGTCGAATTTCGACACTACTGCGGGAACACTAGTAAAATAAAATAGCCCACTGAGTTTCTCGCCGGATCTGCTCAGTGGGTCGCGATTCCGATCCAGATCCGGTAGATTCAGCGAAGCATTGCTCTTGCTACGGCTAGGCTGCGAGCTTACCTACCCGTCCGGGCATAGTTACAATTGCCTCTTAGGCTACCAGCGTATAGGTAGGGAAAAAAATGACCCTCGCACCGTCTCAAGGCGGTCACCGCGGTAATTTAACCACCAAAGCTTTTTTTTATTTCTTAGATGGGTGGACGAGCTCACAGCTCACCTGGTGTTAAGTGGATACTGGAGCCCATAGACATCTACAACGTAAATGCACCACCCACCTTGGAATATAAGTTCTCAAGTCTCAAGTATAGTTACAACGGCTGCCCCACCCTTCAAACCGAAACGCATTACTGATTCACGGCAGAAATAAGCAAGGTGGTGGTACCCACCCGCGCGGACTCACAAGAGGTCGTACCACCAGTAAAAACAGCTTCTGTTCACCTGGAGTAATTAAAAATAGCTACTATGAAATTAGGGTAATCACTTCAACTTCCTACCGAGCTCTTCCTTTACTTCTTTACTGGCAGCAGGGCATAAGAACCCGCACGAGGCAGTAAACATTACGATCTAACGGATATATATGTAGGTTATGGCTATACAGTTGCGTCCACCTAAGTCAGTACTAAACAAAACAAGCATGCGTAGAAAACCAAAATAGATGAACTTCCCGTCCGTTGTGCATATGGGACTGCATCCTCTGCTCTGCGGATTCGTGGTTCGACTCCGCAGTCGAGTTCACAACTAAAAATAGCACGGATGTTTGCGAAATATTTTTGGATGCTCGTAAAATCGGAATCAAGAGTTCGAATTGTATAGTTAGTTGCATATACATGTAAAGAAACTATATTTCTTTCTTTATACAGCGCTCTATACCTCCTATGTAATCATATATATTGTGCTGTCGATAATGGTGACATGCATTGATATTGAAGGGCTGACATCTGCCATGTTCGGGTATATTGTTACCTGATTAAATTGGATAATTATTATAAGGAATTGAGACTGGTGGACTTTAAATGACATTACATTAACGCCATGTTTATTTCAACTTACAATTCCTATTTATAATTCCCAGTAATTTAAATAGAACAAGTGTTATATACATAATATCTTCCTTACTAGGGTAAACGGGCAGAGGAGCCCACGGTCTATATCGCGTTGAATGGTTGCAGATTCATAACGGAAAAGCCTACTTTGAAAAATGATGTCAGAATTACGTTTGAGGTTGTGGCCTAAAGGATAAAACCCCCGGTGATTGGTTTCCTTTTCTTCCAACCTAATCATCGGTAGCCTAAGGGGGTATCCCAACTACCCGCGGAATGTCAGGTGAACTCGCAGGGCTCAACGATGCGAAATATATGCGATATACATAAAATATGTTCACGAATATCTTCCACGTTAAAGAAATAATAGTCTGTAATCAAAATCTTAAGCAAAAATTCTAATTTGCGCAATATCACTCTATCCATTACTACTATGAAGCAGTAATGCGTTTGGGTTTACTGGTGGTAGGACCGCTTGTGAGCTCGCGCGGCTAGGTACCGCCACCCTGCCTATTTCTGCCGTGAAGCAGTAATGCGTTTCGGTTTGAAGGGTGGGGCAGCCGTTGTAACTATACTGAGACCTTAGAACTTATATCTCAAGGTGGGTGGCGCATTTACGTCGTAGATGTCTATGGGCTCCAGTAACCACTTAACACCAGGCGGGCTGTGAACTCATCCACCCATATAAGCAATAAGAAAAAAAAGGGATGGGGCGTGCTAGAAAACTGAAACATGGACCTCAAATCTCAAGGTGAGTGGCGGGATTTACGTTGTTGATGTTGTTGGCTCCCGTACTCACTTAACACCAGATAGGCCGTGAGCACGTCCACCCGGGCGAGTCACTAAAAATACAACAGAATTTTGAGATTTAGCAATCGTCAAGAAATGATAATATAATGATACTACTATTATTTTCGTCGAATTAGCATTCTCCTCGCTCGTCATCGATGATACTAATTAAATCAGTTGCCCATTTAGCTTTAAGCTAAGATAAAAACACGTTCGAACAGAGCTTATCGTGATCCGAGCCGCTGAATGTTATTTTTATTACTAATTAAATTGTTTTAAGGGCGATTTTAATACAGCGCTTCAATGTTTTGTTCAAATAATTTGGGTGAGAGAAATAAAAGATCGTGGGTGGCCTATGTCGAGAGTTTTTAATACGCTTTTATTAGCTTCAGACGTATGTATGTTAGTATGTAACGGAATCTTAGAACATGATTTTGACCCCCTTCAAAACGTCGGATTAACTCGAAATTTGGTATACTTATTAAGGACCGATGACAATTCAATATTTAACAAAAAAATTGAAAAAAATGGGGTGCATGGTATCAGTAGTTATAAATATTTTATGAATAGATAATATTCTGAAAAGCATTATTTTGATAATATCCTGAAAAGCACCCCACGCTTATTTTTACAATAAAATCATTTTTTCTTACACTATTTTTAATAAAAATTTATTTTCTATTTTTTTAGTTGGATTTTCTATAAAAGCGTGTTTTGTTAGTTTTTTTAAAACCATTTTTTTATTATATTTAGGTGTGTAGACGAGCTCACAGACCACTCTGTGTTAAAGTGATTAGCAGAGCCCATAGATATCTACAACGTAAATGCCGCCACCTATCTTGAGATATCTTAGGTCTCAGCTGTTACAGTACAACGACAAATACCCTATTTGGGTATAATATCAGATCTTCTAATAATGTGCAAGCAAATGACTATACCCATACAACATGTAACACACACAAATCAAAGTAAGAAGTCCCGGGTACAGGTCGAACTGAAATAGCCGGCGGCAAACCGATAAACAAACTGCAAGTTAAATCTGTCGCGGAATGAACCGTGCTGCGTTTGCATTACTTGTATCGGGAACTGAGTATCGAGTCGTAACGCAAGCTTCACTCTCCCGATCACACCGTTTCATTGAAATGAGAAATGCCATGCGAGCAATGATAAAGTTTTGTATTACGTCATTATCCAGATTAGTATAATATCGATGCTTGAAAGGCAAACGTGACTAAGCGACAATGCGTGAACTTTACAGTAGACTAATTTAAAGTTGAAATACCTGAAAAAAAAACTTTTTTAACGAATCTAGCTGTAGGATTTTTTAATAGACCTAGAAATATATTTTTATTGCGCATCGAATATGGTTATTGTCTATCATTTATGTATAAAGCAGTTATTGTCGCTTAGTCATGTTTGCCTTTCAAGCGTCGATATATTAAAGAGAATTATTACTCTTAAAAATATGTATTTGAAGATTTTTCATTTTGAATTAAAAATACTCTTATGGAAGGTGTTTATTGTTAGTCTAGAAAAAAAGGACCTTCATAATAAATACATTTGAATAAGTAAAATACTTACATGACAGTGTTGTCGAGCAAATAATTTATTTTATTTTGTTACGATATCTTCAATACATAGCACACAATAAAGTTATAACCTTTGTGTGCCCGAGGTTTTTAAAAGCTCGAAAAAGTTTTTTCAGGTTTTCATTTTCATAACTGGTAGTAGAATGTCTTGTGAGACCGCGTGGATATGTACCACCACCCTGCCTAATTCTGCCGGGAAGCAGTAATGCGTTTCGGTTTGAAGGGCTGGGCAGCGGTGTAACTATACTGAGACCTTAGAACTCATATCTCAAGGGAGGTCGCGCATTTACGTTATAGATGTCTATGGGTTCCTGTAACCACTAACACCGGGTGGGCCGTGAGTTTATCCATCCATTTATGTAATAAACAAATAAATAACAAATATGACCCTCGTATTGTAGAGAAACGTCAAAACTTGTTTTTGTAAATAGTTATATAAATTGCTTGTTCACAAAATTTATCACGGCCCACCTGATTGAGAGCAGTTACAGTAAAAGACTAAGTTGTACTGGTGGTAGGACAAACCGTGATAAGACTCTCGAAAGGCAATGGAAGAATGAATTTTTGTACATGAGCATTTATTTCCATATGAAGATAACGTTTTTAATGCCATCGTTTATAATACCAGTCTTCTGTCAAGTTTATTAGGTTTTTACTGGTGGTAGGACCTCTTGTGAGTCTGCACGGGTAGGTACCATCACCCTGCCTGTTTCTTTCGTGAAGCAGTTATGTGTTTCGGTTTTAAGGGTGGGGCAGCCGTTATAACTATACTGAGTCCTTAGAACTTATATCTCAAGGTAGGTGGAGGATTTACGTTGTAGATGTATATGGGCTCCGGTAACCACTTAAGACCAGGTGGGCCGTGAGCCTGTCCAACCAACTTAGTAATAAATGAATAAAGGTAGACATGTACACGGCCCACCTGTTAGTGAGTGATTAGCATTGCTCATGAACGTCAGCAATGCCGGGCAGAGCAAAGCCACAGCTTATCATCGAGCTCCAATAAATCAACTAACACCATATAGATTAGTGTAAGGTTTGTTGTAAAATAACTAAAATAAAATTTATCATGTTAAAGTTAAGGCAATTTTCGGATTGCCAAATAGCAACACTGTTGGTGGGAGCAATGGCAATAGTGGGGGCGTAACATATTAAAAAAGGCGGCAGTCTGAAAAGACGGAAAAAAGCAGTGTATTCGGTAGTGAGCAGATATTTAAAGATTGTACAAGTGGAGTTACAAATAAAGCAATACAGAATTAAGTGAACTACTACAATCTTTTTTAATTAATTACATTTTTTTTAATTACATTTATTTACTCCACAATACAAATAACTTTTAAATTTATTTGACATAGATTTCTAATTCTATCTAAACAATATTACAGTATATTAATCTGTGCATTATTTCCTGACTGTTGGAAGCGGAGTTCTACACTAGTAACCTGCACAATATCTATAACAGTAACAAGTATATAGTGACAAGCTTGTTAATCCCACTCGTTCAAGTTAGTCATGTGATACAAGCGCTCCTCCTCCGATTCACCCCAACGGTCGAGTCGCTCGCACGTGGCTCACACCGGATATACTGCTACATTCTACTGTATGTTATGTTTAAATACTATTTGTGAACAGATATATGAGATTTAAATGTTTCCTATATAAACTGACGGATTATCAGATAGATTCTAGGGAGCGACTATCCTTTGGATGTATCTTCTGTAGATCTGTTCTTTAGGTTTCATTTTTAATTGTTCTTTTTCTTCGATAAATACTTTCAGTACAGTATTTTCGTTTTCGCGAGTCGTATTCATAATTATAACGAATTTTATATCTGACGTCAGTCGTCCGTGAACTAATGAACTGTAGTCTTCGAAACTTTAAAGTATTTTTAACTAGCGACTCGCTTCGCTTCGGAAACATGAAATTTTATTATTGAATATTTACTACATCACATTAGAAACCTCAAAAATAGCAGCATTTTTCCACTATTTAATGAATTTTATTATGCATATAAACCTTCCTCTTCAATCACTCTATCTATTAAAAAAAACCGCATCAAAATCCGTTGCGTAGTTTTAAAGATTTAAGCATACATAGGGATATAGGGACAAAGAAAGCGACTTTGTTTTATACTATGTAGTGATTAGGTATGATATTCTCAATGTTCGATTTGTTAATATATTTTATACTTAACAATACAATAGTTGTCACACACGAACACTAAATTTGTATTACTTTTCTTTAAGATACTGCGAAAAAGTTCTATATACCCAATTTTATTTTTGTTAAAAGTAAATGGGGATGCGAAATGAGGTGCCATGTTTTATGGGGTAGCCGCCTGCTGCTGATGGTTTTCCTTTCAATTTGTGACAAATCACTTTGGAAAATGCACATCAATATTTTATGGAAAAACTTAGGGTGTGAAACATGGATATAAATAAGAACGCTAGACGTGTCAATGTATGTTACATCAGAATACAATGCTACATTCGTATTATTCATAGACTAGGTTTCATACTTCAGTAGTATTTTTGTTATTTTTTTTATTGCTTACATGGTTGGACGAGCTCATAGCCCACCTGGTGTTAAGTGGTTACTGGAGCCCATAGACATCTACAACGTAGACGCGCCACCCACCATGAGATACAAGTTCTAAAGTCTCAGTATAGTTACTACGGCTACCCCACCCTTCATATCAACGACAGCGGTATATGTATTTAACTAAGGTATTTTCCATAGTATTCGTATATATCAGACAAAAGAGTTCGCGTTTCAATCTTCAAAGATTTGTTGACAATGTTAAAAATACGACGACGCTACACCGCTATCTAAATTGAATATCAAGGGTTTCTACTAGGATCCTTTGTACGGGAGACCTTGCGCCAAGACTCCGGGCGCGTACAAAGCTTACAATAGCGGAGCATTGTGTGAAAATCTCAATTTACATATTGAAATGATTGGAGAATGTTGTTTGGCATTTTGAGTTTCGCTCTCTATTCAATCTGACTTGTGAGGAATAATTTTCAGTAGTGAGAAAATTGTTTTCTTTATTACTTAGACAGGTGGACGAGCTCACAGCCCACCTTGTGTTAAGTGGTTACTGGAGCCCATAGACATCTACAACGTAGACGCGCCACTCACCTTGAGATACATGTTCTAAAGTCTCAGTATAGTTGCAACGGCTGCCCCACCCTTCAAACCGAAACGCATTACTGCTTCACGGCAGAAATAGGCAGGGCAGTGGTACCTATCCGCGCGGACTCACAAGTGGTCCTATCACCAGTAATTACGCAAATTATAATTTTGCGGGTTTTATTTTTATTACACGATGTTATTCCTTCACCGTGGAAGTCAATCGTGAACATTTGTTGAGTACGTATTTCATTAGAAAAATTGGTACTCGCCTGCGGGATTCGAACACCGTTGCATCGCTTCAACACGAATGCTCCGGAGGTCTTATCCTTTAGGCCACGACGACGATGAAACGGCTTTATTTGTAAATCCACTTGTACAATCTCTAGATAACTGCTCACTACAGAATACACTGCTTTTTCTCCCGTTTTTTCAGACTACCGCCTTTTTTATTATATCACGTCCCCACTACTGCTATAACTCCCACCATCAGTGTTGTTATTTGGCAATCCGAGAATTGTCTAAATTTTAACATGATAAATTATATTTTAATTATTTTACAACAAACCTTATAATAGTTAGTCTTTATTCCATCGCGACTAGGCCCTCAATCTTAAGGTCTACCGGCTCGGGTATCCATCAGATAGGCGTGGACTCCTTCGCCTCTCCAAGCCATTAAAAAGTGTGATTTATGATGAAAATCAACTTATTTGTGTGCTAACTCTTAATTTTTGTTCCAGGTAAGCTGAACGATCGCACCAGTCAACGGAACCGTGGCGAATTAATTAATTCTGGTCATCGTCCGGAGACAGGGGTTGGTATTATGCGTCGGCATGCGCCAATATATTTTACCCTCACTTGTATGCAGAATTCAAATTCGGATTATAATTAAATATGACTAACATCTAATGTCCATTAATTCGGCTAACATGTTTTAACCTACATCTGGCGCAACTACAGTCAGTGTGCTTGTCTCTGTAGTACCCTGGGCTACTACTAGCTCATGGATGAATAGAGCCCTAGGTATGCTTTCGTCGTAAATTCTTTATCTTCTGTGGTTATAGATCCTATTTCACTAAACTCCGGTCGTGGATATGTTAATTTCAATTCGAAATGTTTTGTTTTTGAAGTTGTATGATGAAGTAAATGTGTTTCAACCGTGAAAGTTTTCTTAATAAAAAAATACATTTACTGAGTTTAAATAGCTGTGCCAAATGATTAGAGGGAGCTAGAGATACAACATAGCACTTTTTAATGGAGGTATTGCTGGTGGCTTGATGATTTTTCCAACTTCACCAGGAAAGATAGGTTATGGTCATGAAACTGACCTAGTACCTCATGTATCTGCCACTGGAACGAATCTCGGCCCGTTGAAGACCTGGCGAGAACCCCCAACCCACCTTGCGGCATAGTCTCAGTCATATTCTATTATAGACCACCGTTCCAACCGAAGAGCTTCGGATGGCTGCTTCGCGTCATTAGGTTTAAATTAACTTACTAATTAAAATTCAGTAAAATGCGACACATTAAAAAAACGTTTCTCAAAATCAATAAGCATATAACATTAAGATACAATGCGTTCACTACAGTTCTGTATAATCGCGCCCCAACTGTGCACGTCAGCCCTCCGCAGTGTCCTCCCCAATAGCGCTACCCCGTGCTTAATGTTTATTATGGTTTTTTCTCGAAGGGTAATGCCAACAATCAGAAAATTGGGTTTTACTGTTTTGTTGAATTATTTAGTTCGGACATCATAAATGAGTATTGAATTGTGATGTAATTATGTAAAGTAAAATGGCTACTTTTGCGTCTATCGTTGATAGGAAGGCTGATAGCCATGGATTAATACCTGCTGAAGTTACCTGGCTTAATATATTACTTAAGCAGGCCAGGTAATGATGACAGCACTGGTGGATGTAAGCCCACGTATCGATAGGTCCTACCATTTTGGTTTGGGTCAACGTTAGGGAAACCGGTCTACTAACAGTTTTCAAGGTCCCGAATGACGCAGCGAATTGGATTTTTTTGTAGATTATGTATTATATGAAACTTTACATATTATTATTATGCAATAATATGATTGCTGCGACACAAGGTCAAGTGGCAGCGCCGCAGCGGCTCGTAGTAACTACTGCGCCGGGCCATGAATGAATCGAGAGGGGTGGGACTTCGACACACGCGGGGTTGGTCTACGTCGACTCACTCAGTTTGATACTTTATGACCTATAAAACTCAACGGGCTTACAGTACCCGGCGATAAATATTGCATCGACCATGGGAAAGAGACGGTTAATCTTTGCTTCGTAGAGCGTTATATCTGTCACACATTACCTAATTGACCTTTGGTCTCCATAGATACCGGATCGTTAGTGTTTCGTCACACACAGGTAACGCTCTACAACAAAAACATTAGACGACTTTCTAAATATCGATGCGCAATATTTATTGCCTGGTACTGTAATTTTGTGTTTAGAATCTTAAATACTTAAAATATACGCTGTACAGTTTTTCTATTTATCAGTCGTGCGTCAAAAGTTCCTATTGGCTTAGCTCGATTGACGAGCTCACTGCTCATTTATTGTTAAACGTTCACTGGAGCTCATACGGCTTACGTGCATATTGTGCAGTTGAAAATCTCATATTAAGGATTGGGTATTGTGAACTGGCCCTTCGAAAGATTTTGAGACTTATTCAAATACGCATAGACACAGGTTGTTAGTAGGAAGTCATTTGTCGATGACCTAATTACAGCGTATGCGGACGGTTAAAACAACTGTATTAATAAACATTTTACTTAATGCATTAATGTCATGGCACAAAACACAACCGTAGCTATAAACGCACATACTGTTGGAATATTTGTTAAAGAATAGTTTGTAACACTAGTCTGTGGAACATGAATCTGTATAATCTACACTGCTCTATGGTAACTAAAAAAAAAGTACTCCGTGATGGCTGATTAAAACAATTCTTTTTATTTCTCTGATCGATCGCTATAACGCTGCATAAAACTCAACAGGTTATGGGCCCAGAGTACCCAAAGTGCCTAGAAATTTCGCAAGGTGAGAAAAGTAGTACAAGTTGGAATATAATGTAAAAATAATAGTGTCCATTGTTCGAAATATTTTGTAAAAAACAAAAAACAAAAAAAAAAAAATGGCGTCAACAGTTCCAGTAACAAACGCCATAAATTATTACCCACAACTTAACGTGGAAAATTACAATAGCTGGAAGTTTCGACTGAGATGTCTATTAGACGAAAAATCTTTGTTAGAGGTAGCGTCAAGTGGCGTTATAGAATTAAAACAAAAAACTGCTGATGCGGCTGCAAAAGCCTTAATAGTAAAATGTGTACCCGATAAGTACTTGGACATCATAAAAGATGCAACAACTAGCTACACAATGTTAGCCAGTCTGGATAAAGTTTTTGAGAGAAAAGGTATTTTCACTAAATTACACTTGCGAAGAAAGTTATTGTCTCTTAAGCTGAGGGATGATAAATTGGAAGACTATTTCATGAGATTTGAAAGTCTGATTAGAGAAATAGAAAATATTGATAAAAAGATGGATGAAGAAGATAAAATATGTTATTTGCTGACGGGTATGTCGGAAAAGTACAACACAGTGATAACTGCTATTGAAACAATGTCTGCAGATAAAATTGACATGGAGTTTGTCAAGGCTCGGTTATTGGACGAAGAACTCAAACTGAATAATAAAGGTGAAGAGTATAATGATACAAAGAATGATGTAAGTTTTACTGCCTCAAGTGTAGAATGTTATCGTTGCCACAAAAAGGGCCATTTTGCACGTGAATGTAGAAGCAGAGGTCGTGGCTATTCAAGGAGAAACATTAATAATAAAGGTATATGTGGTAAAAACAGAACTGAAGAACAAAATAATATGACAGAAAGCATCCCAGAGAATAAATATAATTTTCTAGCAATAACGGAGTGTAATCTAAGTAAAGAAGACAAATTTATAGAATTTATAATAGATTCAGGAGCTACAGAAAATCTTATCAAGGAAGAATTGGAGAAATACATGTATGAAATTAAGAAACTACCAAATAAAATAAAAATTAAGATTGCAAATGGAGAAATATTAGAGGCTGACAAGAAAGGAAAGATAACCATAAGAGATAAAAATAATAATACTATAAATATAGAAGCGTTAATGGTCCCAGGGATTTATCATAATATAATATCTGTAAGAAACTTAAATATGAAAGGAAATAAAGTTGTTTTTACAAAATTTGGAGCACAAATAATAAATGGAAGAAAAGTCTTAAAATGTTCAGATAGAAATGGTTTATATATAGTACAAGGCGAAATAACACTAATAGAAGAAGCGAACTCAAGTGTACAGCAAGACAAAAATATTTGGCACCAACGTCTCGGACACTTAAATAGGAAATCATTAAAAATTATGGGTTTACCTGTGTCTGATGAAACATGTGGTCCTTGCATGAAGGGAAAATCTACTCGTTTACCATTCTATCCAGTTGACAGGCCAAGAAGTAGAAAAATAGGAGAATTATTGCATACAGATATTGGAGGTCCTGTATCACCAATTTCTTATGATGAAAAACAATATTACCAGACCATAACTGATGATTTTTCTCATTTTGTGACTGTTTATCTATTAAAGAATAAATCTGAAGCCACAAGAAATTTAATAAATCATATAAAGGAGTTAGAAAGACAAAAGGAAACTAAAGTTAAACGCATAAGATGTGATAATGGTGGAGAGTTCACCGCTGGCTGTTTGAAGCAATTTTGTATGGAAAATGGAATTATAATAGAGTATAGTCAACCTTACACACCACAACAAAATGGTGTGGCAGAGAGGCTAAACAGAACATTACTAGATAAGTCAAGAACTTTATTAAGTGAAACTGGATTACCTAAATATTTGTGGTCTGAGGCTATAATGTGTGCAGCATATCAATTGAATCGATGCCCATCAAGATCTATAAAGTATAAGATACCAGCTGAAATATACTACGGACTAGAAAATGTTAACTTGAACAAGTTAAAGGTATTTGGTTCTAAAGCATGGTATACGTGTGTCCCACAGAATAAGAAATTAGATAATAGAGCTGAAGAAGCCATTATGGTTGGCTATGGCAAACAAGGTTATAGATTATGGAATCCAAAAACAACAGAAATAATATTCTGCAGAGATGTCAAGTTTGATGAAAAGTACTATGAACATAAAAACAGTATTAAAAATAACAACTATATTTATTTACCAGAAGAGGACACACAAAATGAAGTTATGTGCAATGATAAAAATAAAATTGAGGAAGAAAAAGTAATACAGAAAAATGAAGAGACAGACACAAAAAGAACTAGATCAGGAAGGATAATAAAGCAACCTGATTATCTAAAGAATTTTGGGACGTACACAGCATATTGTTACTTAGTGTGTAATGACCCAGAAAGCTATGAAGAAGCGATAAAAGAAGTTTCATGGAAAGAAGCGATACATAAGGAATTAGCAGCACTTGAGAACTTACAAAGCTGGGAAGAGACTAAACTACCGAAAGGAAAATTAGCTATAGACACTAAGTGGGTTTTTAGAACGAAAGACGATGGCACTAAGAAAGCCAGATTAGTCGCTCGAGGTTTTCAAATAAAAAATTATGAGAATGAAATATTCTACAGTCCTGTAGTAAGAATGTCTACGATAAGAGCATTTTTTGTAAAAGCTATCCAAGAAGGATACAAATTAAGGCAATTGGATATTCCTACAGCCTTTCTCAATGGATTTCTTGATAGTGAAGTTTATATAAAAATACCCAAAGGCAAAGAAAACAAAGATGGAATAGTTTTGAGGTTAAAGAGAGCATTGTATGGATTAAAAGAAAGCCCTAAATGCTGGAACATGAGATTTGATGAATTTGCAAGAAAGAATGGATTGATACAGTCATTACATGATTGTTGTCTATACACAGATAAAAATATATGGCTTATAATATTTGTAGATGATATTTTATTAATTGGAATGGAAAAGGATACAGAAAAAATTATTAATAAATTGAAGCAAGAATTTAAAGCTAAAGATTTAGGACAGATTGAGAAATATCTTGGTATGGAAATTAAACAGGAAGAAAGTAAATTAACGATTAAACAAGAAAAGATAATTGAGAAGATACTAGAAAAATTTGGAATGTCAGAATGTAAAGGTATAGGAACACCTATGGAGGTAAATTTTCAAATAAACAAAAATGAGAAGATTATTGATGTACCATATCGACAACTCATAGGAAGCATAATGTATTTGGCTACTATGTCCAGACCAGATCTGCAGTTTGCTGTATCATATCTTAGCAGATACCTAGACTGTCCTACTCAACAGACTTGGAAAGCTGGAAAGAGAATTCTGCAATACCTAAAAGCTACAAAAGACAAAATGTTAGTTTTTCAAAAAAGGAATAATCTAGATGTGGATTTATGTGCATATTCAGACTCTGATTGGGCAGGTGATATTGTTGATCGCAAAAGTGTCAGTGGGGGTATCATAATGTGTAGTGATAATCCTGTATTTTGGTACTCTAGAAAACAAAGTTGTGTTGCATTATCGACAGCAGAATCAGAGTACATTGCTAGTGCTTGTTGTGCTCAAGAGTTAGTGTATTTGAAAGGTGTACTGTGTGATTTTGGATATGAATGTAAATTGACTTTATTTATGGATAATAAGGGAGCAATATGTTTAGCGAAGTCAAATGAAAACTCTAAAAGGAGTAAGCATATTGATATAAGGATGCACTATATTAAGGACTTGGTGAGGAATAATGTATTAGATATTGAATATGTGTCATCTGATAAAAATATTGCTGATATTTGTACAAAATCTTTATGCAAAGAAAAGTTTGTATTTTTTAGAAGTTTGTTACTAAAGTAATGAAAGATATTTGAAACGTAAACATTAATGTGTAGATTAATATTAGATAAGATACATTGTTAAAGTTCTTTAATTTGCAATGTATGTGTAACTTGGTTGTACTGGATGATTATTTCAAGTATATAATTGTTAAATAAGCTGTGAGTGAGACAGCAGTATTAATATTGTTTTATGTTGTCCGATGGCAAGTTTATACATTTATAATTTTAGTTAAATAAGATTTGAGTTTAAAGAAACTTGTCATCGAAGGGGGGTGTTGGAATATTTGTTAAAGAATAGTTTGTAACACTAGTCTGTGGAACATGAATCTGTATAATCTACACTGCTCTATGGTAACTAAAAAAAAAGTACTCCGTGATGGCTGATTAAAACAATTCTTTTTATTTCTCTGATCGATCGCTATAACGCTGCATAAAACTCAACACATACTTGAATCACATAAATTCAAAGGTTTAAAATCTAATTAAGATGTAAAGTAGTATTGAATATGAAGTTTACTCGTAAATATGCCTCTTCTGAGTTTTTATTACACAGGTTTTGATCCAGACGATGTTATTAAGTATTGGTATATTTAAATAGCTAGATGTAGAAAGCGGTGTCAAAACACACGCTTTTCTTGCTACAACAATTTTCTGGTATTGTAATAATATGGTTAAAGGACGTTTTGCCTGATTCTGGCGCGGTGTGTATAATCTAAATTAAAAAATCTTCATCGTAAAAAAAAATTAAAAAAACATTTGATATATTTTTGAATTTATTTATTAGGCACATAGTACACATTACAAGCTAAAAAGATACACAATAAGTAACAAAAAGTAAAAAAAAAAAAAAAATTTATTGCTTAGATGTGTGGACGAGCTCACAGTCCACCTGGTGTAAGTGGTTACTGGAGCCCATATACATCCACAACGTAAATGCGCCACCCACCTTGAGATATAAGTACAAATCTGACTTATAACATATAACATAAGCCACGCGCGCACGACCAAGCATGACAAATGTGCTGAGATTGTACACAAAGTACCTTGCCACTACTGGACAAAACAACACGATAAATAGAACCAATCTAACTTATAATATAACGAAATAATTTAAATGAATCATTTGTATACCTAAATTGAGTCGACAATTTGGTGTTAAAGGATCATGATTATTTGGTCCCTGTAGGAATTTTACGATCGCGTCTGCCCGTACCAAGGTTAGGTTAGTTCGCAACATGACCGCCTGGGAGCGCCACCTCGCGCTTCTAAATCAACAAAATAATACAAGAAAAAACAATAGTCGAAATTAAAAATGTGCAGTGTTCAGATAATAGTGTTGTGCAATGCGCAGTGAGTGTGATGGTTTTTCTCAAAAAATATATATTTAATCGTAATATTTCCATAATTTTTTGAAAAACAAATGAAATTTATTTAAGTCAGTATTTGCTGAAGTTCTCCCTACTCCCTTACACGATTTAAAACAATTTTACGGCATTATTTGTGAAATAAACTTTACAATTTTTTATACGATTTTTTTACACATACATACATTTTTTTCGTGGTTACGATTAACAAGATTTATGAAAGATAAGTGTGAATATTCTGCTTCGTATATTTCGTTATGGACGTGTATCGTGTTTACTAACACGTTGCATCGATTTCACATAAACAGTAGACTAGGGTGAGGGCTGGGTGACGGAGATAGGGGGCTTTTGCATTCTGTCAAAGTGCATTTTAAGTTTATTAAGAAAGCTGCCTTTTTAATTATTATATTGATCAAAGGTTAGGTCTATGAGTACTGTTGCTTAAAAAATAGCGTAAACTATGTTTTCCGTTTTTATTTTACTTCAAATTATTTTTCAAAACAATTTTGTTTTTTTGTTTTTAGGGCAAAATTTGGGGTTAAGTTGGATGGATAGGAAATTACTACGAATCTCGAAATGCGATTGGTGAAGTGTAATATGATGTGCGTGCGCACTTGTAACGTCACACGCGACTTTGGCGTAAACTTTCTAAAACTAAAATTTCGTTTTGCCTGGATAGGAAAACTTCGGAAAACCCTTTTGTTTTGACGTTAATTGTTTAGTACTTTGTATGAATAAGGACACCTTATTTTTTTTTGTTTTTTTTTTAACTATCTATCGCGTAGAATCGAAAGTATAACCTGTCGTTTGTTTTTTTACCCTCCCCTAAGCGGAATATTTTGCACTTAAAAATAAATGTCAAACACACTATTTTAAAAACATAATGTTTTGGTAGTGTACAGTATTATAATATTATTATCAAACGGATAAAACAAAACAAGGTGATAGTAATTATGCTATATTATAAAGATACATATTATTATTATTTTTATGTTAAACTTTAAAAAATCTTGTCGACTGACGTCAGATGACACCAGCGCGTTCGGGAATTACGATCTCGCCCGAAGACGCCCGAGAGTGACTTAGATCTGTTGCCCGCTACAAACCTAACATATTCTCTAGACGCTATTTCAGATTACAGCTGTTAAGTCAAGCGATAAAACATATAGTAAAAATATCAATCACCGTGAATTGACCGCGAACATCCATCCTCACCGCGCATCGCTACGGAATCCGCCTTCGCGCATTGTTCGACACGCACTTATCTGTGTTTTATTTTATTTTGATGTGTATTAAGTACATTAAAGTGTCCATGATTAATGAAATAAAATTACGTGGAAGTTGTTGTTTAAAGTTTAGTTTAGGTTATGTGGACTCCTTATTTGATCTTTACTTTTTGCATTCAACATCGTGTGTGTATGTGTGTGTGTAATCAGAAATTCTGTACATTCTTATTAAGCACTGTAGAAATTAACGCTGAAGTTGAGCCCACTGTGTTTCTCGCCGGATCTTCTCAGTGGGTCGGATTTCCGATCCGGTGGTAGATTCTGCGAAGCACGACTTTTGCTAGGGCCAGTGCCAGCAACACTCCGGTTTGAGCCCCGTGAGCTCACCTACACGTTAGGGTGAAGCTGACATAGCCTCTCAAGGCTATCAGCATAGGTAGGAAAACAAAAAGCTGAAACTGTTCGTAATGTTCTGTTCTTCAAGTCACTTCAAGTTGACAGCTTCCTTGTTCATGACAAGTCTGTAGAGTCGTTGCCTCAATACTCGATGCGAAATTGCAGATTAATTCAAGATAGGGAATTGGATCGTAAAATCTGTTTGAAGATGTAACTACTTCAAGAGCTTATCGTATTTACGTTATTGGGTCCAGCGCTAATTGTCGACATTTAACCTGGTACTCATTTGCGTAGGAAACCAATGTACATATGCATCTTTGGTTACTTAATAAGACTTAATAAGTACTACGTTTTCAGAATCGATTTTTTTGATTCGAATCAATAGTGTTAGAGGAGATCATTCGACTAGGAGTACCAAGTTGATTTTTATTTTTTTTCCTATCTAAGCTGATAGGCTTGAGAGGTTATTTCAGCGTAACTTTAACTAGTAGGTGAGCTCACGGGGCTCAAACCGGAGAGTTGCTAACACTGACCCTAGCAAGAGCAGTGCTTCGCAGAATCTACCACCGGATCGGAAACGCGACCCACTGAGAAGATCCGGCGAGAAACTCAGTGGGCTGTGTCTGTGGGTTAATTCATTCGTCGAGCCCTTCGTCGCAAGCGACGGGTTCGACGAGAACGATGACCGTCCAAGTTGAGCCTCGTTAGCTCATGCACCAGTCCGCGCTTATTTGGAATAGCCCCTTAAGCTACCATTATTGTGCAAGAAAAAAAATTTAGGAGCATTGGGATTAATTACGATCCCAAAAACATGTTTAGATACAATTATATTTTTTTCCTACCTATGCTGATAGCTTGAGAGGTTATTTCAGCTTCTTCTTTACATGTAGGTGAGCTCACGGGGCTCAGACCAGGTGTGATGTCAACACTGGCCTTAGCAAGAGCTACAATTATCACACGTCCCGAGTGTAATAAGTAGTTTAATCGCTACGTCTTATCACCGTGTGATGTGTGCGATGAGGCAGCGTGGCGGCGGCCGTTGCAAGCCATGCGCCTGTGTGAGTGGGGCTTTTCAGTGAGTCACGTGCAGTCTCCTTGCTACTGATACTCCGACAGGAGCTTTATTAATTTTAATAAAGTCATTTTATTAGGTTAATTCAAGGTTTAGGTTCAACATATTTCGAAGTGTCTGATATATTACGGTTTTTATGTTTTTCGAAGGCGCTTTTCTGTTTATACAAAGTAGTTGTCTTTGTTAATTACGAAGAGTTATTTAAAGACAAAAGAGTATCAGTAGGGTATTTGCTTGTAGATGGGCACAGCGTCTCAATATGTGACATTTCAATAGTATTTTATTAGATCAGATGTTAGGTCTTCGTTGTATAAATGCGTCCAATGCGTATAAATCCAACAGTCGTGATTAATGGCTTAGGTACATAAGGATATCGTGGCCCAAAGTATAAGTCGCCCGGTGAATTCGTATCGAGCGATGCCAGACGAATCCCATTTTTTAATGCAGTATGAAAGTAACGCATGTTCACTATTGACTCCCACGATAAAGGATTGTAACCGAGTTATAAAAATCCAACTCGAAAAAAAATTAATTTTTCCCAGATACTATCTATATACAATTAAGACTTTATGCTGCAAGGCGTTGAGTGGTAGTCACGATATGTTGATGTCTATGGACCCCTGTAACCACTTAACTCTATGAACTGTTAAAACACATCTGTCCACTCTCTTACACACACACACACACACACACAACTGTTTAGTTTAGATAAAAACGTAGATATAATAAACAATGTGTTGATATGAGAAATATCTCATCTATTTTAGTGCTTGTGCTTATCGGAATACAGACTAAATAAAACAACACAATTAAAGATTCCTGTCATGTGGCGTACTTTATAAAAGCAAGATATTAATCTAATTTCGTCTTTACCTAATGATGCTAGTGATTATTTTTGCTTGTATAATCCATGTTAGGGTTAGGAGCCCTTATATTGGACTGTCTGTGCAGTTTTGTCATTTGTCATCGATTGTTATTTATTAACATGGTTGTGGCCTTATGATTATATCGTGGCTTTAATGACAAAAAATTATGTTCTATGTGCGAAAAATTTTTCTTGGCTTCTACGGCACGGATCATTTTATATTAATATGTTAATTGAGTTTTTTTTAGTTTTTTTATTGCTTAGTTGGCTAGAGCCCACTTGATATTAAGTGGTTACCGGAGCCCATAGACATCTACAACGTAAATGCCGCCACCCACCCTGAGACATAAGTTCTAAGGTCTCACTTTTTGACTACGGTTGCCCCGCCCTTCAAACCGAAACGCATTACTGCTTCACGGCAGAAATAAAAGTCTAAAAGGTAATCCGAGTCCTAAAATAATTCATGAGGCGTAATCTCGAAAATAGGTAGCATTTTCTTTAACGATTGTTTGCTCGTAAAAGACCAAACCAAATGCCATCGAAATCGTTCCAAAGTAATTTTCCATCCAAAATTAATTATCTTCTCAGAGTGACGTCACAAAATGACTCCTATGCCTAACGATGCAAAAACAAGGGGCTATTGAATTGAATACCTAAATATTATGACACTGTGACAGCCTCTCGTTCTAAACACTAAAGATAAAACGAGGCAAAATATGATATTGCTTTGATTTCCACAACTTTCTCGAATCCGCGATCTTAAGGCGTATTCTCCTAATTTCTATTTAATGTAAACTAGAGGTCCCGCAGTAGTCGAAATTCGACTATAATTAATTGGGATTGTAAGTTTGTACACTATTATGATTGTATTTTATACTTCTATAATCACAAATTTCGCCAAGACTACACTATAAAAAATATTAACAAAGACAAACAATATTCTATTCTCAATTTGACAACAGACGTCAAGACCATAAGTTTGACAATAAATAGTATGCATGCGTGTTGCGTCAAATACATGGTACGTAGTGTGTGTAATGTTTTCTTTATTGATTTAATGTATCTTTTATGTATTATTTAAAAAAAATATTAGCATTGTGCACTTCTTCTCTATATTCTCTATAAGTGTGGAAATTTTGATACTTCTCCGTCCGCGCAATTTTCGTAAAAAGGGATACAAAGTTTTTGCTTCACGTATATAGATATATAGATATATGATACAGATATATGATAGCCTTAGCTCAATAGTTTTAAGCACCAAAATCACTGAAACCAATTGGGTATTTTCACGTGAAAATTACGTAGACCTTAAGGTATAAGGCTTAAGGCGCCTTTTTGTTTATGACGCCTTTTCTCAACAGATCATCAATTTTCGCAAAATTTAATAAGCTTAGTGAAGAAAGAATTGATGATGTAGTGAGAAGGCTTGCTTTCAAATCGTATTAAAATGATTGATAGGCTTGCTCAACAAAGAACACTTCGGGGTGAGGTAAAATATGGTGCTTTAAATAAATGTGTATTGTTTTTCTTGCGTGGATGGGTGAGCGGCCTTCTACTGTAAAGTGGTTAAAGGACTCCATAGACATCTCAACGTGGACGCCTTGAGACATGAGGTCAAAGCCTCAATTGTATTGTACGAATATAGTTGTTTAATTCGGAAATCACGGCTGCTTCGCAACTGAAGTAAAGAGGCTGGTGGTATCTACCCTTACCGGCGTCGCTGCGGCTCTTTCTCCGGTGAATCCCTTAGTCTCCTTTTACGATACCTACGGAAAGAGATAGGGTTGTGCTATTTTCGGCCACTGCAATGCATGTGTAATGTGAAACAAATCCTCTTAGTGTACGATTGGATGGAAGAGATCCCTCTTCACGATAACGCTGCCCATTTTTTCATACTTTTAAAGCAAGGATGAGCAATACGCGGTTAACGGAGCGCTTGCGGCCCGCCAAGCAAAATTGAATTTATTTTATAGACTTTCTCCCATCAATTCTTTTTTCTGTTACTTTTTTGTTTGTTTTTAATAAATAAATACAGTTTCGTAAATTATTAAAAAGAGTTAAACTACGTGCGGATCGAACAAAAAAAAAATTAAATTGGCCCATCTATTAAAAAGGTGGCTCATCCCTATTTTAGAGCGTTTTTAAGCCATTATTGTGTTTTCAATTTGTGTAGGTATATGTATAATAGTTTTTCAGTCGTAGTAATCTATTATTTTTAAATAAAATGAATGTACTTATTATTGCTGCATAGCAAATTTGACAGATTTACAAAAATTGACAGAACATTAGCCCCTAATAAGCCCAATCACCACAGTACAAAAGTCAGTTTAATCATTAACTACTCAATCTAACAATTTTTCTTCTAAGCGATTAGACCTTTAAGTATTCTTGTTTTGTGACGTCTGTCCAGTCCTATATTAAACAAAAATAAAGATGTTGTCTATTGTTATTATATCTTTTACCGAAAATAGTCATTTAAATAGCCAAAAAGAATCACTTGACATTTCCTACGATTTAAAGTTAAATCTAGTATCTACAGACAAACGCTACTTTTCAATAAGTACATAACTATGGAACTGAATAAAACCAATTCTTAAAAAACGCCGTCATTGTGCCATCTGTGGAAAAATAACACGATCAGTGTGGTCCGTATACGTGGAAGTGAGATGACTGAACATTGGTCCTGGTTGACGGGGGCCGAGCCCGGGGAGTACACGTACAGTCCTCCCACCAGGCCCAGTTGCCCACCGCACCGCCCGCTGGTCAAGCTGGCTACAAGCGCCCATCTCCACACCATCGCGAGGTAAGTGGGACATCATTCCTTGCCTTACAGATAGGCGAATAGTAGTAACGCATATAAGATTCGTATTTGAAGCACTGCCAAATGGAAATACTGGTGGTAAGACCTCTTGTGAGTCCGCACAGGTAGGTACCACCGCCTTACCTATTTCTGCCGTGAAGCAGTAATGCGTTTCGGTCTGAAGGGTAGGGCAGCCGTTGTAACTATACTGAGACCTTAGAACTTATATCTCAAGGTGGGTGGCGCATTTACGTTGTAGATGTCTATGGGCTCCAGTAACCCCTTAACACCAGGTGGGCTGTAAGCTCGTCCACCCATCTAAGCAATAAAAAAAAATTTAAAAAAATTGAACAAGAATCAACAAGATTCAAAAGAAAACATGATGCGGTTTTCTTTTGTGTTATAAAATATTATATATCGACAGGTGAAAGGATATTTGGTTTAAGCGACATTTCGTGTAATACATGACATTTATCTTTGTATTAATTTTTTTCCTACCTAAGCTGATGATGATTTCAGTGTAACCCTAACAAGTAGGTGAGCTCACGGGGCTCAAACCTGACGACGTTGCTAACACTAACCCTAGCAAGAGCCGTGCTTCGCAGAATCTACCATCGTATCGAATTCGTGACCCACGGAAAGATCCGGCGAGAAACTCAGTGGGTTGTGTCTGTGGGTTAATTTACTTGCCGAGCCCTTCGTCGCAAGCGACAGGCTCGTCGAGAACGATGGGCTTGAGGTACCTAAAAGCACCGTTAGTGGATCGAGAGGATCCGAAATGACGTGATCTTTGTAATTAAAGGTACGTTGATTTGGTATTAGAATCAACAGCTCTATGTTTTTAATTGAATTACAATTAAATTTACTCCATTAAAATAGCAAAAAAGGTTTTATGTTATTATATTTTTTTCGAAATTTTAACTTTAAATAGCTCTCCTGTAAAATTTCAAATAGCCTTATCCCCTCGATATATTGGGTCATCGGGAGGCCGAGCTCTCGGGAAAATGGTTGTTGATTCGTATGTTACGACAAAGGGAAGATCTTCCACCGAGCGGATGATATTTGCTCGGTAGACCGACGGTCCGAATGTTGTTGTTCGGAACTTGTTGCAAAGCTTATCTTGAAAATGTCGTAAGCGAGATTCAGGCATTGGTCAAATATCTTGTGTTGTATGACGACTACCGCCACACGTGAATGTTTGAATGACTGTTGTGAGCACATTAGGCGATGACTTTAGGAAAAGCAGTATTACTTTACGTTATTTTCATTATATAGACGGTTAAATTACTAAAACAATCAGAGCTTACAAGTATAATTAGTGATTTAGAGCCAAAGGGCTTATGACTAGTATTTACAGATTTATCAAACCGGATTACCCTACAATTTGCAATACGGGAATACAAAACTATTAATCGTTATTAAAATTACACAAATTACAGAAACATTAAAATAATAATTTTCACTGGAGTAGAGTTCATCCATACTACCTGGAGCCACTGCGGTCATCCACAGTGCGTTTCCAGAGGTCTTTCTTGCCTCGTACCATCCGGCCTTGGAATGAGCTCCCCTCCACGGTGTTTCCCGAGCGCTATGACATGTCCTTCTTCAAACGAGGCTTGTGGAGAGTATTAAGCGGTAGGCAGCGGCTTGGCTCTGCCCCTGGCATTGCTGAAGTCCATGGGCGACGGTAACCACTCACCATCAGGTGGGCCGTATGCTCGTCTGCCTACAGTCAGGCAAAAAAAATAACAAACAAAACAAGATAGGTACTTATATACGTAGTATTTACGTTGGTTTTGCGCCAGTCGTAAAAGTAATACAAACCAGTTTTATGGTTTAATCTCGTGATTCCTTTTTTTTAATTTTGACTAGCTGACCCGGCAGACTTCGTAGTGCCTCAATCGATAAATAAGAGAAACTTAAAACAAAAGGAATCCGTCCGACGGGAAACATATCAAAAGAAAAACAAAATTGGTATTTTTATTTAATTCCGAGCATTTTCATATTTATCTAACCTTTTAAACCTCTTCTGGACTTCTACAAATAATTCAAGACCAAAATTAGCCAAATCGGTCCAGCCGTTCTCGAGTTTTAGCGAGACTAACGAACGGCAATTCATTTTTATATAGTATAGATAGATTATAATAAGGAAAGTGTGAGTGCAGCGTTACAAAACTAATGAAAGCAACAAACATGATGAAATAACAAAGTGACCACAGATACACGCACGAGTACAAACTCCGGGCTGGATAATTAACTAGTCTTCGCAGCATTAGCATTCAAGACGTTGTTTCCATGAAAAATGGTTCGAGTCCCCGGAGGACCATTGCTTTCAGGAACCAACATACATTTATCGTTAAAAAACAACACGCCCCATTCTCCCACTGAGAAATGCAACTTCAACAGTACGCAAACATAAAATTGTAGAGTTACGCAGACTTGTGCTGTTTTTGAAAACGAAAACATACTTTGTTTTACTGTGTTTAAAGAACAGTTTTCTTAAATTTAGCTGCGAAATGGAAATCCTAATGATGTACTAGTACCAAGTTATGTTTGCAGTTGTTTCAGACGTTTTCGTATGGATTTTAATGTTTGAGAGCGGCATTTACATTGGGTTTTACTTTAGACATCATGATAGATGGTGGAGAACGCCTCTAAGGATTTAATTTTGAGCTAGAGTAGTTGCTGACGTGTGCTTTTGTTTTGATTATTTTACTTTCAATACAGGACCTCTCATTCATCAGTATGCGAGTGCATAATTATACTTTTATTGTTCTGGATGGACAGATCCTCTATTAACTTGATTGATGCGTGATAAGATCAATAGTAAATTTCTTGTTAAATGACATGTCATTGTAATTGGACTTATGACTATAATACATAGACATAGCCCGCTGAGTTTCTCGCCGGATCTTCTCAGTGGATCGCCATTTCGAATCGGTGGTAGATTCCGCGAAGCACTGCTCTTTGCTAGGGCTAGTATTAGCAAATTCTCTCAGGTTGAGCCCGTGAGCTCACTCACTCGTCCGGGCGTAGCTGCAATAGCCCGCTAGGCTACCAGCGAATAGGTTTTTTTTTTAATTGCTTAGATGGGTGGACGAGCTCACAGCCCACCTGGTGTTAAGTGGTTACTGGAGCCCATAGACATCTACGACGTAAATGCGCCACACACCTTGAGATATAAGTTCTAAGGTCTTAGTATAGTTATAACGGCTGCCCCCCCGCCCTTCAAATCGAAACGCATTACTGCTTCACGGCAGAAATAGGCAGGGTGGTGGTACCCACCCCCGCGGACTCACAAGAGGTCCTACCACCAGTAAGTATGCAAATTATAATTTTGCAGATTTAAATTTTATTACACGATACTATTCCTTCACCGTGAAAGTCAATCGTGAACATTTGTTGAGTACGTATTTCATTACAAAAATTGCTACCCGCCTGAGATTCGAACACCGGTCCATCGCCCAACACGAATGCACCGGGAAAAAAAACCTGATCACAGAAAAGCTCCACGGGGTAAACAAGCAGTATGGTGATGGTGGAAAAATAAAATAAAAACGAATAGACAGACAATGAGTAACAGCTGCCGTCCCCCATTGAAATCACGTGGTGTTGTCAGGGGACAAATAAATTATCCCACCAAAAAGTACCGTCTTGTTTTCTATATGCAAATTTTCATGTTATCGTATACAAGAGAATTTCCGTTACGTTTTTATCGTTTTCTTCTTTACATGTGGGGACATCAGGTGCGGAAGATTCGTACTTTTTGTTTGAATCAAATAAATGTTGGGCTGTCTATGTACGTGTTTTGTTTTTACATAGAATTCTGTTTTCATGGGTAATATGAAGATTTATTTAATGGAGTTCGGCGAGCAGATCATATAAAAGTAAACTTTATGTTGAGCGGGAATTAGAATGTTATGCCTGCAATTACTATGAGCGCTGATGACCGTAAATCATACTTAAAAACGCTGCGTACGAAACTGTTCGAGAGTCTACGGTCGAAAAACTAATCTATACTAATATATAAATCTACGGTGGTTTTTACGATGTTCCGTTATAACTACTGAACCATGTATCCGATTGACTTGAAACTCGGTATACATGTAGAAAATACATGTACTTAATGGATAAGCTAATATTTATATGAGTGTTGGACTCCCTGCACCAGTTGCGGGGGTGTTCATGATGAGAATCTTTGTGGGGGTGAGAAATAATAATGTTAATTTTAAATGCCCAGCGAAGCGGACAAGTACAGCTAGTTGTCTTATATAAATGACATGAGCATTAAACTTTAAATATTCCGGGACATTAGACAGTGTTTAAATCTATTTAAATATTTCTTCCCACATCCTTAGATGGTATCTGACTTAATTACTTACTTAATACTTAATGAATGGTTCATCGTAATTTACGAAATTAATTTCTTTTTACTATTGCTACATATGACATTTGATGCGTTGCAAGGCTCTGTTTTTGACGCTTAAGTAAACCACTGTAACATAATAAACTGAGCTTACATGAAAACTTCACGCAATAACCTTCAAACATTTTTCTTACAAAAAAAAAAAAAACAGTGGACAGATATTAACTAAATGCCTAAACGTGCCTATGCCACAACTTTAAAAGGAACTTCGCAACTAAAACATATTTTTCAATCGCCGACATCTAAAACTACTTAAAACTATTGCGTATTCCACACACGAACTCTATACCACGGATCGGCGACCTCGCCCCCCGATACTACGTCAATTGATATATGAACATACGCTGAACTGAATTTCCGTACGAGACAGGACTTCTTATTTCTGATTCAGCAGTATCCTGGGTCTATTGGGGGATAGGGAGATATGAGCTCACCGTTCACCCGGCTCTATGTAGTTGCCAAAACTCATAAGCTCACTGCCCATACTTGGTTATTTGATCCCTGACTTAGTTTGGCTAATTAGAAAAATAGTCTGAAATTCTTCTTCGCTCTTACTTAGCTCTGGATTCTACTAAAAATACAAATATACATTACAGAATCATAATTTTTCACTATTATATTTTTACTAATTAATCTCGCATTGACGGCGTAACTATATAGTTGAATGTGTAATAGAAACATCTTTATTGATAAAATTACTTACCGACTAATTAATTTGAGAAAATTTTGGTCCAAATAGACCAGAAAATACTCTCGGCCATAGTTAAATTCTGATGCTTGAAGTCTCGACTTCAAGTTTAATAGATTTTTTTTGATGGGTAATTTATCCCATAACTCAAGCTTCCTCAGTAATGGCGTTAATAAATAAATTTGTAAAATAACTAGAAACATTTTACCAACCAATCTCAGTTAATTTCCTTAAAACAATTGCCACACAATTACAGAAATTCGTCGTACTTATAACTTCGCGTTCATTGTAATTTACGAGTCGTAAGGTCGAACCAGAGCCTTAATTAACCAAATCATAGCCTGTGAAATGACAAGCAACATGTCAATTACACTGTACATGCGTTATTACGCCTCTGAACAAATCATCACTTAGCAGAACGTTATCTGTAAACGGCCACATCAAACAAAATTAGACGCTATTTCTCCGCTTGAAGGTTTTAGGTGGTGGTAAATATCAAAATGGTCTCCTAATAACATGGTATTTCGAGAAGTAAAAAAAATTCTATAAGCTATATTACGATGTGGCCAACATTGTCGCGGCACATGAGGCTCTGACGGCAAGCGATGTTTTCGTTTTTGATTTTGGTGTTTGTAGCGTCGGTCGCGGACTCGGTGATCGGTACCGCCGAGGTGATGAGCCACGTCACTGCTCATTTCGGTAAGACCCTTGAGGAATGCCGAGAGGAGGTAAGCTTTTTAACCGTTTAACCTTTCATACCTAAGTAGTAAGTTGAGTATGATTTAGGGATATAATTTGTGTAAATTCTATGGAATATGTCATCATGTCTTCTATAGTTTTTCTCTTCAAAATTCTCATAAATCTGACCGTAAAATCCAGAACATAGTTCTGAGAAATCACTCCGCAATTCAGTGTTAAGATTTTGTAAATTTTTATTAACAGAATCTAGGCATTCTCTAACAGTCTACCTTAGGGGAGTGCAGAGATGAATCTTGGTAGGTGTAGTGTGAAGGTGATATTACATAAACATATGTGTATATATAATCATCATCATCATAAAATATTGTATCATCAAATTTCAAATTTCGACTCCATATAATCCAACACCATTCTTCCACAGTCCGGGCTATCAGTTGACATTTTAGACGAGTTCAAGCACTTCTGGAGTGATGACTTCGATGTGGTTCATAGAGAGTTGGGCTGTGCCATCATCTGCATGTCCAATAAATTTTCTCTGATGGACGATGACGTCAGGATGCATCACGTCAACATGGACGAGTATATCAAGGGTTTTCCAAACGGTATGTACGGATTTTTTCATTTCTAATAATACTTTACTTTCAAAATGTCACTTGACAGATAATAAGTTACTTCTGGAACCAAAGGTATGGATATTTTAAAGCGTAAAATAGTTTTTAAAGTTTGAAGAATCACTGAAATAGTTATTTCGTTCGACGTAACTTAGTGACAGTGTCTCGCAAAACGAATATTATGGTTCTATTTCTTGTTATTTTCCCCTACCTAATCGCTCATAGCTTAAGGGCCTATTCCAGTTACGCATGGTTTGGTAAGTGAGCTTTACGGGTTCGCAACCTGAGATTCTTTGCAAACACCAGGCCTAGCAAGAGCAGTGCTTCGTTCAATCTACCATCGGATCGAAATCTCAAGTCACTAGGAAGATCTGGCGAGATACTGAGTGTGGGTTATATCTATGGCTAGGTTGTATGTCAAACTCGAGTTCAACAAAAATGGAATACCTTGTAATACCGATAGATGAGAAAGTGGCGTCTATGTTATATCATGTGGCCATACGATCTCAAGTCTACGATTTGTCTACTAAAAAATAAAACTTGATGAAAATAGATTTCTCTACACATAGAGCGTCGAAACAGCAATTATCGTATTGTAAAAAAAAGTATGCTTTGTGGTAGAAAAAGACAGGGCAGTGGTACCACCCTTGAAAATCTTTAAGTTACGGCAAGCCTTACAAGCCAAAGCCTGCCAGTACTCAAGATTGGAACGTTTCTATTTCAGTCAGGTTAGATAAAGCTTCGTTAAATTCTCCGTTAATTCTTCTCGCTCATATGCAGGGCAAGTTCTAGCTGAGAAAATGGTAAAATTGATCCACAATTGTGAGAAACAGTTTGATACCGAGACGGATGACTGCACAAGAGTCGTCAAGGTAGCTGCTTGCTTCAAGAAGGACTCCAGAAAAGAGGGCATAGCACCAGAAGTGGCCATGATTGAAGCAGTTATCGAAAAATACTGAGCAGCTCATATGTAATAATGACCACGACACGGCTTTGTTAGTTTTAAGAATGCATTCTGAAAAACATAAAAAAAAGGAATAGAATAAAGATTTATGCAAATTTTTCTTGAAGTTTTTAATTGATTATTGGAAATTATAATAATTTTCAAGATCGGGTAAATTTACAGTTACGTTATAACGTATAGCCATTATCACTAAAACCTTTAGGTATGCGGTGGTGATGGTGTTAGTGCCACTTAGACAACGCCTATTTCAGATTGAAAGCCCGTATTGAGCTTATAGTCGATTCGGAGCTTTGAAATATTTTTTGAAACCACCTATTAAAATATCGAGAACCGACTTTGAAAAGAAAAAGAAAATAATACCAAAAAGTTTGAATTTTTTATAACAAACCTTTAAATGAATCAATTCTCTTCTTGATTCTGATTTTTATAGACTTTATTAGTCTTACAATGAGCTGAGAAACTCAGCAATTGCCAACTGACCAGTTTTAATTATCAATGATAATAGTTGACGACTGTTACTGACTCCAAAAATATCACTTAATATCTCTCAGTAATATTTCAAGAACTTTTGTATTTAGTTTCATGAGATTCCTCAAGTTTCTGCTTTTTGAAGGAGGTTAATCGGTGAGAACAGAACCAGGCCACTATAAATAAAGCTAGGTTTATGTTATAAACTCGTGTATATTGTTTTCTTTTCATTATTCCCAAATTTCCGAATACCTTATTGTTTTCGTGGTCATTGTAGGATTATCGAAAAGACAGTTAGACTACTGGAAGGATTAGAGTACTGAAAACGTCGGTAACCCGCAAAATTATAATTTGCGTAATTACTGGTGGTAGGACCTCTTGTGAGTCCGCGCGGGTAGGTACAACCGCCCTGCCTATTTCTGCCGTAAAGCAGTAATGCGTTTCGGTTTGAAGGGTGGGGCAGCCGTTGTAACTATACTTGAGATCTTAGAACTTATATCTCAAGGTGGGTGGCGCATTTACGTTGTAGATGTCTATGGGCTCCAGTAACCACTTAACACCAGGTGGGCTGTGAGCTCGTCCACCCATATAAGCAATAAAAAAAAAACAATAAAATGGGAATAATAAATTCGAGATTAAATTGTGAAAGAAGTTTTAATTACTTCTACGAGGAAACACTACCCTCAATAGTCACGTTTACTGCATTGATTCGAAGGAATAAAACAGGTCGAATCAATCTTCAATTGAGACGTCCGCTCGCTTACAATTTATTTAAATTAACCTTCATGTCCTTTGACGCAGAGAATTAATTAGAGTATCTTTCCGGAACTCCTCAACTCTCCAATGAATTACCCTCCACGGTATTTCTGTAGCGTCATGAGCTTGATTTCTTTCAACTCTATGTGAAAAGAGCCCTAAGCAAAAGATTGGCTGGATAGAGCCTTTAACAACATTGAGCGATATTAGCCACTTACAATCAGGTTCGTAAGCTTTTATGTCTTTGATGGCCGAAAGGAATAGTGATTAAAACTTACAATGTCAGGTTTCTTTATGCCGCGGTGTTCCGCAGGGGTCTGTCCTGGGCCCTCTGCTGTGGAACATCGGTTACGACTGGGTCCTGCGGGGCGTCGTACGGGGTCCCCTCCCCGGGCTGAGCGTAATTTGCTACGCAGACGACACTTTGGTCGTGGCTCCGGGGAGGGACTACCGGGAGTCTGCCCGTCTGGCGTGCGCAGGCGTGGCACACGTCGTCACAAGGATCCGACGGTTGGGACTCGAGGTGGCGCTCGACAAAACCCAGGCCCTGCTTTTTCACGGGCCGGGACGAGCGCCGCCTGTGGGTGCCCACCTCGTGATCGGAGGCGTCCGCGTCGGGATCGGGACCGGTCTTCGGTACCTCGGCCTCGAACTGGATGGTCGGTGGAACTTCCGCGCTCACTTTGAGAAGTTGGGCCCTCGACTGATGGCGACGGCCGGCTCTCTGAGCTGGCTTCTTCCAAACGTCGGGGGTCCCGATCAGGTGGCGCGCCGCCTCTACATGGGGGTGGTGCGGTCGATGGCACTATACGGCGCTCCCGTATGGTGCCACGCCCTGACCCGCAAGAACGTCGCGGCGCTGTGACGTCCGCAGCGCGCGATCGCGGTCAGGGCGATCCGAGGATACCGCACCGTCTCCTTCGAGGTGGCGTGCTTGCTCGCCGGGGCGCCACCCTGGGACCTGGAAGCGGAGGCGCTCGCTGCCGATTACAGGTGGCGTAGCGACCTCCGCTCTAGGGGGAGGGTCGTCCCGGCGAAGGTGTAGTTCGAGCGCGGAGGCTCCAATCTCGGCGGTCCATGCTGGAGGCATGGTCTCGCCGCTTGGCGGACCCGTCGGCCGGCCTCCGTACCGTCGAGGCGGTCCGCCCGGTTCTCGCGGACTAGGGTGGGCCGCGACAGCGGATGCCTCACCTTCCGGCTGACGCAGATGCTTACCGGCCACGGATGTTTCGGCCGGTACTTGCATAAGATAGCCGGAAGGGAACCGACGGTGCAGTGCCACCACTGCGCGGACCGCGACGAGGAAGACACAGCGGAACATACATTGGCGCGTTGCTCTGGATTTGACGAGCAACGCGCCGCCCTCGTCGCGGTCATAGGAGAGGACCTCTCGCTGCCGCGCGTCGTGGCTACGATGCTCGGCAGCGACGCGTCCTGGAAGGCGATGCTCGACTTCTGCGAGTCCACCATCTCGCAGAAGGAGGCGGCGGAGCGAGAGAGGGAGAGCTCTTCCCTTTCCGCACCGATCCATCGCCGTCGAGCCGGGGGCCGGAGGCGGGAATACGCCCGTACGTCCCGGCCCCTGTAGGTAGCGGCCTCCCCCCGGTGAAGGTCAAGGGGCGACCTGAGGGGGTGAGGCCGCGCGGCGCGCTACCAGCACTCTAGCGCGCTGCCGTGGAATGAAAAGAGCGACCGGTCGACGGTGTATCGCGTCTCGACCCGGCAAGCTGGTTCTGGTCCAGCGGGGTATTCCGGGACACCAGCGGCACCGTCTGGGCGGCCCGACGGGCTGCCGTACCGAGACGGCCGACGTTTCAGAGCCTTCGATTCGCCTCGAAGGCTCCGTCGGCTGGGCGTCCTTGGGGTGAGCCGCGCCGTCTGGCCCCCCTACCTCAAACGGGTTCTGACCTCGGAGGGGATCGGACGTCGGGTGTAAGAGTGCAGGGGAGTCGTTTAGTGGGTGGGCCCTAAAATCCTTGGGCCCGCGGTCTGCTCACAACACCATGCAGATCGTTGAGTCTCACATACCCCGCGCGCCCCTCTTGCGCGGGGACCTCGTAGGAGGTTCGGCCCTCTAACCGAAAATAAAAATAAAAAAAAGGTTTCTTTATGCAGTTGAAATTTCGAATACTTCACAGCTTTAAATACGAATTTCATCATAGTCTTTGTTAATACTCTTATATTTACACACTTGGGTAATTTAACTTTAGAAGGGACAAATCGGTTGATGTCAGTTTAATAAAACAGAACGACTTTCACTTGTTACTTGTGAAAGTTTGCAAGCTGTGAGATTCTTAAGACCGTCTAGCAGGGTGCAACTCAATGGCGCAACTCATTTTACTACTACTTGATGAATATTCCACTGCGACCCTAAACTAGGATTTTCTCATATTATCATTATTATTATCTATATATATAACTAGCGAACCGCCCTCGCTTCACTTCGGAAAAATGAAACAAAAAATAAATAAAAAAAAATTATAAAAAAAGTAGCCTATGTTCATCAGGGACAATGTCGGCTTCTAATGGAAAAAGATTTTTTCAAATCGGTCCAGTAGTTTCGGAGCCTATTCGAAACAAACAAACAAACAAATCTTACCTCTTTATAATATTAGTATAGAAAATGAATTGCTGTTCGTTAGTCTCGCTAAAACACGAGAACGGTTGGAACGATTTGGCTAATTTTGGTCTTGAATTATTCGTGGAAGTCCAGAGAAGGTTTAAAAAGTTGAAAAAATATGAAAGTGCTTGGAATTATATAAAAACAAACAATTTTGTTTTTCCTTAGATGTGTCCCCTTGATGTGTCTTTGATTTATCGATTGAGGCACTACGAAGTCTGCCGGGTCAGCTAGTATGCATTAAAAAAACTCTGTAAAGCTTCGAATTTGCAAATTAAATATATGCAAGCGTTTGATGTTTTTATTGTAATAATTCAACTGAGCGGAATTTACGATATGAGCCGCTTTTCTCAAGCCTGGTTAAGTTTATGCAATATATAGGTGTTCGTGTCATACAGACCAATCCAAAATATGTTTTTCATAAAATTATTAAAAACTGAACGTTTTGTGGTATATTGGACCCCTGTGCCTTCCTAAGCCGATATCTGCTGATGAATTATTGTAGAGCTCTCCTAAGAACATCAGAGGTTTCTTTGAGAGTACCATAAGCATACCACAGACGGCGTATAGTTTCCATAAATGGTTAATTTCATACATTTAGTGTTATACATAGTGGAGTGTGATCAGGTTTCTTAATTAAGGATATATTTTTCTAGTAGTAGACCGTATCGTGAGCCCCTCATGTGTGAGATTTCCCCTACTTCTGCCGCAAAATAGTTTTGCCGCTGGAACAGTGAAAAGAGGGACTCTCGTTATACGATGTAATTAAAACTTCAATGTTGCTACAACTTCTCAAGTTGATTATCGGCATTAATGTTGCAAAGTCTATTGATACGCGACATCGCGTCTGCGATGGTTACCGTAAGACATGCAATTTAAGTAAAAGCAATCATCAATCTGTAAGTGGAGTCGAAAAGAAAAATAAAACTTATATAAATAAACAATAACAAAGATTGAAAATATCTGGATGTGAAAAAAAACGTTTCAGAAGCAAGAATCTTTTAATTAATATGATGACAAACAAAACGCATCAAATCAAATACTTGCAATTATAAGTGTCAGTTTGAACTACAATTAAAAACAAAAGAATTGTATAAAACCAGACGGAAGAATTCATTAATGAATCTGTGTCATTACGGAGTCCACGGGGATCCGATCAATTTATAGATAGAATCTAAAATGTCTATCCAAGGACAGATCGCTTTGGCGCTCATGGTCTACATGGCTGTGGGCTCAGTGGATGCGTCTCAAGAAGTCATGAAGAACTTATCCTTAAATTTCGGTAAAGCATTGGACGAATGCAAAAAAGAGGTCAGTAATTAATTATTAAATTAATTATTAAAACAAGAATTGAATCATAAAACTTTTTATAACGTACTATTTACGATTTCAAATACAGACAGACATCGTTGTCTGATTATGGTATTTCTTTATTGTCAAATGAGAATAATAGTTCCTAGGTCATTTGGTATTAAGTGGTTCCTGGCACCTATGAAGCTCACAATGCCACAGCCACACACAGTGGTTTGTGGAATATAAACCAATATGAAACCAAAATACTCTAAGTATTTTGACATTTATATGTCAAATAACAAAAAAATATTCGCCTTCTTCTTTTGCCATTACCTGTACTCTTCCTCCATTACTGAAGGTTGCTAGTTAGCTCCTCAAGTTTGTGCTTGTCAAGGACACATCCGAACTCAGTTGGTTTTGGCCGACTTGATACCAATGCACTCTCTGACACGTCGGGACCATCACGTCTGGCGTCTTCTCGCTTCGTGCTTATCAGCTATCTTCCTTATCTTGTAGCAATTGATATTAGTACCTGTACAGTACGTATTCTAGATATACGACCTTCGCAAGGTATGATTTTTTGGATGAGATTCAGTCTTATTCAGCCCACATTGATTAGAACTATTGTGTTTTGAATCTTATCTGACTAACCGACGTAGCACCCCAAATTTAGACCACTTTACTTCAGGCTATTTAATTAAAACAAAACCTTACCCCAGATGACGCTAACAGATGCGATCAATGAAGACTTCTACAATTTCTGGAAAGAGGGATATGAAATTAAAAACCGGGAGACTGGATGCGCTATAATGTGCCTTTCCACCAAGCTAAACATGCTCGACCCTGAAGGAAACCTTCATCACGGAAACGCTATGGAGTTTGCCAAGAAACATGGAGCCGGTAGGTGAAATTTGGCCTTAGGAACAATCTATCGTCTCACTAAAGCTTACATTGGATACAATTGTCGAAACTAGCCCTCTAGATCTAGCTATACAGGTATATTTTCAGCTTTTATGTTGTGAATTCACGAATATTCTTTTTTAATTTGCTTAACTTACAAGTTCACAGCGTACCTTATGATGGTATCCGGAACTTCTAGACAAAATAACGTTCGATTCCCAGCCGGGAACTACTAATTGACTCGAATTAATCTGTATTCGAGGTTTGGTTGTACTGATCTTATATCGTAGGTGTGTTTTCGGTACCCATACCATAGGATTTAATTTGGATTGCAGAACGCTTGGCTAATTTTACTTCATGCCCAGAAGTTCTTGCTTGGTCAACTTATCTGCCCACTCCATAAAACCTTACCACACAATTTGTTTAGATGAGACGATGGCCCAACAACTGATCGACATAGTGCATGGCTGCGAAAAGTCCACTCCAGCTAACGATGACAAGTGTATCTGGACCCTCGGTGTCGCGACCTGCTTCAAAGCTGAAATCCACAAATTGAACTGGGCTCCGAGCATGGACGTAGCAGTGGGAGAAATTTTAGCTGAAGTTTGAGAATCTACCTTCAAATACAATTAAAGAAATGTATTGATGTTATAATTTATTGTTTAAGTTTATTTTTCATTAAAGTTTTGTTGCAAGCAGGATCATGATTCTAATATGAGATTCTTTTATTTATAAACTCATGGTCAGAACAAATCTGAGGATTTTTAAGTTAATACCATCATATATTTTAACCATTATATTCCATTACTTGATTGTTTAATGGATAGAAATGAAGACTGATAAATTTATTCTATTCCGTTAATTATGAAATACATTATCGTGGATAAATCACATGCGGTCTGGCTCCAAAGTAGGATTCCCTCTACTCTAAAGGTTTAAATATAATATATAAATTTATATATATTAAATCCTCAAACACAAAGCAAAATTGTTCGTCACAATTTCCACAAGTAGGAATCGAACTTCCGACTCTCGACTTCGGACTCAGAGGCGCTAACAACCGCGCTACCGTATTTGTCTCTTATTATTGAGGTCCTTTGGTCTAAGCTTCCATCATTCATATAGTCGTGACACCGACATGACACTGCAGAATTTGCATTCCCGACGACATATGGAAGGGTAATTCCATATATCCCACATCTGTGTAAGCTAATATCTCCGAAGCCCGATATTTCTATCTTGACCAATTTGAAAGATCACGAAGCATCATATCATAATTAAGTGTTAATCAGTTAACTCGGGATCAAATTAACACAAACGTAACCGACATCACTAATTAACTTAAGAGCGCATAATTATAAAAGTGGTCAATTAAAAATACCTTTAAATATGAATTGAATAGCAGCCGAAGATATTTCAATTGATAAAATGAAGCTGCAAGTTGTACTAGTGGTTTTAACCGTAGAAATGGTTTGTGGATCCCGAGATGTGATGACTAATCTGTCTATACAGTTTGCAAAACCTTTGGAAGCTTGCAAAAAGGAGGTACGTGTCATCTGTGCTACGATTAAAATGCTAATTAAAAAAAGATTGGGCTGAAATTTATATTGGATATATGGTTAAAATCCATCTGATTTTTTTATTTGTGTATGAAGTGTCTGACTTGTCATTGAGAATTTTTGCTTTAATTTTTTTTTATTATGTGCGTTCTTCTGCATTCAATCTGTGACCATACTGCAGGAATTGACGAATCGACAATTTTCTTCTAGAACTCAGGTCCGTATACCTATTAAAGGATAGAGAGATTTTCCAGATGAACAGGGTTAATTAATTTAGCTCATCAATTTATCAACATCCTATGGTGATGAATATTTTGAGTCCCAACTTTTGGAAAGAACTTTGTAACACGATTTCATTATAAGATATATCTTTCATTATAAGACATTAAATTTACTAATAAAAAAATATATAAAACTGTTCGCCTAAACACCATTATATGTTTGGCATTCATTTACTATCAAGATATGTTTCCGCACCTATAACTCAAGATCCTGCGTGATCGTAAACTAGGGTTTCTAATTGAAGAACATTTATCATTTTTAAATATTGGGTAAATTATTTTTATTACACATTATTATTTTAACGTCACAATATTGGAAATTCGCTAAAATTTATTTTATCCACTTTTATAGCTAAATTACACCAAACACTTCTTTACAAATTTTAATCAACATGTATAAATATTATGTAGGTAAAATCTTAACGAGTTCCCGTGTAGAACTCAAGCTATTCAAAGAATGTATTTGTAACACCACCTAAAATTTCAGATGGGCCTCACAGAAACAGTTTTGAAAGATTTTTATAATTTTTGGATAGAAGATTATGAATTTACCGATCGCAATACGGGCTGTGCAATCCTGTGCATGTCCAAAAAACTAGAACTTATGGATGGAGATTATAATTTACATCACGGAAAAGCTCACGAGTTTGCTAGGAAGCATGGCGCTGGTTAGTTAAATTTTACATTATAGTTTGGAATAAGAAACAATCAAATATATTTCAAATAGATTTAGAATGACTTCATCATCTACTTTTACCGTGGCTCCACCTGCCAATGCAGCAGAGTTCGTTCGTAGTTCCTAGATCGACGAATCCTGGATGAGCTCTGACACACTATATTTTCAGGACTCATTTCTGTCACGCACTCAAACTGGAATGAACTCCCCTCTTCACTGCTACCTGAGCGATATTACATTTCCGTTTTTAAACGAGGCTTGAAGAGCGTCCTTGACGGAAGTCCTTAAGTTTGTTCCTGATAGTAATTCACCATGTAGTAGATCGTTTATTCCTCTGTCTTTTAAAGCACTCACCTGTTTCTTGTCTGTTTCGCAAACCGGTACTGGACCTTGTACATATACTCCTGAATTTCATAAAAAAAAATATCACCAGACTAGACAGAAAAGAACCTGATAAGATTTCTTGGCTATTAAAACAAATAAACGTAAAAAAGTATTATTGTGACCGTGTAACTAAAAATAGGTTTGTGAGAACTTGCTTGTTCTTGTTTAAATTCTTAACATTTTGACTACGTCTATGGCTCCTAAAAACCTGTAAAAATGTGATATTTTGAATTAACAGATGAAACAATGGCAAAACAGCTAGTGGACCTCATCCACGGGTGTTCGCAATCCGTCGCAACTATGCCTGATGAATGCGAAAGAACACTGAAGGTGGCAAAATGCTTCATCGCTGAGATCCACAAGTTAAAATGGGCCCCCGACGTGGAGCTCTTAATGGCAGAGGTCTTAAATGAGGTGTCTTGGAAGTCCTAACTCTGCATTCATTATGAAACTCTTAATTCGTATGTGGGGGCGCTTTTTCGAATGCTTAGATTTATTGATTTTTGTAAAATTATTAGAGGCTTTTTAATATTTAAAACATAAGTATCAAATCCCTAGCATACATACGTACATGTATGCTTGCTTATATTAAACACATTTTTTCCGTAGTTTTTCCCGTGTGGATTACATTTTGTAATACGTGGGCGAAGACCAGCTCAGCAGCGGTTGCTCATATTATTTCTCATGTTAAAACTATTTACATACCTAGTATCGTCATAATTGGTTCTGTGACTTGGAGACAGACAGACAAACTTTACAGAATTCAGAAATCTATGAAATAAACCAAACTTTTTTGCAACATCTAATTTTAATGAAAAGAAGCCTATGTTATGCTCCAAATTATTATTCTGTTCTGTCTTCCTGAGAAAACAACATGAAAATAATATTCGTTAACTAGTTACAGAGATGAGTACGAACAAATAAAAAGATAGTTAAAGATAATAATGAAAAATTGACTGGCTTGTGTACTGTTTAGTTTCTTTAGTTACCTCCTTTCTACTTGATTTCAATGGATATAGGTACACATTCGATCCTACTGTTTTGTTATATATATTGATATATTGATTGTAATGAGGATGAAGAGATACTAATTCCAAAATTATGCACTCATTGATTTTTTGACCAGCAATCAAGCAAGCACAAGCAGTTTTTAAATGTTTTATTTTAGAAGGAAAACAGTCGGACCAATGTTACATAAATTGTAACTATCATTTTATTTTTAACTGTAACGCCCATTCACGTTCATTGAGATGACAAATAATACGACCCAAGGCGCTCTTGAGGACACGATGCAATTTTAGTTTTAGCTTCAATTTAGGGACAATTCTTTATATTAACAATGTAGATTATTTTAAACATTTGTGATTTTCAAATTCACTTTGCTACAGTGTGTAATAAAATATATAACGCAAGTTTGTCATTCTTTTTTTCTTCCGTCCCAGTTTATTTATTATTCTCTTTTAGTAGTATCAGGCGCTAGAATGAACAGCTCTAAATAAAAGCTTAATTGTATGCAGCAGTCAGACTATGAAATATGACTACGTATAATGCAGAACATAAAAGTTATCTGCTGCTAATTTACATTTACATAATAATATATTACTCCATCGTCTATAATCCTAAACTAACTATAAATACGTCCATAGTATTGCGATCAACGTCATTTTGATTTTGGAATAGTGAAACACATAAAGATGCAGTAGAAAGTCTTAATTTTTGCATTAGAAGATCAAAACTATCCAAGTGTGATCCAGTATAAATAGGCATGTGGTACAGCAGCTATCAACTGTCTGGTTAAAAGCAAATGGTCATGTCATATAACATGATAAATTTTATGTTCTTTATGCGCTTATCGCTCGAGAAGAATAATGTTCCAGCAGTCGGGTGACCAATTGAAAGACGCGCAGTTGAATTGACATCCTGAACGAAACGTTGCTTGTTTCTAAACTTTAAATGTGCCACTTAGTTTTTTACTACCCAGTTATTTTTGCCCAGGAAGTCTAGTGTGGAGTGGTGGCCAGTCGCCCGCCCAGTGGAGAGCTGCGAATTATCGGAAAGGCTCATTGTGTAATCAGGCTTCATATTTTTTTTTAACGCTTAGATCGGTCGACGAGCTCACAGCCCACCTGGGGTTAAGCGGTTACTAGAGCCCAATGACATCTACAGCGTAAATACGCCACACACCTTGAGATATAAGTTCTAAGGTCTCAGTATAGTTACAACGGTTGCCCCACCCTTCAAGCCGAAACGCATTACTGCTTTACGACAGAAATAGGCGGGGTGGTGGTACCCACCTGCGCGGACTCATAAGTGGTCCTACCACCAGTGATTACGCAAATCCTAATTTTGCGGGATGGTTTTTATTACACGATGTTATTCCTTCACCGCGGAAGTCAATCGTGAACATTTCTTGAGTACGTATTTCATTAGAAAAATTGGTACCCGCCTGAGATTCGAACACCGGTGCATCGCTCAACATGAATGCACCGGACGTCTTATCCGTTAGGCCACAACGACTTCAAATCAAATATATTTGGACCAGGAAGTCTAGTTAGTGTAGCTGGCCAGTCGCCCACTCAGTGGAGAGTTGCGATTAACCGGAACGGCTCATTGTATAATCAGGATTCATGGTAATAATTGTTCACGATTACCTACCCCTTTAACAGAAATACGGCAATATTGTGTCCGGCATCTGAAAAAGGAGCTAAACATCCGAAAAAGGCTTTCTTCCATCTGCCGGGAACATGTTATGAGCTTCTTCGGACACATCACGCGGTCTCCCAGACATTAATTAGAGGAGCTCATAATTACGGGTCGTATAGAGGGCGAGCGCGCCGTGGGAGAACACCAGCCAGATGGTCAGATCTAGTAAGAGAAGCACTTGGTAGTCTGTACCATACGGTCCATGCCTCCCATGGTCGAAAGTCACATGTGGTCGCGATCCTCAGCAGTGAGAGAACGATATAGATGAGATCTGAAAAAGTAGCGGTGTTAGACGAGCTAGCAGTTCATCTTATTGAATGTAGAAGTGATCACAATTGTGCTATTAAATTCCTTATTCTCTTTGTGAATAGATATGTCACAGCCACACAACGCAAGGCAAAGGCTTCGTCCTAAATTCAAAACCCAAAACACCTCACTTCGGATCCTTCCGATCTACTTTCGGTGCTTTTATTCAATTTCATTTCAAGCACTGGTCACCATTCTTATCGAACCTATACAATGCTACGAAGGGTTCGTCGTGAAAATTAACCACAGACACAGCCCACTGAGTTTCTCGCCGGATCTTCCCAATGTGTCGCGTTTCCGATCCGGTGACAGATTCAGCGAAGAACTGCCCTTATTAGGGTTAGTGTTAGCAAGTCGTTCGGTGAAGCTATGTTAATGTCTCGAGGTTACTCGCATAGCTAAACAAAAAAAGTCAAAGTAGAGTTTGTTCAACCAACGATGAAAAAACTAATGATATTACGATTAAATAATCGCACACGCCGCTGTGACGGTAATTAAAAATCAATAACTCCAAATCAATTGGGAAAATTAGAACAAAGCCTTAATTAGAACTCCAGCGTTTTTAATTAAGAGTTGAAGAATGCGTAAACCTAAAAAGAATTGCGATCGATATGAAGCAACGTCTGAGAGTACTGTTACTGAGGTTTTGTATTTTACAAACTGTGCTCAGTGAATCCGGTGTGGACGTGGTAAAGAATCTTAGTTTGTCTTTTGCGAGATTCTTTTTAGAGTGCGACGAAGAGGTAGTTACTTTGAATTATTATTTTTAGCGCATAATTAGTGAACGAACTCATGACGTACCTGGTGTTGAGTCCTTAACCACCCCTCAAACCGCAGCCTATGAGTCGTTCGCGGTAGAAACAGGCAGGATAGTGGTACTTATCCGTTTGGACTGACGCGTCCTATCCAATGAACACAGGTTGGCGAGCGCAGTGGGCTGGTGCAGGACTATGGGAACACTACTTCCTGTTACTGTTGAATCCATTTATTGCCTTTGATGACACCTACAATAAAATATGGCCTAGTTCTTCTATTCTAGGATAACGCACAGCCTAAATTATCAACGATAAATTTGATCAACGGTATATGGCATAAACAATTGGACTATGCCAATTTCACGATGCTTTGTAATCTGGTATGCGAATAAAAGAAATATCTCTATTTGGTAAATGTTTTCAATAACAAAATTTATGAAACAGTCTCTCAAGTACTGTTCTTGGAAGTCATAAGTTTTCAGTCTATTGCTTCTCTCAATTTTTTTTATTGCCCTTGTTTTTATTGCCGAGCATACGGCCCACCTGATGGGGAGTGGTTACCGTCGCCCATGGACTTCAGCAATGCCAGGGACAGAGCCAAGCCACTGCCTACCGCAAGAAATTGTCAAACATAAAAACAAAAAAAATTACTATATGAAAAGTACTTTTAGCAAATCCAATGAATCGAAACCTAAAGTGTTACAGAAATTTTAATTACATATTCAAGAGACATGATTGCAAAATAATTTGCTAAAGTAGACTAATAAATTAAATTATTCACTAAATTAATTAGAAATGGTGTAAATCACTTGAGAATTTTTAGAGACACTTCCAACCAGAAGTTCGGCTAAAAGTTATGACGTTTTGGTATTCTGAAAGCTCGACATGGGATAGAGATGTTGGTTGTGCTTTCTTGTGTATCTTTAAGAAAATGGAAATTGATAATCCACAGGACCCTTCATATAGAACTCATTTGGAACTTTTAAGTTTTGCAAACAGTGAAGGTACTTAGATATTAAAAATCAATCTCTCAATAATTCTGTTAAGATTCCGAAAGACAATAATGTTAATAGCACAAGCAGATACATGAAATGTATAAGTCTCTGAAGTAGGAATTTACATTTATATTACTCCATCGTCTATAATCCTAATCTAAATATTTTAGGACGCTTAAATAAAAGCGGCTCTATATAAAATAATAAAGTGTTTATTTTTATGTAAAAATGTATGTACCTACAATCTGTTTTCTTATGGCGGGGATCATGGCCTCCTGGATTTTTTTAGCCGCGCATGCGCGTGACTGAACCAAAGATTTCGCCACACTATAAATACTTCCATAGTGTTGCGATTAACGCCATTTTGAGGTTTGAATATTAAGTGAGACTCATGAAGATGCAGTGGAAAGTCTTAATTGGTTAATTGGAAGAACAAAACCATCGAAAGTGTGATCAAGTAGTAATAAGCATGTACAAACAGATATCAACTGTCTGATTAAAAGCAAATGGTCATATCATATAACATGATAAATTTAAACTTCATTAACTAATAACCCAATACAACAGTAACCATTATTTTTATAACTGCAATAAAGAACGTATAATAAAATTTTCTTGTTCATTTCTAGTGACAAACACACAATCAATTACTTTATAAAATGTCTTAGGTCATTCCGTCATTGGACTTTTTTTGCAGATAATAAAATTGCTAATCAAATGGTGGAAATATTCTATGCGTGTGGTGAGAATACCGAAACAGATCCATGTCTGTGGGCGTTGGAGCAAGTCAAATGTTACAAAAATAGGATCAACCAGTTAGGTTTGACTCCGACGTTCTAATATTGATAAATACGTAATAAATAATGTTTTATGGAGACAGTTGTATTATTCGTCCTCATTATTTTAATTGACGAAGATTTGCAGACGAAACAACGCTTCATAAGATGTCAGTCGCCAACGAAACCTGTTTTTGTTGAGTTCCTTGAGTGGATGCATCTTTCGGGCGAATGGAATGTGATTGACTTCCAGAGATTGAAAGTGAAGTTTAGCAAAACACTGATCAGAACATTGTCCAGGAATTGTAGTTAATATAAAAGTTAGACGAACAACCCGGTTATGGTGGATGATTTTTGTAGTTTCTAAGAATATTCCTTCGATATTCCAATAGCGATTTATTGTAAAACATTCTTGCTATAATCGATACGAGTTCTAGTCGAGCCGCAGCGGTCGTGGCTTGAAAGTTAAGACGGCCGGTGTCCTTTTATTAAGCCATGCGACTGTTCCGGTGTTCGAATCTCGCAGGCGGGTACCAATTTCTCTGTTGAAATTCGTACTTAGCACATGTTCACGAATATCTCTCACGATGAAGGAATAACAGCGTGTGATAGTAATAATAATCCCCGAAAATTGTGGGATGCGTAATTACCAAACAGTTGAAACATAGACTTCATGCCTCAAGGTGGGTGGTGGCACTCACGTTGTAATGTCTATGTCTTCTGTAACCACTTAACAACTGATGGGTCAAGAGCTCGTTCCCCCTGCAAGTTAAAAAAGGCTTTATTTTTAGACGGCGACAGCTACGATATATACTGAACATATATCCATCATTTTATATAATAATATAATCAGTCTCAATTATAAGGCCCTTCAAAACAATGGATACAGATCGGACAGATGTGACACCATACAAAGTGGCAATAATTACAACATCGAAGTTATCATTAAGAGCATCCTTCCTGAAGTACTACATCATTTTGCAATTCACTAAAGTGCTAATTAACCAGTTAATAAAGAAGCGAGTGTGGCTAGTAATAATCAGATTATTGTTGGCGACGTACAAAAGACATTCCTCACAGCTACAAACTGATACTGTCTATGACCAGAGAAGAGTAAAATGGCGAGATACAATATAGTGGTTGCTGTACTGGTTCTTGGGGTAGTTGGTGCCAGAGGCTCTTCAGAAGCAATGAGACACATCGCAACAGGTTTCATTCGAGTCCTTGACGAGTGTAAACAAGAAGTGAGTAATGAATTCTATTTTGTTCGATTATTTCGATAATATGATTGAACAATATCGAGCACCAAAGCCAAACAAGCAACATTTACAAATCTTTATTACTGGGCTGCTCAGAACCGTTATTCTGCCTGTTTCTTACTTTGAAGATGAAGAAATTTCGGCTTTAGGTATTGGCGTTGTGTTGTTCTATTAAAATTTAATTAACCAATTATTACTTCAATAACACCGTCAGCTCGGTCTCACGGACCACATCCTGACAGACATGTATCACTTCTGGAAGCTGGACTACTCTATGATGACTAGAGAGACAGGGTGCGCCATAATATGCATGAGCAAGAAGCTGGATCTGATCGACGGAGACGGGAAACTACATCACGGGAACGCACAGGCCTACGCTCTGAAGCATGGCGCTGGTATGGAGCTTGCAAAACATTTAATTAAGTAATTTGTCTCGACAGAGCCAAACGGTCCAGTATCAATTGTTTCAACTTTACATAGTTATGTACCCAAAATAATTGTAGTGAATTTTTAATTAGATATTTACAAAATGACATAAAGGGAGGAAAAGAGTGGACATGCGGCGATTTCAATATCGAGAAATAGTCTTCTTCGGGAATAGTCTGTCGCGGTAGGTAGCTAGCGGTCGTGCCTCTGGTATTGCTGACGTACATGAGCGACAGTAACCACTCACCATTAGGTGGATCGTATGCTCGTCTGCCTACAAGGGCAATATAAAAATATTCAATATGAAGATTTGTTGGTTAAATCAAATATCAGCCTAATAGCATCATTAGGAAGACAAAGCGAGAGTCATTTTATCTACTTGACTTTACTATTCTACTGTGACTATGATCCCGGAACACACGCTACATGTCGGCTTTAGAAAGAACACCGAAATTTTTCCAGAAATCTCCGCACAGCAGAGTACGAGTAAAGTGACGGATAGGCGGCTTGGCTCTGCGCCTGGCATTGCTGAAGGCCATGGGCGAGGGTAACCACTCACCATCAGGTGGGCCGTATGCTCGTCTGCCTACAAGGGCAATAAAAAAAAAATAGTAGCGATCTAAGCTAACAAGGCGCAATCACAAAATTGTCCGAAATCATTCTTTTCCAGCCACTGAGGTAGCTGCAAAACTGGTGGAAGTGATCCACGGGTGTGAGAAGCTGCACGAATCGATAGACGACCAGTGCTCCAGAGTACTGGAGGTGGCCAAGTGTTTCAGGACTGGCGTGCACGAGCTCCACTGGGCACCGAAACTCGACGTCATTGTAGGAGAAGTTATGACGGAAATATAAAATAAATAAGCCTTTAAGATGTGTTTTAAACAATCATTTTTTTCTGCAACTTTTCTCCTGGAGTTAAAAAGCTGCTAAAAAGTTGCGTATATGAAGTCTCTATAAGCTCTAGAAGCCCGTAGAGCACCTGGTAAGTTGTGAGCTTACCCAATACCATATACCATTTTCAGAAGTGAGTATTTTGAAATACAAACTTAAATTGGATTTTAAAAGACAATAATTGTTTTTTATTTGGCTTGAAGTTAAAACGGCATTTAGGTCTCTTGTTCGACTTACCTTTAAAATAGGAGACAGGTTACAAACAAGACATTGAAATTAAAATAATGCCTAGTCTGTTTTTTTGTGTTTCTGAAAGCCATTCTGTACAATTTTGTATTATTGTACAAATCGTCAGTTTTATATCTGACGAAGTAAACAAACTATACATAGTTTCCATGTTAATCTGATATTTTTGGCCCAATATTCTATTAAATATTTGTTTAATTAGGCACCCAAGAAACCACCATAACATTTTACTGCACGGAGTGTTTTTTTTTTTTAAGAAAGTCTAATACATAGAATAACATTATACATCAATTGTATTGAAAACTACTTGAAGATCAATTCATCATCTTTGTAAAAATATAAAAAAAATCTGATAACAGCGCCCTGCAATGGTTAAGAATCACCCTCCTGCGATGGGGTAAACAATATTTCGTCGTGATCACAGCGCTCAGGTGTTGAACTCACAGGGGATGCGTTGCATAGGGAAATACGAAAACAAAAAGGGAGCTTTTCTTCTCTAATATTTCCCTCTGGTATACAATGTAAGGTGTTGCTACTGAATTAGATCATTAAAATAAATTATTTTGTTAAAACATAGTTGCCTGGTGTAATAACTCATCTTAGTGCCGACGTCCAGCCCGCATTCGACTCGAATGAAAGTTGTCGATAAATGAATTCTTTTTAACGCAGTTCCACCCCTAACTCAACTTGTCAGTAGATTGATCAATTGATTGAGCAAGTACGTATATTATTAGAAAAATCGGTACCTGCCTGCGGGATTCGAACACCGGTACATCGCTAGATACGAATGCACCGGGCGTCTTATCCTTTAGGCCACCACGACTTCTGTTTATGTAGCACCTAGAGTGCTATAATAATTATTAGTATTCTTTACCGTTAAATTCATTGTTACGTAAGAAAGATTTAAAGTTGATTTGTGTTTAACTGCTCAGATACAATTCAAAATAAGTATGATTTTTTCTATAGATCTAGGCTTTGTCAATTGTTTCCTAACGCCCTGTATAAAAGTCGTATTGTTGGCAGCAGGTGTCCCTTACGTGCCTGTTCTTCCCTAAACTTATTTATTTTATTCTCTGTAATAAATGTTTATTGTGCTATTATTGTTATTGAATATTCGAGATAACCAGACGGGGGGGTTTTTGTACAAAGGAAAAACTGTTGGTTCCAGCTGGTTCCATGGTGGTAGGGCGTATTGTAAGTCCGCACGGGTGAATGCCAACATCCTGGTGGAACAACCGATTAACATTACAATTGAGACTATCACCTCATCTCTTATGATGGTGTTGCGTCTATTTCTTAGAGGTACCAAGAGGAGGCCAGGAAAATGAATAAATGCGATTCCTTGTTCAAATATCTACTAATTAAATTGTTTTTCAATATTTTACAAACATAGGTATAGTGACATGCGCGTCCATCTTTTTTCTAAAAATCTGACAATTGGTGCCACTGTTGCGTTCCCTGATTTCTGATTGTTTTGTGCGATATCACGTCACCGCTGGCCAATCACAGCCATCAATGTATGATGCGACATTGATCCGTCATCAGATTATACATATACTAGAAGTCCCGCAGTAGTCGAAATTCGACTATAATTGGAATTGTAAGTTTGTACACTATTATGATTGTATTTTATACTTCTATAATCACTAATTTCGCCAAGGCTACACTATAAAAAATATTAATAAAGACAAACAATATTTAATCTATTCTCAATTTGACCAGACGTCAAGAACAAAAGTTTGACAATAAATAGTATGCATGCGTGTGTGCGTCAAATACATGGTATGTAGTGTGTATAATGTTTTCTTTATTGATTTCATGTATCTTTTATGCATTATTTAAAAAAAATATTAGCATTGTGCACTTCTTCTCTATATTCTCTGTAAGTGTGGAAAATTTCATACTCCTCCGTCCGTGCAATTTTCGTTAAAAGGGATACAAAGTTTTTGCTTCACGTATTAATATAATAGATCTATATTTCTCATAACCTGTCAAAAGGCTCCAATAACCAATTTAGATCAGGTAGACCGTGGTGGCGGTGTCTGGCTTAGATGACGAAAGAAAGATTTTCCACCGAGCGGGTAATATTGCTCAGTCGACCGACGGTCCTAATGTTGTTATTCGGAACCTATATATGCAAACTTATCCGGAAAATGTCGTAAGCGAGATTCAGGTATCTGTCAAATATCTTGTGTTCTATCTATGACGGCTACCCGTCACATCTAGTTATCTAATGCATTATTAATACGTTATTAATTCGTGTCGGGAGTTGAATTCTGCATACGTTTAGTATGATTTAATTTTTATGAGCTCTGCTCTGACGACGGGCGGTGTGATAAGAGATGCCTAAATTATCTCGGTTCCACGTTAAAAATTCAATAATACACGCACTTTCTTTCAAAAACTTATACAGTAATTTCTCAGATTGTCATCTCTTGTCTTGTAATGTTACTGAATGCGAGATACAATAATACACGTCTGGGTAAATACTAATAATACGTGCATCTCAGCTGTGCATGTATTCCGTAATGAAGAGTAATCCATAGTACTTAGATTAACGTATGCACGCACGGGACCGCACCGTCTCCATTGTAATACGAACATTTTCCATGAACGATTTTTTATTTTATTTTTGTACCTATCTCTTTTTTATATATCTATACTAATATTATAAAGAGGAAAGATTTGATTGTTTGTTTATATTGAATAGGCTCCGAAACTACTGAACCGATTTCAAAAATTCTTTCACCGTTTGCAAGCTACACTATTCCCGAGTGACATAGGGTATTTTTTGAAAAAAATTAAGGATCCTTACTAAAACTCCAATAATGTAACTCAAGGTGTAAAAAAATTACCAAAAATATTTTTTACATCGCGTGCCCTGCGAAAACTATTGACGATAGAATAAAATAATGTATTACGACTTTGTAGAACACATTATTAATTACAAAAAATGTAGCGACAGCATATGTCTAACTATTATAGTTATGCGGCAATAAGTGTCCTTTTATTAAAAAAAAACAAAACAACGACAAATATCGTTGAAAATTTTAAATGTCTAACTATTATAGTTATGCCGCAATAAGTGTACTTTTATTTAAAAAAATAAAACAACGACAAATATCGTTGAAATTTTTGTTAAAGACCCGAGCGGAGCCGGAGCGGCTAGTTTCATATAAAATTGTTCATTTTCTATTAAAATAAAAATGACACAGTCTTCTTTATTAAAATAAATTCACTCATGTTGTTCCACTGAGTCAAAATGGTAGTATATCTGTCTGTTAATGGTGAGGGTTAAATAAAAAAAAAAGCTGAAGACACTGCTACTACTCACGGACGATTAGAAACTAATGATAGTCCGAAATGATAGATTTGAGTACTTCTTTTATCCGATTTTTTCCCGTCTCGTCTACAGTAGTGAAAACAGTAAAACCAGGGCTTAATGTAATACCATTTAAATTAATGAATGCGTTATGTCGTGTCGCCGGAACGGGTAATTAGACGTGTTTAATTGTTCGCGCTCAACTTTTGTTATATCTGAATAAAAAAGAAAGATAATGGATTAAATAAAAAGAATGGATTTCGAGGACGTAATAAAAAAAAATGTTTTCGTAGATTATTTGTTGATGGTAAACTCTTTGGAAACCCGCACGGGTCGGTAAGCACGCTTTGCTGATTTCAGCTTCAAGGTCTTCTTCTAGAACAGATGGCGACTTTGCGGCCAAATCACGCAAAATAGTAATGATTCCCCGGGCATAGCTTACCGTACTCCCAACCTCAAGTAAATACGCAAACAATGCTGGCTTGTATCGCACGATGTTATTTGGGTATTTAAGATCTTTTTTTCACTGTCCACCTGGTTTTAAGTGGTTACTGGAGTCCATAGACATCTACAACGTAAATGCGCCACCCACCTTGAGATATAAGATCTAAGATCTCAAGTATAGTTACAACGGCCGCCCCACCCTTCAAACCGAAACACATTACTGCTTCACGGCAGAAATAGGCGGGGTGGTGCTACCAGTAAAAAGATTTCTCTGAATATTAGTATATATTCAGAGAATTTACTACTACCAGCCTGCTGGATTTGATCACCGACACAGCCGCGTCGCTTGATGCGGTTACACCGGCCATCTTATCCTTTAATGTTTAGCGACGACACCTCGAGGCAAAATGTTTTAAAATCCTATTTATTCGTTTCAGGTATGTGTCATGCTGACCCCGAGAGATCTTCCTGGTAACAGGTAATAGTTTTATCGCTTACTGGTGGTAGGACCTCCTGTGAGTCCGTGCGGGTAGGTACCACCGCCCTGCCTATTTCTGCCGTGAAGCAGTAATGCGTTTCGGTTTGAAGGGTGGGGCAGCCGTTGTAACTATCCTGAGATCTTAGAACTTATATCTCAAGGTGGGTGGCGCATTTACGTTGTAGATGTCCATGGGCTCCAGTAACCACTTAACACCAGGTGGGCTGTGAGCTCGTCCACCCAACTAAGCAATAAAAAAAAAGCGTACTTAGCACGTAGACTGTACGCGATAACGTATCTAATACGTTGGCGGGAAACTGACGACGTAATTAAAGCCGGGCCAATGAGACATTCAAAGTAGCCGTCTTTGCTGCTGTCCTCTGACGGACTACAGCCATCAATAATAGTAGATTCAGAATGTTGACCTCACATTCTGTATTATCTTCAAAGAAAGTGAAGGGATTTGATTAAATTCATCTTGAAGCTCACCGAACTTATCTTAACTATTAAAATGTACGGTACTAGTAAACGGACCTGCACTTAGTAATCGTAAATCCCTTGTAGCCCCACGGAGGATATGTCCGTGGACGTTAAGGAAGGACACTGATCACACAGAGTTAGCAATATTCTGAACATGACAATTTTTCTTACTTTTGACGTTTCATCTTTCACATATAAATATTATTTTCTGTGCCAGTGAAGACGATCACATTCGCTTTGGCGCTTGCTGGAACACAGAGTACTGGGCTAGTAGAAACTCCAGTAGCTTCAGAGATAACATCCTCCCGATCCTTAGACCGGAATATGCGAATGTAGAAATAAGAAGGACAGTGTCTACTGTGGGATTGTTTTGCAACGAAGTTCCAATGGGACGATGCGGTACCCTTCCTAACCTAACCTAACCTAACCGGGAAAAAACGTCCGTAACGTAAGTTTTTTTTTACCTAATAGGCACACGAGCGTATGGCCCACCTGATGGTGAGTGATTACCGTCGCCCGTGAACTTCAGCAATGTCAGGGCAGAACCAAGCCACTGCCTACCTACCCACCTACATACTAGATCGAGACACTGTGTCGAATAACATTCTTCTAAAAAATGGCTGGATAGAATATGATAATGAAAGATGTCTTTCAAATACTTCTCTTATGCAACTACTTCGTTGTTGGTGGCAGACTATCACCTACAGAAAGGAGTTACATGGAGGTCACGGCTCTCATCAGTAAAGTGAGGAGAAACACGCAGCGAAAGAATTTTAAATATTATAGTGTGTGTAATGTTTTCTTTATTGATTTAATGTATCTTTTATGCATTATTTAAAAAAAATATTAGCATTGTGCACTTCTTCTCTATATTCTCTATAAGTGTGGAAAATTTCATACTCCTCCGTCCGCGCAATTTTCGTAAAAAGGGATACAAAGTTTTTGCTTCACGTATTAATATATAGATAATTATTCGCTGAGTTATAAAATATAAAGGCGTTAATTGAAAATTAAGTTTTTTTTCCGATAAATTAGTGCTTGGGCCGATCGTGCCTCTCTATCGCTTGTTCCGCGCTCTCGCTTGCACACTAAAAGGCGGAACGTGACACTTTTTCGTGCGTGCAGCCGGTGTTCATCGATTTTTTTTTTTTATGTCGCTTTTTAACATCTCGGGTCATTAGCGACCACTATTGGCTATTTACATTATATAATACAGTAGATTACACTAGTTTATAAACATTTAACATTTTCAAAAAATTTATGGTTTGCAGACATCCATCCTGATTTAGACAGTCATTCAAGTTATTAGGAACTTTACATAGTCTTTTTTCATTGTCAAATGCTGTACAATCTACTAATAGATGTAAAACAGTAAGGTCGTGTCCACACTTGCATTTATTTATATCTGTTTTAGTGATTAAATGGATATGTGTCATATTTGTGTGCCCAATACGCAATCTGGTGAATTTATTTATTTATGGTTATCACGTCAAAAATAATAATTCCCTGTCACTTCTACTGTTTTTTACGTCTACACAATATCATTCTCATTTGACACTAAGACAATTCTAAGGCTCCTCCGTGATCTGCGACACATTTGTGTCCCCCGGTCCAAACTGACAGTTGGTTCTTGTCCGAGATAAGATAAGACGTCTTAAGACCGAGTTAAATCTTTCTTAATTGACGATTAAGTTTGACCATTCGGAACGCAATGCTCACATACAGATTCATTTATTCAAAGGGAGTTCGTTAATGCGGGTCGGCGCGGCGCGCGGCGGCGTTACTTAACTGTAAAGTCGAGGTTCTGAGGTGAAGCATCTCCAAACGTGCTTTTAATGTTTTTGAATCATTTTGAATCCCATTTTCCGATAACGAAGTGTAATCGTATTTCCTGTGCACACTAAAGTTTTGAAATCGTGACTTAATAGTTAAGAGATAAAAAAAATTCTAAGGAAATACGTACTTATCACGTGTGTGCGTCGAACTGTCCCGAGAAAGGAATAAAATCGCGTAATAAATGTAAAAAGACGCGTTTTTAAACGTGACTTGTAGGGAGTACTTTACGGTAGGCAGCGGCTCTGCCACAGGAATTGCTGAAGTCCATGGGCGACGGTAACTATTCACCATCAGGTGGGCCGTATGCTCGTCCGCCTACAAGGGCAATAAAAAAATTAAGAATCATCATGAACTCGCACGTGTCGATGCCGCCCTCCTCCTTGTTGCGGTCATGAAGCTGACAAGCATTCCGGCTTACCATGCATTGACATTTAGACCTCAAGTTGTGAGCGACATTCACGTTGCATGTATGGACTCCATTACCCACTTAACACATAAGGGCCGTGAATCTGGCTGCCGATACGTTGATCAAAAAACCCAGTCTCTGTCTAGAGTTCTGGTATGGATCTCTATATAATGCCAAGGCGCACGTAAACGAGCTGTTTCTTGTTGAAACATACTTTGTGTGTCATCATTCTGTGGTTATCTGGAAAATATCAGATTTCAAATGGTTTTAAAACCACCCGCTGTAATGTACCTATATGTAAATATTTCTTACCACACCTCATACATTTTATAATATATAAAAATATTACTGCTTAAAATAACAAAGAAAATTACTGTAACTCAGCACAATCTGGTGTTGTGTTTCAGCTGACACAAACTCATCTTGTAATCGACGAAATAACGAATTAAATCTTTGCAAAGTATGACTAAAAGTATTAAAAAACAGGCATCGATTTTTCCTTTTAAAAGACATCTAGTGATGATTTTGTATAGCTGCTGTTAATGTTTGTACTTACTATCGGACACTAGATGGCGTTAAATTTTTTCATCTACACTTAAGTTGTAGGTACAGGTGAATCTATCAAAGTAAATGATGAACAAATTTATTTTACATAAAATTTTGTAATTAGTTTAATTTTATCAAGACGTGTGAGTTGACATCATGAATAATGTTTATTGGTAGTGGTGTGCTTGTACCCTCGTGGTAGTGGTGTGCTGGTAATGGTGTGGCGTGGTAATGGTCGGGGGAGTCCGTAAACAGTATAATACCAATGCCGCTAATCACTTTAAGATATGAACTCGAAGACTCCGTCGTATTTTACACAGTTATATCTCAAAATTACCCATCCGTGGAAGCTAACAGTATTCCTTACTACATCTCCAGTCAAATCAGTAAATTAATCAATTTCATCAAACATAAACACAGTCAAAGTCCGAACTACATAAAGATACCCTTTCGATCCTCGCAGAGGTCATCAAGACTCAACTTTACTTACTTTAATTTCCGCTTACTATCTCGTGTGCCGGTCATGATCCCAGATAAATGCTTGGTATGATTTATGGCCATTAACCGTAATAAAACTTCTACCCTGAGTCAGAAGGCAACCCCTTTGTGGGTTTCATCTCAAATAATATTGAAGATTGTGTGTTTTACATCTAACGCGACTGTGGCCTTATAGACTACGCTATCACAGTTTATCTTCGATAATACTGCCGTTCGACCACGGCAGAAAATGGCAATTATTCTAAATAATAACGGTCAACTATTTTCTTCTTTTCAAAAGGAGTCATACATTTATATTACCGGTTTTAAGGATCTCAATTGAAAAACCCGATAAGTAAAACAATTTGTGATAATTTTAAGATTACAAATAGATTTATCAATATTTCAAATTGCATTACAGTGCATTGAGATGCATATTTTAGTCATTAGAATCAATTGCTCATATTGCTGCTCGCCTCTCATGACAGTATTCATTGAAACCGAACGATTTCCTGCTTCTGGTTCTGGTACAGAGATGGCGCTGTTTTAAAATTTCAACTCCGCTAATCTAGATATTGCTTGAGCAATCAGTAAGTGATCAGAATAATATGTAAAGGCTTTCAACCAATGAGTAAAGTACTTAAAGTGCATAAAGAGCCCTCTGAAGCCGCATTGCCAGCACGTCGATGGTGCTTAAGTGCGATGTCAAATCCGTTATTTTTCGTATAAGCCAACGCGTCAAGTCGAGGTCATTTACCTCTAAATTTTATGTTTCTTCGAAGATAATATCTAGTAATCTTACGGGACTGAGAACTACTTGATATTATGTGCTGAAAAATAGAGGATTCCATATTAACGAAACGGTTCATAGAAAAAAGAAATTGATACGTATCGATTTTAAATTATAAACGTTACGTCACTATACGTACGCTAGTGTTTGAACCGATACCAAAACGAAGCAATAATGTGTGGCTAAAAATAACATTGGGTTTTTTTCATGAAACTTTCATATTCCCTAATACATAGGATCCAACATTTTACATACATCATCGGCAGTCATCGGTCACCCCGAACCGACGCGCATGCGTACAACACGCAAATAAATGTCATTCGAATTTCACGTACAAATAAAGCTTAAAATTGTACAACAATAATTTCATAGAGTGAGCTGTTGAACCAGTTGCTCAGGTTTACGTCATAGAAACTGTTTGAAATTTTTACAAATCGACATTAGACTTTATCTTGTTCAGTTAAAGTGGTTTTTTGATTGTAATTACTGAAAGGACGAAAGTTGAAGTGCAGGGTATCGACCGTTAGCCGTCTCTGTCAGACGCGCCCGGGAGCGCGGCGGCGGGTAACGTGTCTTTGCGAAAAAAATGTTGATTTTCGTACTGAGCTCGTGATGTTTTGGCGGCGCGTCTCAAAACTTCAGAGGACTGTGCTCGTTGTGTTTTGTTACCTCTTTGTGTACCTGTTGATCTTCTACTCGATCATACCAGACGCCGCTATAACGTTTGTCGACGAAGATTTTAGCGTCGGCGACAAATACGTGTTCATGTTTCTATCAGTGCCGGAGACAAGAATCCTTAAAGAAAGCGACAGTGTCGCATTATTCGAAAGAAGGAAATGCGGTAAATGTTTTATCACGAACAACAGAGGATTCATGCCTATAAGGGAGTATGACGCGGTGCTGCATTTGGTTAATGCGTCGGTTGACGAACATCCCGTTGGACAGGAGAAAAAATATGTGATCCAGACATCGAAGAAGTGCATCAACAATAAATTTAGGAACTGTGTGACCGAGCCGGTCGTGTTGTCGTTTATTTCGAAACAATATCACGACTTGTGTAGCCTGTGCCGATATTTGCATTTAAAAAGGAATAGTAGTGTGTGAAATCTGGCACGCTTGACCAGTCAATGAAATATTCAGTAATGTATTGAAGTGGGTATTTAAATTCCTTTCAATATTATATTCGCACGTTAGTAACGCGCGACTTTCATGATTATCAGTAAAATATACGTTACATAAATTGGTTAGCAATTTGTGCTCAATGTTGACAGTATATTATCATGCTGTTGGACCACTTGCTCATACGTCAGCATTCTATGTTACTTAAATTTGTTAGCAATTTGTGCTCAATGTTGACAGAATATTATTATGCTGTTGGACCACTTGCTCATACGTCAGCATTCTATGCGAATCAAATATTACATGCCTTATTTAATGTAGAAATATTTATTATAATTAATTACTTCTTCACGAATAGTAATGAAAAAATGTGTGATAATTTGGTGCTTGTGATACTCATAGACAATAAAATGTATGTGATATTACTTGATAACCGTTGACATCGGTTGGCATTGTAAATTCGATATACCTAATCCTTTCTTATCGATTAAAATTAAATTTACGTTAATTAATTCGAGTATGATCTCTATATTCTTATGGTAGGTATACCCGAAGTGTTAAACATTAAGTACCAGTATCGTGATAATAAATAATTTGATTAATGTTTTAATATTATCATGTATCGTATGTAAACGAATACCTTGACATAATGTTTCATTACCGAAAATCTAAATACAATTTTTACATGCACGATTAATCATCATTTGTGTAGGTATTATTATTTTTTTGAATAACGATAAACTAAATTTATAATTGATTTAAGACATAAAAATACTAAATACAAAGTCGGTGTGCCCGTGACGGGTGACACAGTGAAATTATCGCAGTACGATTGACGTGTTCATGAATAGTAGGTATATAATATTTTCTAAAGTTTAAGTTGCGTGTTACCGGAAATTTATCATATCGCCAAACCAAGTTTCGATAAGTTTTTTTTTTTCCGCGAATACGGTTTTGACATGATATTTTAATGATGTGCCTAAATCTTGTTATATCTAGGCAATACAGCGCATTTATTTTTGAAATTTTTAAAATGATATATTTATTAATCACGAAAGCACAATAGTGTCTAGAAACGCTCCTTACACTTGTCGTATTGTTTGCTGAGCTGAATGACTTACAGTACAGTGTGCCTTAAGGCGAATTTACATTACGAAATTAGTGGCGTGAAATTAATTTCGTGACATTAGTTTTACCAACAGTTTCACGTGTAATTTAATACTTTCGTAATGCATGCATTAATTTCATGCATGCAAATTAGTTTCGTGCCCTGCGCGATTTTTTGGTGAAATTAATGTCATGCAACTAATTTCATAGTGTAGACGCGACGTTAGGCTCGAACTAATATCAACTACTGCAATTAAAGTGATTCACCCGGTGAGGAAACAGGAGTGCGCAAACCCCTCTACCACAGTTATATGGCATATCCTTCTTCAAACGAGAGGAGGCTCAGAATCGTTGATGTCTTTGGGTGACATATCTTCTAGTGAACCGTACGCTCTGCCTCTTTAACAAGACCAGTTTACGATTTTATCTTAGGTTTGTTGTAAAACATATGATTAAAAAGCATAAACTGTTTTTTTTATTTAATTAAAATCCCGCCATAACAATCAGCCAAAGAAACCTTTAAATGATTACTAGACAAGATTTAACAAAGAGAACTCACTACGCTACGACGATGCTGTATGATCTTTAATTTAGATCTCATGATGTTCATATTTGTTGATTGTAAAGACAGATATATCCAACAATTAATGAGTGGATTGAAACTATTAAAATCACAAATTTAAAATGTATATAGATTCTGTAGATATCATAGATTCTTAAGAGTTTTTCATCACAAAACATGTACAATTGTATTGTATGTTTAGTCTCTCAATCACCTATATTCATAAGCGTATGCATAGCGTTGACCTGCATTGTCTGAAATTTATGGAATCACTGATCAATACCATTGTATTTCACGCTAAACATAATTAAGTTCATGTACTATTTGTAAATCTTCACGAATCAAACACGGTCATTCTCTAAAGACTATGCTGCCTTAGTGATACAATGCTTGTTGTATTCATATTAATTACTTGCATACAAATATCGATATATAAAAATCACGAAGCAATTCATTGTTATTTCGTATTATTGTAAATATATTTTATTAGCAATTTTAAATAATATTTTACGTATAATATTCGCTCATCATAAGAATACGAACAAAAAGACTTGTATGATGTTAAAATAAAAGTTTACCTTCTTAGTGTTTGATCATTTGCTACCGGCGTATCAATGTAGATCATAAGGGTGGAGGAAGAACGTAGCTTATTGTAAATTAGCCGGTATGGATAGATGTGGTAAGACCTCTACACTACCATACTATATGCCGCTAAATGCTAAATATCTCTTGAGCAATATGTAGAACCTATATTTTGGTCTCCCTAGACCACGCACATCAGGGAACATTTGTACATACATTAGAGAATTTCATGTGAATTACTATCTATAATAATATGTAAAGAGATTCAATTATCTTCAGTTAATCAATCTGTTTGTGAGATACCTTTGCAAGTGCACGATTAATAAATAAATGCAGTGGCCTTCCACAAGGAAACCAACAGGCTATACATAGTATGTTTGAGAAAACTGTGACCTTCCACTGGCATCCTTAATTACGCATCTTCCGTATTGCGCAACAAAGGACGAGGCCCAGTGAAGCGAAGCAAAACTGAACAGCGATAACGCAATTGTGAAACCAGTCTACCAGTCTCCACCGGGGAGTGCGGTGGAGTTTCTAATCGTGATAATCTAAAGAAGAATCGTTGTGTGAAAATGAAATTTGCCGTATTTAGAAGGTAACAATACGAGGTCTCTGTTCAAGTGGTTTTTACTGGTGGTAGGACCTCTTGTGAGTCCGCACGGGTAGGTACCACCGCCTCGCCTATTTCGGCCGTGAAGCAGTCATGCGTTTCGGTTTGAAGGGTGGGACAACCGCTGTAACTACACTGAGACCTCAGAACTTATATCTCAAGGTGGGTGGCGCATTTACGTTGTAGATGTATATGGGTTTCAGTAACCACTTTACACCAGGTGGACTGTGAGTTCGTCCACATATCTAGGCAATAAAAAAAAAGTGGTTACAGCGTCAAAGTAGTAGGGTCATAAAGTTCCTCGATTGTAATATTTGCTAGTAGCAACCTAGACACCTTAGTTCCTAATGCCTTCGTTCTGTTGATTCATGGTCTAGTGCAATTTTGCGTTTTCGTTGATCGTTATTCTGGCGCGAAGCAATCGTACATTGCAGTGTGGAGGGTTGGAATAGCTTTTATTTCAATGTAATCAATACTGCCGACGAGCAATGGGTCGGCTGTGGCAACGTGACTTAGAAATGAAATGATACTGTGCTTATATCGGCTTCGACAAAATGAACGAGGCTTACGGTATTGTTACCTCAAGATTGGGGAATCGTACAAATATATTCAGCTGAGATTTGAGGAGTAAAATATGATTGGCTGGAAAATGTTTTTTTGAGAAACTAGTTATATTAGTAGCCCCGGTCTTTTGAGAGAAGGAACAGAGAAACATTTGCAAATTTATTTTATTTATGTCACCTTATATAGGTAGCTATGGTTCCCAAGAAATGGTCATTACTTATATGCATTTAGTGGGTAGGTTAGTTGTTGAAATTGACAGCAAATACCAGTCAAACCCACAGCATGAAATACCAATTAATTTCATTATCAGGGTTCAGCGTAATAAATGTTGTTTTAACTGTACGTTGCTTTAGTATGAGAGACTGCACATGTCTGTTCAGCAGATTTCTTCTTTTTTTTCAGTTTTACGTAGTTTTGGTGATGATATTATATGCAAGAACGCGCTTAAACCGCTGCTTGGAAGCGCCCAACAAACACCTGTTAAAATCAGTTATCTCTGTCACTAATTGACAAAGACATTCTCTACTTGTGCGCCAAGAAACTCGGCTGCTTTCGTTTTCAGAATTATGGCGAACAGCCAGAGGTTAGACATTTTGTAAATGAGCAGATTTTTTTGTTCTAACATTTTCATTGTTGTCATCATTGTTATCACGTCGTAGATTTTCATTCCAATTATTTCTAAATTAGTTTCTAACGCTTCGAATACTATTCACCGACTGCGAAAGGCCGCCTGTATTCCCGTCATTTCTGCAAGCCAACGTCAAACCGCTTTTTACCACGATGCAATCGAATTTGTTGTCACCAGGACAGAGTTGATCGTTAGTCCCCAAAACCGCAAGGCTTTGTCATAACAACCATATTCATTCAACAGCATTCCTATTTATATTTGTACCAGTACCATACTGGTTTGGAATAAGCTTCCCTCCACGGTATTTCCTGAGCAATTTGACACATCATTCTTCAAACATCTAAAGGGAGTCATCGATACTGGGTTACACTTCGTTTTTACCGTCGCACCGCCGGCCACCGGAGTAGAGTTTATCCATACTACCTGGAGCCGCTGCGTTCATCTACAGTGGGTTTCCAGATATATTTTCCGCCACGTACCATCCGGATTTGGAATGAGATCCCCCCTCCACAATGGTTCCCGAGTGCTATGACATGTCTTCATTTCATTCTTCAAACGAGGCTTGTGGGGAGTACTAAGTGGTAGTCAGCGGCTTGGCTCTGCCCCTGGCATTGCTGACGTCCATGAGCATCGGTAACCACTTACCATCAGCTGGGCCGTATACGAATATGCCTACACGGACAATTTAAAAAAACGCGGCGTTTGACAGTCTCTTCGGTATTCCTGATGTCCATGTAGGATATTGAACACTTATGATCAGATGGGCCGTGCACTGTCAACTTTTGAAAACAATATAAAAAGGCGGTTTGTTCTTTTACGACAATTCGAAAAATAATGATTACGCTTCAGTGATAAGTCTATCTAATCTTTCTGTCTGTTAAAATTACGAAATTTATCAGCTGTAGATAAAGATGGATTTTGCTAAATATATTCCACTTTTTGAACAATATTGCCGGTACAAAGGCGACGTTCAGTTGAAGCTCTGCGTCTCAACTCTCGGGTTAATCTAATCGCAGAGATTTTAACTGGAGGTAGACAGAACGCGAGGCAACATGACTAGGTATCTGGATTCTAATCAGGATGAGTTTTGCTACAAAGGGTAATTGCCTATGGCTCCAGTACTTAACACGAGCTAGGCACTAAAGTAGGCATAAAACGAAGGATGACATCGTTTTAGTGATTTTTTTTTATTGCTCAGATGGGTGGACGAGCTCACAGCCCACCTGTTGTTAAGTGGTTACTGGAGCCCATAGATATCTACAACGTAAATGCGCCACCTACCTTGAGATATAAGTTCTAAGGTCTCAGTATAGTTACAACGGCTACTCCACCCTTCAAACCGAAACGCATTACTGCTTCACGGCAGAAATAGGCGGGGTGGTGGTACCTACCCGTGCGGACTCACAAGAGGTCCTACCACCAGTAAAGTGTTGTAAAGTTGTACTGTAGGAAATATACTTTGGTTAGTACACATAGAGTAGCGAACTCCTCTGACTTTAGAATCACTTACACCTCTAACCCTCAGGTTGCTTTCAAAACTCCTTCTCCTTCTCACATTAACATCAGTAAAAGCTGATCTTTTCACCAAAGCGACGAGGACAAAAGCCGATGAAAGGGATCTTAGACAAAGTGTTTTTGATTTCATAATTGTCGGCGGAGGCACTGCTGGCTGCGTCTTGGCTAACAGGCTGTCAGCTGTCTCGGATTGGAAGGTAATTGATGATAAGCTATCTGAGCTCAAAGCGGCCGATTAGCTTATTCTACACGTATTTACGATTACAGGTGGCTTTAGTTAAGGGTAGGTGCTTTGCGGAGTAAAGGCTGCCAGCTTCTTGATTGAGCACACAGACCTGAATACACTTTAGCAATATTTTACTACAAGTATAGCCAGGTATCATCGAAACTTTTATGTGCTTCGACAGAAATAGCTAGGTCTGGTTGGTGAGTTTAGAATACGTCCTAGACATGGTTGATAGAGCGCTTTGTAAGCCCGCTATTGTAAATACTTATTTTTACATATATATTTTCGTCCTAAAGACATAATTCCGGTCTGAATGGTAGGATTGCTGTGATCACAATACAATCAAGATTTCCCTCATTTCTAAAAATTCGATTCTATTCAATTCTACAGGTTCTTTTAGTAGAAACTGGTGATGATGAGAACATAGATTATAATATCCCAGGAGTTCCGACCAATGAGTACCGTCCGATTCTGTGGAACTATAGGACAGAGAGAAACGGCTACTCCTGTCTATCCAGGCCTAGTGGAAGCTGCGAGGTCAAAACTGGAAAAGTACTCGGGGGCTCCAGTGTAACCAACGATATGAAGTATACAAGAGGCTCTAAAGTGGACTATGATGGCTGGCACAATACTGGAACGCTTGCCTCTTTGGAGTGGAAGTTCGAAAATTTAATTGATGACTTTAAATACAGCGAAGATAACGGTAAGATTATTTTACTTGAGATTACACTATCGTTATGTTTATTTTCAAATAAAATAGACCTAATCTAATGTTTTAGATTATTATGAAATCTAATAATGTAAATAATAATACTGCACAATAAGCTTAAAACTTTTACTGGCTATAGGATCATCGTATCCAGAATTAAATGTTAAAATATTTTGAGAATGAAAAATTTACAATATATTCCAGGAGATTACGACATCTTAATGAACTCATTATATCACTCTCGCGGTGGAGAGATGCACGTCAAAAAGTTCAAGTATACAGATCGATACATCGAAGTATTTAATGGAGCTTTCTCTGAAATGGGCTTACGGACCTTGGATATAAATACAAATATTCCAGAAGCTGTTGTTAATAATCAATTCGCAATGATAAACAATACTAGACTTAGTACTAATAGTGCCTTTTTGAAGCCAGTAAGACACAGGAAGAATCTAACAATTCTGAAGGGAGCTACAGTTACCAAAATTGTTATCAATAAACAAGAAAATACAGTTGATGGAATTTTGTATGAGATAGAAAAGGGTAAAGAAAGACCCGCTTATGTTAAAAGAGAAATAATTCTCACTACTGGAGCCATCAACAATGTGCGTTTGTTACACTTATCTGGAATAGGTCCAAAGATAGAATTGAAAAAGTATAATATTACTACTATCAAAGATCTTCCTGTAGGAATGAATTACCAAGATCAAGTCACCACTGGGGGTCTGGCTTTCGTGATGAACGATGTCGCACCGGTTACTGAGGAAAAAATTACTAATGATTTCAAGACCTGGTTCCAGAGCCGTAGTGGTCCGTTAGCTTCTAGAGGAATTAATCAAGTATCTGCATTTTTACAATTATATGAAAACATTAATGCTCCGGACGTTGAATTGGCATTAGATGGAAACTATATTAGAAGCGATAAGTATTTACTAACCAATCTTACCGTTCACAGCGCTGAAGAATTTAATCTACCGCTTCCTTATTATAATTTAGTTAATATTCACCCAATTTTACTGAGACCCAAAAGCAAAGGTCGAGTACTTTTAAACAAAAGAAACCCAAAGTATGGTCGACCAGTCATACAAGCAAACTTGCTAAAGGAAACAGAGGATCTGGACACTTTGGTTGATAGCATAGACATTGCTTTGCAACTCCTTGATACCAAAGAAATGAAGAAAGCAGAAGTGAAATTTGCTCCTTTAGACTTATTTCCGTGCGATAGACTAAGCAACAGAGATCAATGGAACTGCATAGCCAGACATTATACTAGAGCCATGAGTAGGCCTATTGGGACTTGTAGAATGGGAGATAATAGCACGGAGTCCGTAGTAGACTTCCAGCTTAGGGTACACGGCATCGAAGGTTTGCGCATAATTGATGCTTCTGTTATGCCTTCACACGTCCGTGGAGGCATATTTGCACCGACATTGATGATAGCAGAGAAAGGTGCAAAAATGATTTTAAAAGATTGGAAAGAAAATAAAGGTCACTTTTACAATAGGTGATTTAAGGAAAATAAAACATACATAAATTTAATACCAAATAGTTTTAATTAAATCACTTGCTTTTTCAGCTATCATTATCACAGGAGCAGCAGTTGAACCTCTAGTTATCTTAGGAATTATTGACGCATCTACCACTCTTAAATTAGAAATACCGTACACCCCCAGACTACTGTCGACAACTGATTTCGAATCAGTGACTGTACCCATCTTACATGTGCCTACGTAATTATGTAATGGCATAGAAAATTGTTTGATAATACACGACCAAAACTGAGTTGAAACTGCTTCATGGTTTTTACATTCATTATTTAATATTGGACGAGGATCGAACTCAAATCCTGCTGTTTTAAAGACTTCAGTATCAAAAAGTCTTACTGCGTGCTGGACACCTTCAAGTAATTTAATTTCGTCGGTTGGATCTTTAAGAAAATTCGGATAAATTAATGGCTTCCCAAATATTGGGTCTGTAGCGTTTAATACTACTTGTCCTCGACTTTTGGGCGTTAACAAAGACACGCAAATATTCAGCCTGTCGTAATACATATTGGAATCGTGACCCTTAAACCTGATCTCTATATCAGGGGTCCCCAAAACATCTGAAATACTAGACTCCACAAAAGCAACTACTTGGAAATTCGCCGCCAGCGGCCCTACACCTTTTGTGTAATAATTTGTAATATCTTTAAGCTTTTCCGGGAATTTAGATGTTGTAGCCGTTTTTGTTAGTTTAATGACAGGCAAACAAACAGATAAATGGTCATGAAAATTACCGCCGACAGGTAAATCCGCGTGAACTTTAATACCTAAATATTCTAAATAGTCTCTGGGTCCGATTCCAGAGAGCATTAATAATCTGGGAGAATTTATCGCTCCCGCGCTCAGTATAACTTCTTTGTTAACTCTAACTAAGACTCTTGTACCATTTTTCATGTAAACCACACTGTGCGCCTTCACGACTTCTCCGATATTCTCAAATCGTATTTTAGTTACCAACGCTTCTGTAATTACATTTAAATTTGAACGTACTTTTCTAATTGGATCTATGAAAGCAGTGTACGCACTAACTCGTTCGCCAAAATACGACATAGTCTGAATTCTCATGAACCCCAATTGATTTCTTCCATTAATATCGGTGTAGTTGTACCCTAACTCATTGAATGCACTTAACAAAACATCCACGTTATCGTCCACGTAAGGATACCTCCCGACATCCAATGGACCCTGGGTTGAATGATAAACTTTGTTTTTTGAAATGTCCTTGTCATAATTTCCTTCTGAATATTTGAAATACGGTAAAACTTCGCTGAAACTCCATCCTTCGTTTCCATTTAAAGCCCATTCATCGTAATCTGCTGGACTTCCTCTCATGTACGCCATGTCGTTAATGGAGGTAGTACCTCCTAGCACTCTGCCTTGAACTACTTCACAGCCTGTTTCAACACGATCTTGACAGAAACTGGAGGAGATAATATAAAAAAAAAATTTTCAGGAGATTCATAAATATTTTAACTATGTGTTTATGATCTTATAAACTGAGAATACTTGTGTAGGTCTTAATTTAAAAGTAGCTCGATTATTATAAAACAAGCAACAAGCTTAAGCTAAAGTTTTTACAATACTATCTAATCGGCGAGCGAAGATGAAACGAAAAGAAGTTAAAGCAGCGTGTATCATACCCGTGTTTGGTCACCATTGCTCAAAAACATTACCTATTTGAGGATCATCGTGAAGCCACTGTCAACTATTACGATGATATAACAAATGCTTGTACCCAACTTGTGACCGTTATTTTAGTAACTTAAAAAATGGAAATTATAGTCTAGGAATAATCGTATGTCGTCATAGCCTAAAGGATAAGACGCCTGGTGCATTCGTATCAAGCAATGCGATTGCGCTAGTGTTCGGATCCCGCAGAAAGGTATAAATTTTTCTAATGAAATACGCACTTAACAAATGTTCACGATTGACTTCCACGGTGAAGGAATACCTAATATCGTGTAATAAAAATCAAACTCGCAAATTTATAATTTGCGTAATTACTGGTGGTAGGACCTCTTGTGAGTCCGCGCGGGTAGGTACCACAACCAACCTGTCTATATCTGCCGTGAAGTAGTGATGCGTTTCGTTTGAAGGGTGGGGCAGCCGTTGTATTGTAAAAACTGAGATTTTAGAACTCATGTCTCTTGAGACATGGACCCACCTTGGTGGGTGCAGCATTTAGGTACGTTGTTGATGTCTGTAGGCTCCAGTAACCACTGAATTCTTCGTCCTCGAACCGAAGTCCATGAGTTTGTCCACCCATCTAAGCAATAAAATAGTATATGTTTAAATAGCTTTTCTTTGTGTTTACTCAGTAACGCCACTTACCCCTTCTTGGGTCTCATGCTGTACTGCCAGTCGAGACTTGAACCTTTGAATTCACTAGTCAGACCTGGTATCAAAGCTATTTTCGGCTCTTCAGGCCCTGCCTCAATAAGAAGGATCTACGAAATAGACAATTATATGAAAAATTAATGAAATCGCTATTTTGTTACTATCAACGTGCAACTTGCAATCTAACTCATGAATATTAACAGTAGCTCACTCTACTAAGTAGTTATTTATTCACGTCCTTATGGATCCATGAGACCCCAATTTATTTTTTTTATCGCCCTTTTTGGCAGACGAGCATACGGCCCACCTGATGGTGAGTGGTTACCGTCGCCCATGGGCTTCAGCAATGCCAGGGGCAGAGCCAAGCCGCTGCCTACCGCTTAGTACTCTCCACAAGCCTTGTTTGAAGAAGGACATGTCATAGTGCTCGCATTGCATTTGCATTAACAAGACTTTTACATTAGACGCCTTCAGCTCTAACACTAGGAGCAGTTGCTCTTGAGCTGTTAGGTCTCCTTCGGAGGCGCTCGGGCAGCTGTTATCAAATCCCACCCCTCCTGGCTGAGCCTTTGCTCGCCCATCTGCCCTGGTGAAACTGGAAAGGCCTCCTTGCCACCAGTAATCCTTCAATCTTAAAAAAAAAGTTACTTACTGCTAAAGGTACGTCTGTCTCCTTTTTATAAAAAAAATTATCAGGCAGTGGTTGTTATTGGATTGTTTTACCAACCGTCGTTGCCAAGTCTGCTTGATCGTTTACTAGTAGAAGAAAATAAAAATTTTAAGAGTTTTCTTTTCTTACCTTCCATTTCCTATTTTCTGATAGTCTACTGGCAAGAACACAGCCGGCTGTACCGCCACCTATCACCACAAAATCATATTCCTCTTCAACATTTTCGAGAGGATTTTTGTGCCTGAATTTGATAAGTTCGTCAGTTTTACCTTGACTTTTACCAAAATAATCTGGTTCAGCAGCGATGTGTCCGTAAAGAGTGTGTACCAAGGATATCAGTAAGATGGCTGTAGGGGCACACTCAATTCTACCATCGCATATCTTACACAGTTCATCAGTTATATTCGCTGTCATTGCATCTTACACTTCTTTTTATTTCACTATCATTTTAAATCAACAATCTTAAGCCGTTCGATTTTAGTCGGATGTTTAATGGACACAGGTCCTATAAATTTCTAGAATTGTTTTGATTAAAAAGAGCCTGCGTCACGTGTTGTTTGGAAAGTTTGATGCATTTATTTTATAGTACGGTTATCATTCAAAGGATCCAGTACATTTCTGTAACTTTAATAACAATTATTTTCACGATTTTATTTATTTTAACATTTTAAATCACCACAATTTTTAAATTCTATCAGTCTCTTAGTATTTTTGTATAAAAGCTGAATGTATTTTATAACGCCGCGATAGAAGCATTAATCGATATATTTAGCTGTGTTTTTAATTATGCAGAACACTTCAGAACGTTTCAATAGATACTGAAACTTCAAAGACAATATCAAAGAATTTATTGTTTACCATAACGTGTTGTTTTTGTTTGGAATCTTTTCTGCATTGTTTGGAGTTCCGAGAGGTTTTCGTAACGGGAATAGAACGCGTACGTGGAAATTGTGAAAATAAGCCAGTCAACGGGATTGTTAATGTTTCCAATGAGCTTTGAAATATATCCGATATTAGAAATGTAGGTACGCGTAACATCTCCTGGTCAGGGGCCGAGATATATTAACATAGTTTCCCCGAGGGCCGCACCGATATATCCAGAATCGTCCAGAAATGGTTGAGGTAGGCAGCGGCTTGGCTCTGCCCCTGGCATTGCTGAAGTCCATGGGCGAGGGTAACCATTCACCATCAGGTGGGCCGTGTGCTCGTCTGCCTACGCGAGCAATAAAAAAATGTGTTTTTTCGCAAATGTTGTCAAGAAATAAAATAATGGGCGACTACTGATTGACTCATCATTTTCCGAGAGATGTCACATGGTAAACACGTGGTGTCCGTCACGACCCACTGGGCTAAGCATGGTTTGTAGTCTGACGATCAACGTGTTAATCTATATATTAATACGTGAAGCAAAAACTTTGTATCCCTTTTTACGAAAATTGCGCGGACGGAGGAGTATGAAATTTTCCAAACTTATAGAGAATATAGGGAAGAAGTGCACAATGCTATTTTTTTTTTAATAATGCATAAAAGATACATTAAATGAATAAAGAAAACATTGCACACACTACCACGTATTTGACACACACACGCATGCATACTATTTATTTATTGTCAAACTTTTGTTCTTGACGTCTGTGGTCGAATTGAGAATAGATTAAATATTGTTTGTCTTTATTAATATTTAGTGTAGTCTTGGCGTTGAAAATATAATTATAATAGTGTACAAACTTACAATTCCAATTAATTATAGTCGAATAAAACCGAAATTTATGTTTGATCGTCCAAATGGGAACAACCTTATGACTTCAACAACAGGGTTAAGACGATCGACGTAACCAAAAGCGTGTGTGACAGACAACTCATTGTGACAACTACATATTATGTAGGTACATTCAATTCGAAGCAGGTAGCCCGTCCGAACCCGATCGATTCACTCAGCTGTGCTTTCCCATTAGCCGATTAAAATAATTTTATTAATGTGATTGAGTTGATTGCTTCACTGTGGCGTTTCGCTATTAAAATACAGAAAGATTTCAATCTATTGTGCAACAATTATATATGGTACGCATTCTGACACAAAAAAAAACCCAGCTGATACGCAAAACACGTACTCTCGAAGCGATGCAGGGGAGAGGCAGTTCAGTTTATATTAGGATACTTGAAATAATTATGTTTTTTTTTATTGCTTAGATGAGTGGACGAGCTCACAGCCCACCTCGTGTAAAGTGGTTACTGGAGCCCATGGACACCTACAACGTAAATGCGCCACCCACCTTGAGATATAAGTTCTAAGATCTCAGTATAGTTACAACGGCTGCCCCACCCTTCAAACCGAAAGGCATTACTGCTTCACGGCAGAAATAGGCAGGGTGGTGGTACCTACCCGCGCGGACTCATAAGAGGTCCTACCACCAGTAAAAAAGTATAAGTAGTTTATTCATTTCACATTCTATTTAAGTATGTAAGAGTGTATTAGAGTGACAATGGCGCTGGCTAGCGAAGAGCACGTTTTTACCATTTCTTATATTTAACTAAGCTAACTAAAGCTGGTACTAAATCGCTGTTCTGGATGATTCTTGTGGTGGCATTTTGAAACTGATGGTAAATAATGATGAGCAGCAATGGAAGCAACAGGAAATGCTAGCTTGTGCCTAAAGCACACCACGCCTCCCAGTGGAGGTCCCGATTTGCGGAGAAACTCTATTTCTAAGAACCTTTGAGACCACGGCTGATATATAAAATACAAACATACATAACGTGAAACCTTGAAACATTGTATTGAATTCAGACCGTGTTGCTTATCAGCTTCAGTACCGACTTAAATTCGGGTTTTAATGGTAGCCAGCGGCTTGGCTCTACCCTAGCGTGGCTCACGACCATGAGCGACGGTAGCTGCTTATCATCAAATGGGCCGTATGCAAAGTCTGTCTCCAAAGGCAAAAAATAGTAATAAAGGTGGACTGTGAACTCGTTTGTCCAACTACTCTGAATGAAATTAAATTAAATTGCATCCTGTAGGTATACTCTACGATCGTTTTCTGGAGTATATGATGCAATACTGTGATTTGCTTTCCACCACCGCAACACCAGGCCAGGGTTCCCAGCCCTGATTTACGCTACGATCCCACCAATCATTTTCATAAGAATTTTTTATTGCTTATGTGGGTGGACGAGCTCACAGCCCACCTAGTGTTAAGTGGTTACTGGAGTCCATAGCCATTTACAGCGTAGATGCGCCACCCACCTTGAGATATAAGTTGTAAAGTCTCAGTATAGTTACAACGGCTGCCCCGCCCTTCAAGCCGAAACGCGTTACTGCTTCACGGCAGAAATAGGCAGGGTGGTGGTACCTACCCGTGCGGACTCACATCTGGTCCTACCACCAGTAAATATTAATATGCCGCATACCGTGGACCGCCAAGAGAACAAACAAATCTGTCCTCGAGCAACTTCGCGTAGAAACGAGACTGTCTACGATTTGCTACCAGAAGGTTCTTGGGTACTTTGATTACATTGCTCGGCGGCCACCAGATAAACTTGAAAAATTAGCTGTGGTGGGCAAGGTAGTAGGGAAAATACCCGTCGATCGGCCGCCAAACCGCTGGTCAGATCAGATAACTGCGCTCTCTGGATACTCTGTTGTGACCGCCCTGAGAGAAGCCGAAAACCGAAGGAAATGGAAGCTGATGGTACAAAGAGCCACGAAGGGCTTTCAGGGACACGACCTTCAGCAATGAAGTATGTGACTTAAAAGAGACAGAATTAATTTGCCGCGAATAGAATGTGCATGTACCCCCGCTGTGTCTGCAGAAATGGTTTTATATTTGCGGATGTCCCTTAGCCACGGCGACTACTTATAGCTTCACTACATAGTATAAAACAAAGTCGCTTTCTCTGTCCCTATATCTGTCTGTCCCTATGTATGCTTAAACCTTTAAAACTACTCAACGGATTTTGATGCGGTTCTTTTTAATAGATAGAGTGATTTAAGAGGAAGGTTTATAATAATATGTATAATAACATCCATTAAATAGTCGAGAAATCAATAATAAATTACAGTTTCCAAAGCGAAGCGAGGGCGGGTCGCTAGTACTCATATATCTATCTTATATCTCTATACATAAAAATTTATTGATGTTCTTTAATCTCGCTAAAACAGAAGAACGGCTGGATCGATTTGGCTAATTTTGGTCTTGAATTATTTGCGGAAGTCCAGAGAAGGTTTAAAAGGTAGATAAATATAAAAATGCTCGGAATCAAATCAAATAACCATTTTGTTTTTCCTTTGATGTGTCCCCCGTCGGACGGATTCCTTTTGTTTGTTTTAAGTTTATTTTTTGCAAAAGTTTAGGTCTTTTATTTATCGATTGGGGCAGTACGAAGTCTGCCGGGTCAGCTAGTAGCTTATAAATATATGCATATCACGAACAAAGCAGTATCCAAACAACATTACAATTTTCACGAAATCGATCAAAAGTTGGCGACATGTTGAGAACACTCAGGAAACTCAAGTGTAGCGGCCGCATTGTCACATCAATTTGCAATTTTAATGTAAAAAAGGACAACAGGATTATAATTGTAATTTAAATTGATATGAACCATCACGCACAATGTTTCATTTGATGACGACGTCCGCCGAGAACGAAACGGTCCATTCACAACGTTTTATTGTTAGTGCCTTCATAATCATAACACTTCGGGGACTGTACTTATTGTTCTAATTACTTGGATACTCCAATATAAGTGTTACTGTCGTCTCGATACCGCAGTCGCAGTCTCTGTAGACTATACGGGTCTTCGAACTTTTTATTTATTACTTAGACGGGTGGAAGAACTCATAGTCAACCTGGTGTTAAGTGGTTACTGGAGCCCGTGGACATCAACAACATCCGCCAATGCCATCACCCACCTTGAGACGTTAGTTTTAAGGTCTCCGTTTTTAAGCCAAACGCATTACTGCTTCACAGCAAAAGTAGGTAGGGTGGTGGTACCGGTGTAGAAATGCATGATTCCAGTCCAGTGTCAACTTTCCGGTGAAGCGATGTATACCTGCATGAGACGGAAGATGTCCCTCGGTTGAAACATGCTAGAATTTCTAGGAACTGAGGCAAAAACTGTACTGCAATTCAGAACATACTAGTTTATTTAACTGAATTTATAGAAATGGTAAAACTGTAAATGAAGTTTTAAATAATAATATAATATTCGCATTAATTAATAGAAGAGTTCGAATTGTAACTAGCCGGCTGGTAAGAGGCATATCGATATATAAACGATCAGGCACCTTTTGAATATTTCGAGGCTTTAAATAAATATAATAATAATATATAACATATTTAATAAATAATAATATACATACATAATACTTCAAATAAATATTGCTGTAGCATTTATAATATTCGTGTGTAAAGATAACGTTTTCCTTGTGGATAAGTAAAAACATAACCATATATTATATTAAGGATATTTTACAGCGTTTCAATTGGGAAAAACTATTAGTAACTATTGGATGTATATCAATACGGATATACTAATATTATAAAAAAAACAAATCTGATAGTATCATTGACACCAAATTTAACCAAAACTTATAAATCTTTAAAAAAGTATTTGTTTGAGAACGTTATTTAAAATATTATTTGATAATTAATTTATGCTTTCCAAGACGAAGCCAACAGACCAGCACACAGAGGCAGCATCAATTTACTAAAATTCATAGCGTATGGCTTTAATTGCAAAAATTTAATTTATAACAGCGCCATCTACTCATCGAGTAGAGAAGTTTGACTACATTTAGTTTCGCTATCTGCCGCAGTAGAGGTAATGTCGTAAAATGAAATGGGCGGTGTTGTGGCATTTTAATCGCCCTACATTAGAATTTATTGATCGTTCGAAATTGTACTAACGGTATTCTTAAACTACAATCGATGTGGATTACATTGTACGTAGAATTGGACAATTTTTTTCTATAAATTTGAATTGTAAAAATAAGGGGACTGTTCAAACATTTATTATTTCGTAATAAGTCTGTTGTAATTTAGTTCTTGTGGTTCAATTTTAGTGAATTGTGTAAATCAGATAGTCCCGATAAAATGAATTAACGACCTTTGAAAATTATTTTCATTTTAAATTTGAACACAATCGGCTCTGAACAAAATTGCTCTGTATTGCAAAATGCCTAATTACAAGTATTTGCAAAAAATATGCCACTGAAATAAATAGAAAATCCGAGGACACTACTACAGACTGACATTATTAAAACGATTCAAATAATTAAGTAGTACATTTCCTGTTTACCATAAACTAAACATAAATTCTATGAAGTTGTCGAAAGCAGATAAATCACTTGAAACTCTATCAAACTACTTTCTGATTATACTTTATGGCGCCTTTACCTCATTACTGGATACTTATATTTTATTGAAACTGGATTTGAACGTGCATTCGAAGTAATGATTATATAGAATGTAATAATAATAAGTATAACAGCGTCTGTGGGTCCGCGCGGGACTGTACCACCATCCTGCCTATTTCTGTCCGAAGCAGTCCCGGACTCGGCTTCCAAGTTTGAGACTTCGGTTTGATCTCCTAATGTGAGTGAAGCAAAGGAGTCGCTTGGTGAGTTTGACTCGCACCTTTTTTTTTATCCTACCTAAGCTGATAGCCTTGAAAGGCTATTTCAGCGTAACCTTAATTAGTAGGTGAGCTCACGGGGCTCAAACCTGACGACGTTGCTAACACGAACCCTAGCAAGAGCCGCGCTTCGCAGAATCTACCACCGGATCGGAAACGCGACCCACTGAGAAGATCCGGCGAGAAACTCAGTGGGCTGTGTCTGTGGGTATTCACACCTGTGACTCCAACATGTGCGATGATGATGGCGGATTTCATTAGCAATAAGTATATTTGTATAATTTTTAATAACAAATATCTTTCGACTGCCGACAGCCGTCACACATTTGTCACTCTTAACGATATGTACCTGGTACGCGTCCAGATTGCAACAAACTGCACTACACGTGTTTCATTAAAGCCGGGAGAAACACTTAGTGTACATAGTATCTCCTTGTACGTTATTTGATCGTGTTACTGATTCTACCGTGTAAATTCACAGACGGTTTGATTTCCAAAGTAAGCACCGCATGTTTATCGAGAGGTTCCGTATTATTCACAATATGTTCATGTTTTGTTTTTTTATGAAGGGAAGGTCTCCGGACCTCCAATAATAAGCAGTATCACCAGCGTAGGAGACGAACGTGGAATCAGCCGTGAGGATATTTATGTTGTTTTTGTATTGCGTAGGTACCATTACGTTTTTGCTATTAGAAATATGAATTTTAAATGAAAGTTTGAATTGGAGGTGCTCGGTCATTATATTTATTATTATTAGATAAGGTGATGAATTTTTGTTTTTAAAAAAATTAAAGAATTTAATAACAAGTTTCATAATTGTAGTTTAAACCTGCCGAGTTCGTATCGCGGACTCTCCTCCTCAAGCCCTGAGTCTCCCGAGAGCCAGCGGTAGAGTTCACATAAAACTTCTAGATTAGAGACATCTAGATTAAAAGAATTATATATTTTATTTAAATTAACAAATTATTGAGAACAAATGGCACAAAATATAAATAGCTATTACAGTGTTGTATCAAAACATAACTTTTTTTTGTAATAAGGATCTCTAATTGGTCACAAACAGAAATAAATCTTGGTAGATGTTATATTTAATGGTCTGTAATGCTAGGGGTCCCACAGACCCGAGGCGTGCGTGTTCGGCGTTCCACCAAAAACGGGTTTTCGGTACCCCTAGCACTACGTAGATTTTAATTTTGTACAGCTTTTTTCTCGATGGATTTTTGTTGCCATCGGAGCAAGTTGCCTCGGCTCATCTAATTTCAATTATAATATCTTCTTTTATATACCAATTTATAAACCTATTTAAGTATCAAATAATAAAAAAAAAAAATTAGTTTACTGTTACTGGTGGTAGTTACTGGTAGTTACTCGTAGTAGGACCTCTTGTGAGTCCGCCCGGGTAGGTACCTCCGTTCTGCCTAATTCTGTCGTGAAGCAGTAATGCGTTTCGGTTTGAAGGGTGGGGCAGCCGTAGTCAAAAAGTGAGACCTTAGAACTCATGTGTCAGAGTGGGTGGCAGTATTAACGTTGTAGATGTATATGGGCTCCGGTAACCACTTAACACCAGGTGGGCTGTGAGCTTGTCCACACATCTAAGCAATAAATAAAAAATTGTAGCTACATCTGAAACGTAGTGGGATATAGATCTCGGTTCCATCAGCTGCCTAATTCTGCCGAAAGATATAGGTTCTAATACAACGGAATAATGAACTTGTTAAGGTGCTTAGATAATCGGAATCGCTCAAACGGTGCCTTGCTCACCCGTGAAATAACACCGGACGGCGAGAGACGCGCCTCGTAACAATAAACACGTCATTACGGATCCTCCCGATCCATTAACGGTGCTTTTAGGTACCTCAAGCACCAGTCACTGTCCTCGTCGAACCCGTCGCTTGCGACGAAGGGCTCGACGAGCGAATTAACCCACAGACACAGCCCACTGAGCCTCTTCTCGCCTGGTCTTCTCAGTGGGCCGCGTTTCCGATCCAGTGGTAGATTCCGCGAAGCACTGCTCTTGCTAGGGTCAATGTTAGCAACACTCCGCTTTTAGCCCCGTGAGCTCATCTACACGTTAGGGTGAAACTGAAATAGCCTCTGAAGGCTATCAGCATAGGTAGGATAAAAAAAGTAACAATAAAATACCAATAATTATCATTGAGCGCACGAACGACTCCTAGTACTACTTTTTTATATAATACTGTCCCTACGTAATGTACAGCAATTTGAACTGGAAATGGGCTTATTTAAATACTTGAGGCATATATAAAAACTGCATAAATGCAGTATTTTCATTAAAATCAGTTTATTTAATTTAAATAGTAACTGTCAAAATAGGATGGTAACCGTCAAACTGTGACCGTAAGTAAGTGATACCTCACTGGTATTGCCGATGCTGAAACGCGCAGATAATTGTAGCGCGATTCTGTGTTTTTTCAATGCATTGGATACTGTACATTTCAGTTTAACACTTATATTAAATTAAGCATTTTTTGTGAGACAAAGATAGATTACAAAGAGTCTACTTCCAATGGGGACAGTATGATGGCTTTTCACTGCTTAATTATATAATACACAATATATTCTAATTTAAAAAAACGTCTTAAAACACAAGAATTCAACCAATCTATGTACATTGTTCATGATCAATTTTTTACCTCAAAACACAAATCAATGCTACAACATTTTTGTAGATAAGTAACACGACTCCTTGGTTGTCACAAGAAATTGTCGGGAAGATATTCTTGGATCGTATACTATCAACTAATAATTAAACATTATTGAATTGCTATTTGAAAGTCTCAATTCTATAAATTTATCTGATATTCTCGAGAATGTTGTTGTGGATTCCCGACGACATTCCGACGGTGGTTTTGGACGGCAGATTTACTGTTTATCAGATTTCCTACGACACTATTAATCATATAGTTATTAATTTAAACAAATGTTTCTTGAAAAATAAACAACGCGCAATGCCAATATTTTGTTATTTAAAATTTTATACACAGCTTTCCGGGATGAGTGAGTATTACAAATCGCTCTGAAATATGGCTTTTGAGCTTTGAAAGCTAGTTCCCTGTCCGTTACGATTCCGTGTACAAGCGATCCAAAAGAACTATATACGTATAGGCGCGATATCGCGTAACTATTTTTGAAAGTGTATACAAAGAGTAAGTAACACCCATTGGGTTTCTCGCCAAATCTTCTCAGTGGGTCGCGATTCCGATCCGGCGACTCAGCTATCCTTCGCGCGAAGCTAGAATAGCCTTTTAGGCTACCAGCGAATAGGTAGGGACAATATAATATAAGGCAACTCACTAACTTTTTACACAATATATCGATATGCGTTTTACCCTGACATTTTTTTTACAATTTTTATTTTATTTTTTATTTTAATGTTTTTTTTTTTAAATAGAACAGCACACAGTACTGTGTAATAATTTACTGGTGTTAGGACCTCTTTTTACTGGTGGCAGGACCTCTTTTTACTAGTGGTAGGACCTCTTGTGAGTCCGCACGGGTAGGTACCACCACCCTGCCTATTTCTGGCGTGAAGCAGTAATGTGTTTCGGTCTGAAGGGTGGGGCAGGCGTTGTAACTATACTGAGACCCTAGAACTTATATCTCAAGGTGTGTGGCGCATTTACGTTGTAGATGTCTATGGGCTCCAGTAACCACTTAACACCAGGTGGGCTGTGAGCCCGTCCACCCATCTAAGCAATAAAAAATAAATAATAATAGATGTATTTTAGAATTGATATGAAACCTGTTTTAAAGGCTTACATTCTCGAAAGCACAAATAGTATGATGAGTAAGCGCAGGTAGCCGAGCCCACAGGCGGCTAATTAGCGGCCGTCCCGGGTTCGAATCTTGATCGCATCGCGTGTTGCGTGCGCACTGTTTAAAGTTCTTTTTCTTTAAATTGGTGGATGCTTCTGCTGTTTGAAATACGAGGGCACGCAACGTTATTGATTCAGTCTTCTCTGAGATAGCAGACACTTCCTTATACGTACAAAGAAACTTAAACTAACATGATCTTCCCAGCGTCTGACTCTTTGAGATCAACAATAAATCATTTCCATCTTAAATCTCGTCACAGACAATATTCAAGTATTTTTAATGCACTATACTAGATGTTTGGATAATTTCAGAGCCCCCCGGTGTTGAGTGGCTACCGTAGTCCATAGGCGTCACAGCGTGTATGCCGCCACCCACCTTGAGGCATGAGGCCGCTGAGTTAATGGTGTAACTATCCCGAACGACCCAAGAGACGACCGCACGCTTAGTTTCGTCGGCGGTTGAAATGATATTTGCATTGTATGTCACTTGGAACGAGCTGATTAAAATATTCCAATTAAATATAAAATTAATTTACAGGTGAGTAATGTTGATAATCTGTAGCTATGCTATTTGAGGATACAAAGAACATTGTTGCAGCAATTAATGCTAAATAGCTTGCGGTGAGTCACGCCCACTTACACGTACGCAGGTGTGTAATATACAATGATAGTACCCCCGATTACTCTCTTTAGTCAATCCATACCCTGGGCCAGGAAGGTCAAGTACCTGGGCGTTACCCTGGATGCATCGATGACATTCCGCCCGCATATAAAATCAGTCCGTGACCGTGCCGCGTTTATTCTCGGTAGACTCTACCCCATGATCTGTAAGCGGAGTAAAATGTCCCTTCGGAACAAGGTGACACTTTACAAAACTTGCATAAGGCCCGTCATGACTTACGCGAGTGTGGTGTTCGCTCACGCGGCCCGCACACACATAGACACCCTCCAATCCCTACAATCCCGCTTTTGCAGGTTAGCTGTCGGGGCTCCGTGGTTCGTGAGGAACGTTGACCTACACGACGACCTGGGCCTCGAATCAATTCGGAAATACATGAAGTCAGCGTCGGAACGATACTTCGATAAGGCTATGCGTCATGATAATCGCCTTATCGTTGCCGCCGCTGACTACTCCCCGAATCCTGATCATGCAGGAGCCAGTCACCGTCGACGCCCTAGACACGTCCTTACGGATCCATCAGATCCAATAACCTTTGCATTAGATGCCTTCAGCTCTAATACTAGGAGCAGGCTTAGGGACCCCGGTAACCGTACTCGTCGAACTCGACAAAGAGGTCGACGTGCAACCTAACCCACGCATCAGCCCGCTGAGTTTCTCGCCGGATCTTCTCAGCGGGTCGCGATTCCGATCCGGTAGTAGATTCATTCGCGAAACAATTGCTCTTGAGTTGTTAGGTCTCCTTCGGAGGCGCTCGGGCAGTTGTTAGCAAATCCCACCCCTCTTGGCTGAGCCTTTGCTCGCCCACCTGTCCTGGTGAAACTGGAAAGGCCTTCGGGCCACCAGTAAACTTTCAATCATAAAAAAAAAAAAAAAAAAAAAAAAAACAATGATAGTTTTCATTTTATAAAACTTAACAATGTATACGTTCTACAATGACACCGAATATGTCCGAGGAATTTTTTATTTATTTCTTTTCGATTAGAAGCGAAAATAACTTTTAACATTAAACTTCAAACAAATTGAACCAACCAAACCAGTTTTGTGTCAGTTAACAAAATGAATGTCATTAATGTGTTGACACGAATAGAGTCTGGCAACCAAATAACTTGTTTTTTCTTATTATTTTGTATGCATGCACCTCATTCGACTCAAACTATCCACACTAATAATTATATAGTTCGGCTAGAAGTGCACAGATAATAACCGAGATTCTCTGACCGAACTAACGCTTCCTGTTTCAAATAGAATATGTGTCATATTACTGTCTGAATTGCTTCGAGAATTAATAATCAGAGTTGTATTGCGCGCCAGCTGGAAAACATCCACTACCAATCTACTCCGACAAAGCGGCATGACACGAGAACCCTCTCATCGTGGCCGCCGGTAACTACATTCCCGATCCTGCGGACAGAATGGTGAACAGTCGACGTCGCCCAAAACACGTCATTTTGGATCCTCGAACCCGTTGCTTGCGATGAAGGGCTCGACGAGTAAATTAACCCACAGATACAGCCCTCTGAGTTTCTCGCCGGATCTTCTCAGTGGCTCGCGTTTCCGATCCGGTGGTAGATTCTGCGAAGCACGGCTCTTGCTAGGGTTCATGTTAGCAACGTCGTCCGGTTTGAGCTCCGTGAGCTCACCTACTCGTTAAGGTTACGCTGATATAGCCTCTCAAGGCTATCAGATTAGGCAGGAAATAAATAATAAAAAAAAACTCCCAATGCTGTAGCTGTATACACGGACAGTATAAACGGGGCGAACAACCAGCTATTACTTCCACATTCCTTGTGATTCCAGAACGACTCACGTTTTGTTCTTATGACTTTTTCTCCTAGCTCCGTACTATAATTTCATATCGAGCAGTAATTTAATTGTATACGGTTGGTTGTCGTGCCGGGGTGGTCTCCGCGCGTGAACGACTCCTCGTCGCAGTAATTGATTCAATTATGCGCCACATTACGTGCTAGACGCTGGCCACACTACAGATTTATGTGAAAAATGACCTAATATGTGCTAATACTTTTTGCGGAAAGGCTGAGATTACTATTTTTTTGAAGTTATACTTCTTTAGGCGCGTTATGAAAAATTGATGAGAGTGAAATTTTACAATGCGCGCGCACCGTGACACAAAATTAACAGAATGAAGTTGCCCACTAAATCGCTCATTACAATACGACCGACGTCACTCGGTGAGTCTGAATATAGCCGCAGGTGAACTTTCGCGCATGTACACTCGTAAAAAAAGTGTTATTAGCATTCATTTTTTAACGATAAATATTTATTATTAATTATTTAATATTAAAAAAAAAAGAAATAAATTTAATAAAAATAAAGTATAGCTTCTTACGCGCGTACATAAGTACACGCACCCTTTTTACTTATTTATTGCTTAGATGGGTGGACGAGCTCACAGCCTACCTGGTGTTAAGTGGTTACTGGAGCCCATAGACATCTACAACGTAAATGCGCCACCCACTTTGAGATATGAGTTCTAAGGTCTCAAGTAAAGTTACAACGGCTACCCCGCCCTTCAAACCGAAACGCATTACTGCTTCACGGTAGAAATAACCAGGGTGTTGGTACCTACCCGCGCGGACTCACAAGAGGTCCTACCACCAGTAAGAACCTACTATGATTCTAGCAGTTTCAAGATGGATATAAATTTAATTAAAATCCTATTGAGACTTTACAATCGTACTGTTGTAATTAAAGCTATAGAAGTACCTAGTTGCTCTCGTGTTTATTATTTTCTTTTGTTATTTCCGACGTCTCGTATGCTTTACAATTTCTATGGTCACGGACCACTGAGGTGTTCTTCTTCGACATTTCAAAATTGTGCTTACCACCTGTGAACATAATTAACGCGAGATAAAACCATGAAAACTGGTGGTAGGACCTCTTGTGAGTCCGCACGGGCAGGTACCACCGCCCCGCCTATTTCTGCCGTGAAGCAGTAATGCGTTTCGGTTTGAAGGGTGGGGCAGCCGTTGTAACTCTACTGAGACCTTAGAACTATATCTCAAGGTGTGTGGCGCATTTACGTTGTAGATGTCTATGGGCTCCAGTAACCACTTAACACCAGGTGGGCTGTGAGCTCGTCCACACATCTAAGGAAAAAAAAAAAAAAAAAAAGAAAATCGTTTATTTATACATTATGTACTTACTCGTGAAAACCGAAGAAAATTTAATCGTGTAGGTAATTGGTCTAATTAAGCATTATAAGTCTCGCTTAATCAGTGGCGTAGGCTTAGCATCTGTATACATTTTGGTAAGTAAATGAGCTTCATTGCAAGCTTCGGTATCACGTCTCAACGCTAAATTAAATTCCTTGCCTATTTCTGCCGTGAAGCAGCAATGCGTTTCGGTTTGAAGGGTGGGGCAGCCGTTGTAACTATACTGAGATCTTAGAACTTATATCTCAAGGTGGATGGCGCATTTACGTTGTAGATGTCTAGGGCTCCACTAACCTCTTAACATCAGGTGGGCTGTGAGCTCGTCCACCCAACTAAGCAATAAAAAATTAAAAAAGATTATCATAAACATAAAACTTCCATAAAGCTCGTAAACACAAGGCCTGAGTGTTGTACAAAGTTCAAAGCGCTCTCGACACTGACCTCTGGCACACGGGATGATTCGTAAAGATCTCATCAACCAAACATGGAGACGCATTATTGTGCCGCGCTGTTTACGACGTGCTGATCGACGATTAGGAACATTAACGTATCGTACAAGTCATTCTTCGATCTTAACAATGCTCTCGTGGGCCAATCAAATTATTTTTTGGTTCTTTTATTTTTTACTGAACGATTCCGGACAATTAATGTGGCGGATTTTGTTTTTAATAGACTATTGAAGCCCTGTGACGATTCCCGTTACTGTTACTACGAAATAATACATGAAACATTACACATTAAGTGAGGAAACTATTTGAGTGCTAATGATAATTATTAAAGTTTCAGTTAAATCAACTGATAAACCATAGGTGAATGCATTCCATACGAACAAACAAAGCTACATAGATATATATACACATATACGCGGGAGTCCCACCCGGCTAAGAAAGGAAGGTGATGGATGAAAGAAAGATATAGTATAAGGCATGTCAGTGCGAGAGGCATACACGCGAGAAATGGTATGAATGTGTTACATAGAAATAGCCCACTGAGTTTCTCGCCGGATCTTCTCAGTGGGTCGCGCTTCCGATCCGGTGGTAGATTCTGCGAAGCACTGCTCTTGCTAGGGCGGTGTTAGCAATTCTCCGGTTTGAGCCCCGCGAGCTCACCTACACAAGCTAGGGTACGCTGAAATAGCCTCTCAAGGCTATCAGCAAAGGTAGGAAAAAAAAAAAAAAAGAAAAAAAAAAAAATTTACATAGAATAATAAGGTCCTGCCGAGCCTTTTGGCGGGGAAAGGTGTATTAAAAAAAACTAAAGGTCCCGTAGTAGTCGAAATTCGACTATAATTAATTGGAATTGTAAGTTTGTACACTATTATGATTGTATTTTATACTTCTATAATCACAAATTTCGCCAAGACTACACTATAAAAATATTAACAAAGACAAATAATATTTAATCTATTCTCAATTTGACAACAGACGTCAAGAACAAAAGCTTGACAATAAATAGTATGTATGCGTGTGTGCGTCAAATACATGGTATGTATTGTGTGTAATGTTTTCTTTATCGATTTAATGTATCTGTTAAGCATTATTTAAAAAAAATATTAGCGTTGTGCACTTCTTCTCTATATTCTCTATAAGTGTGGAAAATTTCATACTCCTCCGTCCGCGCAATTTTCGTAAAAAGGGATACAAAGTTTTTGCTTCACGTATTAATATATAGATAATAAACAAAAAAAATACACATATACATATACATACTTATACATATTCCCCATAGACACAGCCCACTGCACGTCAAGGAGAAGCTGATCTAGCCTCTCAAGGCTATCAGCATAGGTAGGGGGAAAAGAAACACCACTTTCAACCATCGTTGTCTACTCAACTTGAAACTTAGGTTTTTTTTTTTATTGCCCTTGTAGGCAGACGAGCATACGGCCCACCTGATGGTGAGTGGTTACCGTCGCCCATGGACTTCAGCAATGCCAGGGGCAGAGCCAAGCCGCTGCCTACCGCAAAATATATCCCGCTCATATCCCGTACATATATCCCGCTCTAAAGTATCACTCTAACAATATCTAAGGCGTTAGGATCATTTGAATTCAAGTGCTCACTAATGTTAATTGGCATCAGCTATGCCATTAACGCTGTTTACCGAATCACAATTAAAATTCATTATTATCGTACATATTTTAATGGTTTGAATAAATCTTCAGCTCAGCAATAAAAGCACTGAACTTAAATTATACTTAAAATGCCACCAGAGACGTATTTTCTCGTCTTCTGATATTTTATCAAAGTTAACAGTGTCTTAATAGCAGTTGTGTTTTAAACTGGAAGATATAATTTATTGGAAACATGTCTAACTGGATCTGTCACCGGCACAGGTATAGTATACATTTGAAAACATATTATCATGAATTGTTTAATTTTTATTAAAACGATGTAAACTATACGTTTTTAAGTATTTTTCCTGCTAGTGTATTTTGATTTAGACCACATACATATATTATATTTTGACATTTCGTTAGTAGTCCTATTAGTGCTGAGCTTAGTTTTACATATATTGCAGAAATTCATAAAGGATTTTTGGAAAAAAGTACTTTAAAAAACTTCAATACAAATTAAAATAAATACACAAAATTAAAATAAATGTATTAAAATAAAATAAATACCTTAAAATGAAAAATACAAAAATCAATGCTAAATTCATAATAAAATAATTTTAAATAGTTATTTATAAGTGTTATTAACGTCATACGTACATACATGCAAGCGCTAAGACACGTCCGTACAGGTCGATGCCTAATACCTATAATCAAACTGCGCAATAGTCGGTATTTCGACGCTCAGCACTTTGCCTGCATTGATAGGTAGTCGATCTATCGACGGCTCGCGCTCAAAGGGTGTTGTAGCGTGCAACACTGGCACACCAAGTCGCTTTCGGGCGTGTTCGGACGCGATCGGGATATCCCGAACGCGCAGGTGTCATCTGACGTTAATCGAAAGAGATTCGCGCACCGATTTAAGTTTAACAAAAATCGTATTATTAGTATAATTAAAATGGTCTAGGGCCTAGCGTTGTTTTTTCCTTTTTTGTTAATATTAAATATTGTCACACATCTAAAACATTATGTATGAAATAGTGTGTTTGACGTATTTATTCTGAGTAAGAGTTTCCCGCTAGTGCGCGAAGTAAATAACAAACCACAGTTTAAACTTTTCCCCCGAGATTAATTTTCTAATAGATGTGACACGCAATAGATATACCACGGTCGAAACTCACCTCAATCTATTTGTGAATAGGTGAGAACCATTTAAACAATAATATAATTTAGAACTATTTTTCAAGTGCTATTTGTGTTCATCAATCGACTTTTTGCTTCTTTCGCGTGCGAACTTAATGAGTTTTTGTATTTATTTGGGATCAGTTTCCCTGCTAAACCTTAAATAATGTATCTGTTATGCACAAATTTGTGGACCGTTTTATAGAAATTTCATCTGAAATACCTTAACTTTTCTTGTGCTTTAACAAATTAACGTTTTGATGTGAATTAATAAATAGGTAAACACATTACGTATTAAATAAAGTACCGCCGATCAGGAACGCGTTGTAAAACGATATTTCTCAGCCGCCACTAAGTCATTAAGCGTATAAAAGTTTGTATAAATAGGGGACAACTAATAAACCGTTGACGGTTGAATTGCTAATCCGAGGTGTCAATTTATACGGCACTTGACTTCTCTTAGAAAAAAATAACGAGTTTCCAACATTTACCGGTTAAGGCGAATTCAACTTTCCACTGTAACACTTGGCGTTCATTTTGAGTTGTCGGGGCTCCTAATGGGAATTGGTCAATAAATTTTTAGTTTGGGCTCGTGGGAGTACTATATTGTAATGTTTGTACGGATAAGGAATAAATGATACTGATATCATTAAATTTGATCTGAATCAAATTTAAACAGTTTCACGTTATACAATTAATTACATTGTATAATATTTATTTATTTATTTATACTTTATGCACAAAATAAAACTTGTACACAGGCGGACTTAATGCAATGGGCATCCTCTTCCAGTCGACCATAGGGTGGTGCAGAGATAATGCATGGTAGGTGCATTAACAAAAGAATAACAAAAAAAAATACAGTATATTTGTTGTAAATGTTTTTTTGGCAATGATTGCCATATCATTGTTAACAGTATCGAATGATTTGTTTATTGTTTTGGAGAGCAAATTTGCTGACAATTTCAGTGAGGCCATGAGATGGTTTGTAAATCTACACAAGTAAATAAGTAAAAAGATCTTTATGATAAAGGTAGACGCGCTAGACGCAAGTGTGTCCCGTAAATGCGCAATAAATTCCATCTGGTATGACATACCGAAACGTCAAGGAGTGCTCTTGTAATTAACTTGCTACCATTAAGTGTATGTATTAAAACATGATTGGAGTCCCCGGGCGTTACAGAGTAACTAAGAATGTTATACATGCAGCTTGCGCAGACCTGTTCTGAAGCTATTTTCTATGAGTTCTCTTGCTAATGTGTAAAGTATGCTGAGGAGATTTGAGCTTTCGTTTTAAACTTAACAACATTAGAGCAAAGCTGTACCTGTGGCATAAAGCACTTTAGACCATAGTATCTCTTTAGACATGGTTTAAGAACAGTATTATATGCTATGTCCATGGACGGTGGTGATTGTAGTGGACTGTATGATTAGGATGGGCAAGGAACTTGATAAATAAACTCGCGAAGATTGTACGTATAAAATCTGTATATTTTTAAAATTTTATAAATCGCGTGCAATAGCACGGATGAAAAGAGAATTACAAAACTAAGACATTCCAAAATTCAAATTCAAACGTAATGTCAAAAACCACAACCACAACAATAAAAAAGGTTTTATACCAATTTTGTTGGGTTTCCAACAGTGATCACTTTTTTTTATGGCCAAGCAAGCAGACATACGACCCACCTGATGGTAAGCGGTTACCGTCGCTAATGGGCGTCACTAAAGTTAAGAGCAGAGCCAAGCCGCTGCCTGCCAATTCCCATCAATGCGCCCGCAGAAAAATTCCCATCGTGAACTAAAGTTATTTAGTTAAAAATAGTGACTTGCAGAATAAAAATGAATGAACCCAGAGCCCAGAGCAGCGGAGTTACAAGTTAAAACGTCGGCGCAACAACAACCACGGTACTGGAGCTTAATTAAAAATTACACTAGTTAATTAAATTTAGATTATGTTACCCCGCTGAGCTTCTCGCCAGACCTTCTCAGCGGGTCGCGATTCCGGTCCGCTAGTGGATGGACTCGGTTGTGTCGGAAGCGCTCGGGCATCCCTCTCCTGGCTGAGCTGGTGCTCGCCCGCCCGACCTAGTGAAACAGGAAAGACCTCCGGCCCACCAGTACTCAAAAAAGATACTTCACGTAATGATTGAAGAATAAATTTTGAAAGTATATTTTGAAGTCTGCCCCTGCTTCAAGGCAGACCCTTATCCAGGCAACACCAGCTAAACGCCACTCGCCCGGGAAGACGAGTTTCATTAGTACTACAATACGGCTCTCCTATTTGGGAAATTAGTAATCATTTCATTCTTTTTTGTTTCAGGTAAATATAAAATGAACGAAAACTTGAATCAGTCAGGTGAGGGGTGGCGTCAAAATAACAGGTGAAGTCATGAACATTCGGTGAGCTTTCACTGACTTTCAGATCCTATTGGATCCTTGCACCAGACGCTTTCAGCTCTAACACTAGGAGTAAAGATCCCGGTAACCGTACACGTCGGTTGCAACCTAACCTAAACATCAGCCCGTTGAGTTTCTTTTCGGATCTTTTCAGCGGATCGCGATTCCGATCCTGTAGTAGATTCATTCGCGAAGCAGCTGCTCTTGAGTTGTTAGGTCTCCTTCAGAGGCGCTCGGGCAGCTGTTAGCAAATGCCGCCCCTTCTGGCTGAGCCCTTGCTCGCCCACCTGTCCTTGTGAATCTGAAAAGGCCTCCCGGCCACCAGTAATATGATTTTCAAAAGCAATTGTGATTTGAGTACAATTTTCACCAGGCTCTCCTTTAAGCCATTCTTAAATTTTTGGCTCCAAGAACTGAGAACTGTTTAAATGTTTATATTCTAAATTTAATTAATTATGTTGTGTGATGTTAAGATGTCTTAGAAAGACGTATCTCGTCGATCATTATGCTTTGCTTTCTCTTTCATTTTTTAGCACATTCCCTTGTACCTAAGTTATTAAATTTTAAATTGTGTTTCTTGTAACAGCTGGATGAGGTGTTTATAGGACGTGACAGAACAGGTGTCCACCATTTAGTCTACACAGAACCTTAAGTTCGTCCATTCATTATAGTTAACTAAAATAACATTTATAATGAGTTTTCATCTGAGGCGATTGCTAGCATGAGCTAATGATGAATAGTATTATTGTATCTATCTCCCTTCAACACCAAATTGATCTCCGTAAAGATAAGCGTTGTCGAAGTTCGTTGACCCGTGAAACAAAGCTAATAGATTCAAAACATCTTTTCTTTGAGTTGTCATTACATGTAATTTGGGCAGCCTCCGACATTAGGTTAATATCGGTAAATCACTGTGACGGTGTTGCTAGCAAACAAATACCATATACATTAAACGGCTAATTTTGAAATAATAATGCAATTTTGAAGAAATACGACTTCTGTAAAAATTATTAAATTTTCACGAAAAATTATCACTTTGAGCAAGCCTGTAATAATTATCGGTGCCAGGGCGCGTGTCTGCCTCCCACAAGTGCTCGGGATATATGAAACTCAGTGGGCGAAGATGGTGATGGCCGGTCTGAAGATGGTAGAGGCTAAACGAGTACCCTACAATCTCGCCCGACGTCTGATCCCGCCTAAGACAAAAATCGGGTCTGGCTTGCAAATCCTATTGCACAAATTATTTCAATTACTAAATCTAAAAGTGTTTTAGTAATTTGTTGTAAAACATTTAGTCTGGTTTTTACAATTAACCTGACAACACTGAACGCTTGTTGATGTTGGTCCCGGCACTACTATTTTAGTTATTATTGTACAAAATGACGACTATTCTTGTTTAATGGTTACAATATTCACACGGAAACTAAATTGTATAACGTTTTAGAACAGAGATTTTTTCATTTATATAAAACGTTTTAAATTGACTGACTTTAATAGTCAAGGTATGAAGAGCTTTTTTTGGAGGCTTTTTGGGCCGGCGGACTTGCGTGTGGCCCGGCGGTCTATCGAGCTTCACCAGATCGGGTTGTTGCACTTGGTTTTTTTTATTGCTTAGATGGTTGGACGAGCTCACAGCCCACCTGGTGTTAAGTGGTTACTGGAGCCCATAGACATCATAGTTACAACGACTGTCCCACCCTTCAAACCGAAACGCATTACTGCTTCACGGCAGAAACAGGCAGGGTGGTGGTACCCACCCACGCGGACTCACAAGAGATCCTACCACCAGTAATTACGTAAAATAAAATTTTGCGCGTTTTATTTTTATTAGACGATGCTATTCCTTCACCGTGGAAGTCAATCGTGAACATTTGCTGAGTACGTGTTTCATTAGAGAAACTGGTACTTGCCTGCGGGATTCGATCACCGGTGCATCGCTCAACACGATTACACCGGACGTGTTATCCTTTAGGCCACGACGACTTCAAAACTTGGTTTGCTAACAACTGGCCGAGCGCGTTCGAGGGAGACCTTACTGTCAAAAGGCAGCTGCTACGCGTATTGCATGTAGCACCGCATTAGTATCGCAGAGCGCTGAGAAGATACTGCGAGGAACTCAGCGAACCGATGCCTTGAGATAGGTGTCAGCGCGAATGAGCTTTTCGGCAAGTTCCACTAGCCGCGTGCTGTGGCTGCTGCTAGAATTAGATCTGTTAGCTTCACCACCACCGGGAGTGGGTCAGGTAAAGCAATCAGAACGTGTATAAAGCTTTTTGGTAGCATTGCCTCTGGTCCGCGATTAAAAAAGATCCAAGTTTGATAAATAAAAATAAAAGTTGACGTGCATTCTACTAAAACTAACTATCTTCTCGTTTTAATCTGGTAACATAACGTTCGGAAATATTTTAAAAGCATTTTCCTATCTGTGACATGCACTTAACAACATCGTTCTATCACAAATGGCAATTTTATTCATAGATATCAGTGAAATATTATGATTGAAAATAAATTTCAAAGTTTAATCAGCTTTTAAAGTTGCTTGGAAGAGATTGCAGGTAGAGATAAACTTAATGTACATTTTTATAACTACGCTTGCACCTGGTCTTAAGGCGAAGATCCAATCGGGAGTACAACTTCTCACTCTGGGTTTGTCTTGCGTGTTTTTTCAATAAGTTAGGTATTAGACACGCCAACAAATTGTGTTTTTAATGAAATATTTTTTTTTTAATTAAATAGACAACACTCCGAAATACAACTTACGTCACACTCTTAAAATTGGATTAGTAAATTTCTCAATTATTAAAATCAAGTTAACCCTCAGCAGCGAAGTCAAGGAATGGTCGTATTCAAACATTTTTACGACATTTTCAGCTCTGTCATTAATCAGGAGATGCGTATTTGCGGCTCCTACTTCCACGAGCTACTGCTGCCAATTCTCCATCAGCTATCTGAAAGCACTTAACTCACTCTAGGCCTCCTGATTTCTATGTTGACTAGTGGCCACCTCACCTTGCTTATTTCTGGCGTGAAGCACCATGCGTTCAGTTCAGAAAGATTAATTCAAATCTCGTTGTAACTTCCTGCTAAGATCTCAAAGTTGGCAGTCACATTGCGACTTTTTCGTGCATCTGGCTTCGATAAAGACCGGCAGATTTCTCAACTAAATGATTACAAACAAGTGATTTTGTATATCAAAGACAGATAAATGAAGAGTGGTTTTTTTAAACACAATATTATGTCTGTCGTTTCACTGTATACGTCGCCTTAAGTGCATTCGTTAACAATGTCATTACATTGCTGCTTATATTGTCAACAGCGGTGAACAAATTCAATGTTTTGATTACATAGATCGGATCGCGAATAGTAATTTACAAAAGTTGTTTGCGTTACAAAGGGGGACGACCATCCAATGAGCAGCTGCCGTGGCAAAGAGACTGCTCCGTCGGAATGCTCTTGATTTTTTTTTTATTGCTTAGATGGATGGACGAGCTCACAGCCCACCTTGAGTTAAGTGGTTAGTGGAGCCCATAGACATCTACAACGTAAATGCGCCACCCACCTTGAGATATAAGTTCTAAGGTCTCAGTATAGTTACAACGGCTGCCCCGCCCTTCAAACCGAAACTACTGCTTACTGCTTCACGGCTGACATAGGCGGGGTGGCAGTACCTACCCGTGCGGACTCACAAGAGGTCCTACCACTAGTAAAAAGTATGGAAGCACTTTGCTAATTGTACATTAACATTGACAGATAATCAGGCAACGAAGAGGACTTAAGAATATCTTAATGTGTACTCGAAATGTCTAATGCTGAGTCTACAATTAGCAATCAGTAAAGCCGCCGTCGCCCGCCACATGTCTTATCCATATGCCGGAACCTCTCTCGGTGCTTTTAACTCTTCAAGCACCGATCATCGTTTACGAGAGTTTGTTGTCTAAACTAGTCCATAGAGACATCGCTATTGAGTTTCTTGCCGGATCTTCTCAGTGAATCGCGATTCCGATCCGGTGGTAGATTCCGTTCAACGCTGCTCTTACTATGGCTAGTGTTAGAAAATTCTCTTAAGTTGAGCCCATAAGCACACCTACCGATCCGGGCGTAGTTGGGATAACCCCTCAGGCTGCCAACGATTAGGTAGTAAATAAAAAAAGCTTTTAAATATCCCCCGCAAAACGCATGTCTGAAGCATCCGACTGTTTAATATCAGGGAGGCCATGCGTAGGATCATTCAGCGGCAGATCATAAACGCGGTTAACCCATTTTAGTCGATATCTCGTGTGGTCACCAGATTCTTTTAGCTATTTGATTTGTAATCTGTTAACAGAAATCGCAGTAATGTACTATAGAATTTTTAAGCTATTGCATAGATTTTATCGTGGGCCTTGAACGTGGCTTGAGAGCGGAATCATGAAATTCCGTAACGAAAAAAACCTTCCTCCCCTCAGTACGCCTACTATGTAGCTCGCGTTCAACACATTCACACGTTGCGCTTATATAGTGTCTAAAGTAAGAAATCTAAACACCGATTTAAGTACTATCAAAATATGTGATATAATTTCGTGGGTAACACAACGATAGCGCGATTCAGCTTTTTGTCAAGCGCCATCTATCGGCGACTAACGGAATTGTAAAATAGAAAATTATATCACATTACATTGCGTTGGGCGTGCCATTTTCTATCGCTTAGTCGAAGAATTTTACTACTACTCCTACTACTCATTCAGTGATTGGAGTGGCATTAAAAATAAACTAGCTAAACCGTTGATTCTGGGCGAATGAGAGTTAGAACTAGCACCCAAAGGCGTGTCTCTATCCCATGTTACGCCCTCTAGTGTGTGCGCGGTCAAAATGGAATACTCACAATGTAGCAGATTCATTGAAAGTTAGCCCAGTGAGTTTCTCGCCGGATCTTATTTTATTGTTGTTTTAATATTAAACTATTATTGTCGATTTATAATTGCATAAGTTGATAAAAAATGCTATGCAATAGCTTTACCGCGGTAGTCTCCGAGTGCCACACGTCTTTTTTTTTATTGCCTAGATGGGTGGACGAGCTCACAGACCACCTGGTTTTAAGTGCTTACCGGAGCCTATAGATATCTACAATGTAAATTCACCACCTACCTTGAGATATAAGTTCTAAGGTCTCAAATATAGTTACAAGGGCAGCCCCACCCTTCAAACCGAAACGCATTACTGCTTCACGGCAGAAATAGGCAGGGTGGTGGTACCTACCCGCGCGGACTCACAAGAGGTCCTACTACCAGTAAAAATTACCAGAAGTAAAAAAAGTACCAGAATTGACACATATGAATATGTGATGGAGATTTAATTGATTTTGCCGGGCAGCTGTCCTATTGTTCGTGTTTGTATCGAGCGGCGTGACTATCCCGGACACCCGCAGCTCGACACCAGATTCCTAATTAAATACGAATTGAATTCATTCACTGATCTTCACGACTGGTTTCCATGATGAAGCTACATGTCATAAATTCGTATCGAACTTGTAATTTGCGTAACAACTATACTCAGACCTTAGAACTTATATCTCAAGGTAGGTGGCAGCATTTACGTTGTAGATGTCTATGGGCTCCGGTAAGCACTTAATATCAGGTGGGCCGTAATTTCGTCTTCTCATGTAAACAATAAAATAAAATAAATGTCTTGGCCCCTAAGCATCTTTAATCTGGACAGCCCTGCTCTGGGATTAGAGTTGGTGGCTAGTGAGATCCTCTGCTGCACCGAGAGACCCGGGCTCTAGTGGGAGTTGGTCTCCTTATTGGGTATGGCTCAACGTATATGGAGATCCAAGCAGGGCCATAGAATTTTGTAAGTTTAGTAAGATTAAAATATAAATTAGAGATATCAAAAAACTTAAAAAAAGAATAATAAAAAATATGCAAAGTATATTTAAAAGCTAGGTTGAGGGAAAGGTGGCATATTACGACATAACCAAGAAAGCAGACCATCTAAACGAATGGTTTTCAGTATTCAAGTAAATAATAATTCAATTATTGTCTATTGAAAAGTGAACTCTAAAAATAGATTTTAGAATGTTAATTATCTCAACGTTGCTCCCGTGTGTGACACGCGGAGGACAAGGGCTGTTTGGGGCCCTCGATCGGGGAAGAGAGTGATTCGCCGAGTGTCCATGATCAGTATTCATCGTTGTAGATAGAAATGCCCGACAAACCTAATTTATATTACAAATGAATACTCCACAACGAGTTTCATCACCTGCCTTAAAAAAAACACGTGCCACGCCTGTTCTACGTCTCAAACTTGGGCCCTTAGGTCAAAAAGCAATTATCAACAATTTATTATTTGCCAGGTGAAATTGATCATTACGAGAATGTAGATAGAGGCTATATGTTTGCCTCGTTTTGTATAACAAACGGTGCGTAAGACAAATTATCCACCCACGGCCTTTGTTTTTGTAGGATCTCGCCGAGCAGTGTGGTACTTGTCGATGGAATTTCATTTTCTATTGGTATGACCAGCCGACCGACCTGGTATTAAGTGGTTGCCGAAGCCCACCGACATCACACGACTTGGATGCCGTCACTTTGAGATGAGTTAGCTCGTCTACCGAACGTCGACGTCGATGATTGTATTTACAGCGTGTGGATTGTATTTACCCAGTGTGGCCAATCAATCTCATCCAGTGGCTGTCTGAACATACAAGTGATGGGTTCACCGTAAAGCCCGCCGGATCGGTGTCACCGCCTTGCTTATTTTTGCTGCGAAGAAATTATGCTCACCGGTTTGGAGGGAAGATAGTTGTTCTGCCACACAATAATGACGGCTAGCCCGTGGCTTAAGGTGGGTGGCTGCATTTGTAACACTTAAAATAAACAGGCGACAGGGCGACCGTATCCGTGTGATGTAACAAATTAACAATACACCTTACCGCCGGCAATATACTAATTACGCATATATCTTAAATTTACATATATCTTACGCATATATCTTAAATCTTTTTAATACACGATATTATTTTTCATCGTGGAAGTCGTTTGTAGATGTTCTTCCTAAGAAACATTGCCTGCGGACTTTGAGCACTCTCGCATTCCTTGATACGAATACACCGGGTGTCTTATCCTTTAGCCCACGGATGCTTCAAAATGTATTGTTAACTGATTTTAAAGTTATTCATATAAAGAAAACTCCTGCATTGCAAAATCAAAAGATCGAGCTTAATGAACTTTTTAATGTGTAAATAAAATATTTTAAATTCTTAATTTTAGTTAAGAGGTACTAAGCTCGCATTGCTAACGAGTTCATTAAAATAACTCATTATAGAACATAATCCGGCGTCACATCAATGGAAACTCATTAGTTTTTATCTGCTTCGAATCTTTAATTAACCAGAATAAAACAATACACATTTTTTTCATATTTATGTCGCATACAACCTGTTCGTATTGATTGCGGCGTTGCGTTGGCCCGCGATCTATGATCATCACTACCAATTGCTACACCGCGGATCGAGATCAGATCGATTTTCGATCGCGGTCACTATTTTAGTTAACTATGTTTGGTATTGTTGACCATGCACCTTAGAATGAATCTTCTCGTGTGTCATAAAAGGCGATGAATGGACTTCTTTTGGCTATCTTCTTATGCAAACGATAGTATTCCCGAAGAGGGTTGACATCTGATAGGCCGGTCGTAAAACATATGCCAAATCCGTACCTATGTAGCATCATATGAGGATACGTCAAGTCGACCGCACATAATGTGGGAAAAGCGCAAGAAGAAGAAGAATTTTAGCACTGTTGGCATTCGAGGCTGTTTACTTGACTTATTGATGTCTAATATCGACGAGAAATTTCTAGGTTGAGGCCGTTAATTTTAGCACAGCCATCTTTTAAAATTTTACGTATAAGCATACGTGCAATGGAACAGAAAAAATAAAATAAATAAAAAATCATTTTTCATTACGAGTCAGAGATTTGACATGACTATCATCTATACTAATATATAAATCTACAGTGGTTTTTACGGATGTTCCGTTTTATTTACTGAACCATGCATCCGATTGACTTGAAACTCGGTATGTAGAAAGTACATGTGTTTAATGGATAGGCTAATATTTATATAAGTGTTGGACTCCCTAATAATAATGACAATAAATACCTAACAATGTTAACTTTAAAATACCCAGCGAAGCGGGCGAATACGGTCAGTTTTATAATATGTATAAACTGATGCTTTACAGTTTATCTGCTATGCTATGCTATGCTATGAGAAAACGTAACCAATAGCAATGAACAGAAAACAAATTGAGATTTCAAGTAAGAACACATTCTTAGCATTACTTACTCTAGAATTCACACGAATGGAACCGCGAGTCAGGCCATGTATCAGACAAAAATTGGCCGTAGGGATGTCCGTCCGTGTTTTTAGTCGATTTTTTGTGTTTCGAAACAAGAAGCTGTCGGCGGTTGGCCGCGCACTAGCCGGAGGCACTTGTCATTCAGTTGCGCATGCGCAGTTGTGGGACGCGCTCGCTTTGATACATAGAACTTTTTTCGCGCGCTTTACCAGTCGGATGTATTCTTTTTAAGTTTTTTACTCCAGTGATTTTAGTGTAAAGGTGCGCTACACAGGACGGAATTACGGTTGGATGAGTCTCCCCTCCTGCAATATCGTGATGTGTTATGTTAGTGATGTGTAGAAAGTGAATCAGCGACAAAGGATTACAGTGATTATTTGGATACATTTGTGAGAATTCGCGTATCGTAATATTTATGTGTATTTGGCTGAAAACTATTCGTTAATGAACCATAAAATAAAGTTAATACGAATTAGTTATTTCTTTTGGGATTATATTAGTTCCAACTCAGAGATCGCAATTAAGATTATGTAGGTTCATTCAAGTTTTGTGATTTCATCAAAAATCACATACGTAATGTTACAAGGTTTTCTTTTTAAAAGACTATCAAGATTTAAAAAAACGTTTCCTTATTGTTTAGAACACATATAAAGGAACTATATAAGTCTACGTCTGCTACTTCCTACTAAGTTAACTATTCTTAAAGATTTCGAAGCTTTTACTGGTGGTACTACCACCCTGCATATACATGCCTCGGTAGGCAGCGGCTTGGCTCTGCCCCTGCCATTGCTGAAGTCCATGGGCGACGGTAACCACTTATCATCAGATGGCCCAATGCCTACAAGGGCAATAAAAAAAGCAGTAATACGATACGGTTTGGAGGAGGGAGGGGCAGCCGCAGTACTATGCAATTGAGATTAATCCTCATATTTCAATGTCTGTGTGTTAGCCATGGGCTCCTATACCCACTTAACACCAGATGGACCATGAGCTCGTTCATCCTTTACGCAATAAAAAAAATACAAAACTGCCAGTACTTAATGGTAGGGCATGTTCATGCAAACGAGTTTGCTATTTTCAAGACAACAAAACATATAAACACCACGTCAATAGTTACAGTTTTTATCAGAAGTTTTTGCCCGAGGGTGATGGATGAAATGTCCTTTTGCGAATATGCTTCGAAAAGAGTCTTCGGGGATCGGCACTGACTGTGTCCCGTCCTTATTATTGTACATAAATGTTGGCAACGATTACCATCTTAATTATTGATTGGAATTATCTCTAATTATAATTTGCGTAATTACTGGTGTTAGGACTTTTTGTGAGTCCGCACGGGTAGATACCCACCACTCTGCCTATTTCAGCCGTGGAGCAGTAATGCGTTTCGGTTTAAAAGGTGGGGGTATTGACTGAGACCTTAGAACTTATATCTCAAGGTGGACGGCGGCTTTTACATTGTGGTTGTCTATGGGCTTCAATTATCACTTAAAACCAGGTGGACTGTGATCTCGTCCACCCATCTAAGCAATAAAAAAAAAAAAAAGCCTTTTGAAAAAATCTTTTAAGATGGGACTAGGCTTTGAACAACGTTACATTTCAACCTTGAGCTCGACTGGAAGTGACCATTAATGAAAAAGCAACCTTTTTTGTTATAAAATAAATTCACGTACTTACATAAAATAAATTGTGACAAAACCAAGATTTGAACCGCCAACCTTGAACCGCGTCCACGCGTCGGTCGCATACAAATCAGCTAAACTAATCGCCGATCTCCTGGTTTCATTACCATCCGTTTAAAATTCAGTAAGATGTACCAACCCGTTATGAGCGGTCAATTCATGTACATGAAAAGCAGATCGTGGTAACGGTCCGTTAGGTCCTAGGGCCGTTAGACGTAATAAAGAAATTTGTCCAATTTTTAATTAATTTTCGCAAGACTTCAAAGCTCTCGACCAACGCGGTGTCAATAAACTACAGTGGGTCATAGAACGCCTCCACCACCCTTGAGAAATGATATCAGTCTCAAAATTGCTCTGAATAACTACCTATAACCTTTATTTTCCCTTCGAACTAAATCTTTAGGTCGTGGACTTCAATGGGATGGTAGCTTCCCGTGCGATGTCCCGTGAGATACTCCGATATTACGTAAATTTATAAATGCCATCATTTTATTACAATAAATTTAAATTGAATCTATGTGTGAGGTACATTTTCTCTATACAACCGTATCGCAGATAGCGGCTAGGTTTGCATCTTCGGAGGCGGATTCCTCAAATATTCAGTTCAATAAAATACATTCATGATATATCCCTAAAGTAGAGGACGATCGCTGTAATTAAAAAAAATTATTTGTGTTATAATTAATGAAAAAATAGGGCATAGCCAAGTATCGAATTGTACATTAGCTTTCCATCCGCAGTTTCGCCTACGTCGACTACATTTAACATCGCGTGGGCGGAAACCTGTGCCAAGAAATGGGATGAAAGCTAGCTCATGTTCTTTCCTAGGGTTCAAACATTTTCCATAATAAACTTCGTCAAAATCGATGCCGTGGTTTGGGCGTAGCAGATGGTCTAATAAATAAAGTACAATCAGTGTTTTTGCGCAATAACTAAGATACATATTGAAACCCACAGATAAAACCACTAGACAAAAAAAACTCTATTGTATGCTCATTGTTCATTGTGACCCTAAATGACGTCAGAACTGAAATTTCTTTCAGTTGAGCTTCGCAAACTATGACAGGAAATTTCATGAAATAACATAATATGCAAAGTCGTTGAGTACGTCATCAAAAAGCTCCAAGTGCGAGTTGAGTGGTCGTAAAGCACCGGGTAGAAAGTTCCAGACCAATCTGTGTTTAACGTAAAGCGTGTTTACGAGCGCTCACATTTGACTGCCTGTTAGCAGTTCATCGTCGTTTTTTTAAAGATATTGGCAACATTTGCAACTGAAGACGCAAGAGGACGATTGATTTATCACATAAATTATGGAGTGTGCCTTTATGGATCACAGGATTTAATTAAATACCAAACTAATTATGAAAGTAATGGAGATACGTGTCGCTCTTCCAAACGTACAGCCCTGTTGGTCTATCTTTAGTGAAGGTTGAATAATTGCTCAATACTCCAATTAAGATTTAGATTCTTTAAAGTTTTTGGAACGAAGGAACTCTTATAGGACAATGCGGAGGAGTACCCTAACTAAGAGGAGTTTCGTATTTTTTGATACTGTCCAGCATCTTAACATCAATCCTTTTAGTATTTAATTGCTTACTCAGCACGGTCTACCCAAATAACGTTTTCTTTGACACCTAAAACATATTTTTGAATTCTAATTTGCGTCCCAAATAAAAGGCGACAGCTTCTATCTTTGGAACTGTGATGTGAGGACTGACAGAATTGACTTTATATATGTAGTTCGTTTTCGCATATTAATTAATTAAGAGTTTAGTTAAGAACTCTGAAATAATTATTTAATTAAAATACTTTATGTATTTCATAAAATTAATTAATTATTACATTCACGGATCGTTTGGAACCTCTGGGTCTACGGAGGGACTTCGGTTCCCTCTGTATTTTGTACCGTATGTTCCATGGGGAGTGCTCTGAGGAATTGTTCGAGATGATACCGGCATCTCGTTTTTACCATCGCACCGCCCGCCACCGGAGTAGAGTTCATCCATACTACCTGGAGCGCCACTGCGGTCATCCACAGTGCGTTTCCAGAGGTCTTTTTTGCCACGTGCCATCCGGCTATGGAATGAGCTCCCCTCCACGGTGTTTTCCGAGCGCTATGACATGTTCTTCTTCAAACGAGGCTTGTGAAGAGTATTAAGCGGTAGGCAGGGGCTTGGCTCTGCCCCTGGCATTGCTGAAGTCCATGGGCGACGGTAACCACTCACCATCAGGTGGGCCGTATACTCGTCTGCCTACAAGGAGAAAAATTGCATTTGTGCGCAAAACATTTGCTTTCTTGTTGCGAAGCTGTAACATAACTTTAAATAGTAGTTAAAAATAAAGTGAAAACATCAGCAATGCCACGACCTACAGATGCGGCCCTTGAGCAGACAGACATGAATATTGAACTATCATTTAATTAATCAATAACAGTGAAATTCACATAATCTCATTGAACCCTGCAAGAAACTAGTATTTAACAAGTGATATTATAATAACAGAGGGACCGACTATTGTTAACTAGTTAACACGAACGTAAGAGGCATTGTACTGCATGTTTTAACACGATCAAATTCACACAGCGTTCGTGATGAAAGATGTTTTGTTCTTGAGAACATATTTCGTGGCATATTCTATGTTTTCACCATATAATTGTTCCATGAGAATGAATTACATGTCTAGAGATTGAAAATATGTGTTTATAAAACTATTTGTTGAAAGGGCTTATCAAAATACCAATATGTATCGCGTACAGCCGCCGACATCACCCAAAAAACACAATGAATACAGAATCTACAAAAAGTATAAAATTTATTTTCAATCTTTCCCCAAAACAGTGTTTTTTTTTCTATTTTTAATTTTGATGTAGTCGAGCAGACAAGATCGCGTAGTTAAGTGATCATCAAAGCTCACGTAAGAACCTGAGATCAGAGTTCAACGGTATTGCAATACTGTCATCAAACCACAAACAAAAATAAGCACGAAATTCAAGCTTTAAATTGAAAACATATTTAAACACAGGAAGTCTGAATCTATGCTTCATCGATTTTAAGGTGAAGGGATAGGCTGGTTGTACCAATCGGAGCATAACCACAGAAAAGGATGGTCATTTTTATCCGCCGAGCCTATAAATCAACTCAAAGGTATATTAAAATATACAAGATATATATTTACAAGATCAAAAAATCACATATAAAATAATTAAAGTAAATGTGATAAAAGCCGAAGTAAGAAAAATACTAATTATCATGAATGCTAACAATTAATACTCACATACATAATAATACTTGGTAGAGGTCGGTTCTTAGTCTTCACACTGTTAGACCTCCTGTAGAGTCGCTCGGACATTTGATAGCAAAAGGGCAGGATTCCTTCGGCTGAGGGTTAGATTTTACGCACCCTTCTGGTAAAGCAGTAGAACTAAACTAAACTTGGTCCGTGGTTGCAACTCTAGTTCTTTGTTAAAATATCGTCTTTCGCTATCAAACTATTCTTCCGTCGAATTGAGAAATACATTTAAAGAACTACCCTAAGTCATTCCACTTCCGGATCATTGGACGGATCTCAGCATTTAGTTACAGTTTTGTGCCGGATGGTCATATCGACGTACTAAGGTTTCCTTCTATTTGTAGACTGTGACGAACAACCGACTTGAGCTATAACTTTAATTACATATATTAGCAGCAATTACTAAGATCGATAAGTATTGCCTTTGAACTCGGAGATTCATTCGGTTTGAACGGTAGGATGTGTTCTTATAACTCGTGCTAAAACCTCCTGTCGCTCAACAACCAACGTCCAAACCTCGCATGAGACAGAACTCATGAAGAGGCAAAGGGGGAAAGTGAAGCGTTTAGTGCGGAGCACATCTCTGCCATCACCCTCCCCTCGGGACGCCGGACCCGTGGTCGTCGGCGCCACGACCACCAGCCCTCTCGGTCGGCAGGCTATCCGAAGCCCGCCTGGATGGCGCCGGTTATCTAACTCGTGCTACTTTAAATTTCGGTGATTTCTCACTGCTCAGTCGATACAGAAAAATAGTGTTTATAAAATGCGGAAATGACCTCATCTCCGGTACTCAAAATATAAATTGTGAAGTGATTAGTGTACCGGTTCAATATTCAAGTTATGTCCGTATGTAATAGAATTCGTGAGCTACCGATCAACAATCTGATTCACTTTCGAACAGAGATTGAAACACGTCCCGACAAAATACACCTTATTTATAAATGTATATACCTATGTGAAAATAACTCTAGAGGGCTTGGCAGGTCCACTATTCGTTATTTTTTTTTATTGCTTAGATGGGTGGACGAGCTCACAGCCCACCTGGTGTTAAGTGGTTACTGGAGCCCATAGACATCTACAATGTAAAAGTGCCACCCACTTTGAGATATAAGTTCTAAGGTCTCAAGTATAGTTACAACGGCTGCCCCACCCTTCAAACCGAAACGCATTACTGCTTCACGGCAGAAATAGGCAGGGTGGTGATACCTACCCGCGCGGACTCACAAGAGGTTCTACCACCAGTGTACTTCTCCGTACTATGTAGATTATAGATCATTTTGTACAAAAAAATGGCAATCAAAACACAGCCCAGAGTAATATAGAAATAATATTAGTCTCACATGGCAGTAATTTGTACAATTATTTACGTTCCTTAGAAACCAGTGTACGTATTTACAGCTCGCGTAGAACTTCCATAATATTACCTTTTACGTCAAAGATTGACGCGATAAAAGATGGGCTGTGATTTTTTCAGCCACATGCTCATAGTTCAATGCCGACTTAGGAATTGTAGCGCTATTTATCGAGTGTGCGTTCGATACAATATTTATGAGGTGAAAATCAGTGAGTGAGTTTCTACTTATTTTACGTTTTTGTTCGCAAGGTGGAAGGTAAAATATTTGTGCGGTTCCTTCAACTTTTTATTAAGATCTTCATGATGCCAGTAGTCTGCCTATAAAGTTACAATTACTTAGAATGAAACATTCAAATCTATATTAACGTCAAAATATTAAATTGGCTAAAGCATATGGATGCTTGATCTACGAAATGACTATAGAACAGAATTAGAAAGTAATCAAGACAACAATTTATCAATAAATTATGATCTCGTCTCATTCACTATAAAAACGCGTGGCGACACATCAAACAACCATCAGTTCATCTAATACTACAAAAGTTATCTGTATTCCATCCTATAACAACTATTATTGAAGAATTCAAATTTATTATAATATTTTAACGGCCGTCTGGTGTAGTGGTAAGTGACATGGTCACTACAGAAAGGGGTCGCGGGTTTGGATCCCGCCAAGGGAAGATATTTGTATGATAAATATAAAATGTATTTTCCAGGGTTATGGATGCATATTAAATATATAAATGTGTGTAATAAAAATCTTACATTTATTTCCGTTATCTGGTACCTGTAACACAAGTTTTTTACGAACTTAGCACGGGACCAGTTAACGTGAAGTGATTGTTAGTAAACATTTATTTATTATTATTATTTATTAACATTCGGTAAATCCGTTTTTTGTCCAAAACGACCTATTGCTGTAACCATCACCGAATCAAAGAAATCCGGGACAAACCTGAATCATGCTAGAGCTGTTAAGTAAGTCTTGAAGATATACGAATACCGTAAAATATCATTCGTGACTTTGGTCGATGGCTAATCTTCGCCTTGTCATTTTCTATAAACCCAACATAAAAACAGGATAAGATACATTTAAAACATTATTAAAAATGATACCAATATTTCTGAAACTTGGATATCGAACTTGATAAAATAATACTAGGTAAATATTACCGAGTCTTAAAAAATGCAATAAATCCCGATACCAGCTTTATGTATCAGATATTTTGATCAGCTGTAAATCACGCGTGGAATGAGGTGCGGGCGTCAAACGCGAGCCGTCCTACGTTTTTCTAAGTCAATAGCTGCAATTTGTTGTAGCGGGATACTGGTTCCGCGGACGCTTGTGGTACAAACACTTATAATGGATTATACTCTAGGAGGCTGGCTTCCATACAGTTTACCTTAACATTGGCTTAATCGTACTATTCTTTTAAATATAAACAGACCGGTTGGTTTTAATTCAAAAGAAAAACAAATGAATGCACAAGAATTTAATATTTCATTTCATGATGTATCAGAAGAATTAAGAAATTACTAAACGTGCTTAGATTATTCATAAGGCATTTCATCATAGGATATAATTAAGTATATATAAAAAACCTGAATCTGCAAGTTTGTCGTTCTTAATTGGTTTTCGATAATTCACCACTCATGTCTTCAATTAAGGATTCTTCAAGTATTTGATGACCTTTAAGATTATTTCACGACTAGATGATCACTACATATTATACAAATATTGTGAAATGTTGTGGAGACAATTCAATAAGTAAACCTTAATTCTAAATCTTCGACAATAGTTACATATCCTAAAGTACGTCCAGGACTGCTTTCTACGGTTTTTTCCTCTACCTATTCACTGTTAATTCTTTAAGAGGCTATTCTAGCTTCGCGCAGACGGATAGGTGAGCTCACGGGCTCAACCGAATTTGCTAACACTAGCCCATGCAAGAGCAGTGCTTCGTAGAATCTACTACCGGATCGGAATCGCGACCCAATCACAAGATTCGGCGAGAAACTCAGTGGGCTGTGTCTATGGGTTAGTTCGCTCACCGAACTCTTCGTCGTAATCGACCAGGATGGTGACCGATGCTTGAAGAGCCTAAAAATACCGAAAGTGAATCCGCCAAGACATGTTTCCGGCGGCATTGCGTTGCCCCGTCGTCTTGGTCGGATATGAAATTTTTTAACAACATTCATAATGCCATCAATACCCGTTCTTGATGGCTTTTTACCCGTGCTAATAAATAATAATGTCTCAACTAGAAGAAGACATAAGGAAATGCTTTGAATTCATTCGGATCGATCGTAATTATAATGTTTAGACTCGACGCGATAATTAAGCATAAAATAGGTAAGCAAATATAACATTTAAAACACATAAGTATTAGGACTAAAATACTAAGCACAAAAATGTATATCGAGTACAAAGCTAGCATTTCACAAAGCTCACAAGATCATGAAACAAACTCATAAATCGCTATGAAATGAAGTTATCCATCTTAGTACTTACTACGCTCGTAAACCATAGTGCATGGATATAATAATTTCCTCCGTAGGTTAAAGAGAACAGAAGTTCGTTCCGCTGTCTAATGAAATTTCTTAATGGAACAAAAGAAACTTAGATGTTTCAGGATCTTTCGTATGATTCTTTTAATCGCTACTTCTCCAAGCATTGCTCTCGTGGTTACTGTTTTTGGGGTTTAGACCCTGTAGAGATGTTACTCTAAAATGAATCACAAAGACGTATTATTAATCGTAAAATAACATTGCACTATACGATTAGTAAAAATGCCTAGTAGAAGAAACTGGAAACATAATGTAGTATAAGCTATAAACGGTGTCCGGTCTCGAATTTGCGACCTTTTTCAGTGAAACATTTATAAATCTTGGCAGCCGGCTTGTCCTATGCCTAGTTCATTTTGATATGTGACGTCCATGATATCAACAAAGAGTAAGCATTAACGGAGATAACTATCTTTAAAACGCTCCATAGCTCGCCATACATTAAATACAGGAGATCAACCTAAACATTATGAGCTTATTAAGAAGAATACAACGTTGAATCGTATTGCGTAGGTCATGTTCATTATGTTAACTGTGAGCAATCGCGAGTACGCTGCATGTTACGTAAACAAGAACGTCAGAAAACTTAATACGACGAACTTGCAAGCTTTCGCACCAGAGGAGGGAATGAAGTTTTGTTTTTGGTTATTTAGGCTGACTAATAGGCATTATAACAATGTAAATGGCGCCATCCGCTTTGAGATACTGGATTTTTACTGGTGGTAGGACCTGTTGTGAGTCCGCGCGGGTAGGTACCACCGCCCTGCCTATTTCTGCCATGAAGCAGTAATGCGTTTCGGTTTGAAGGGTGGGGCAGCCGTTGTAACTATACTGAGACCTTACAACTTATATCTCAAGGTGGGTGGCGCATTTACGTTGTAGATGTCTATGGGCTCCAGTAACCACTTAACACCAGGTGGGCTGTGAGCTCGTCCACCCATCTAAGCAATAAAAAAAAAATAAAAAAAATAAAAAAATCTGTCTCAATTGCATTTAATATCGACTGTCCCACCCATCCAAATCCACTTGAGCCACAAAGTAGGAAATTGATATTAGGATTGATGGGAAAGTGGGAGAAGATATTTCCATTATGACACCATAGGTCTAAACTGCACATCAGCTCATGATGCCCTGGTCGGCATTTACTTGTCTTATATATAAAATTCTCGTGTCACAATGTTAGTTACCATACTCCTCTGAAACGATTTTACCGATTTTTATGAAATTTTATATGCATGTTCAGCAGGTATGAGAATCGGCTACAATCTATTTTTCATACCCTTAAGTGGTAAAGGTTGTCCACCCCTAACATTTTTATTTTTTATTTTTTGGACAGATTTTTTTTGTAATAATGAGGCATTATGTGGTTGCATGAGGTTTTGTTATTTTTATATTCCCTCATCATTCACAGCGCTACATGCCTCTTTCTCTCATTTACCACATCCTTACACACTTACAATACCTAAGTTAGTTTTTTTTTTCTACACTAGAAATTCCCTAGAAACCTTATATATGGCAAAACAATGTTTGCCGGGTCAGCTAGTCTACTATATAATTGATTATTAAACAGACAAGCTTTTATCATCAAAATCATATGAGGCTACTGGTGTTAAATACACATTATAATTCTCCTCTATGTGACTTGATTGCGCTTTAGCTATTAATACTTCGAATACAATCGAACCTCTCTTCTAGGAAACTTAAAAGAACAGATAGAATCTACCATTCTATTTCTATTTAATCTTTGAAGAAAGTTACACTGAAAGCATTTATTTAAAACGCGTATTGTTAGTTTTGTTTTGAACATTTTCAAACCATAGTTTCTTGTGTTTAATTAGTGGTTCAGAACTGAGAGTGTACCGGTGAAATAGTATATTGCTTGTATTTATTTGCGCACTAGTTTGTAGGGTAGCTGTATTTTAAGCCAATCAAGTTGTCTAATGTTTGCCCAGACATGGGCGGCACGGTTCTCTTGTGCTGTTTATGAATTCTGTTAACTGCATAATAGTAAGTAAGCCTTCTATTCATCCGCCTAGCCATACTAGTATCATCTATATATTAATACGTGAAGCAAAAACTTTGTACCCCTTTTCACAAAAATTGCGCGGACGGAGGAGTATGAAATTTTCCACACTTATAGAGAATATAGAGAAGAAGTGCCGAATGTTAATATTTTTTTTTAATTATGGATTAAAAATACATTAAATCAATAAAGAAAACATAACACACACTAACATATTGTATTTGACACACACACATATAATCTTTGTTTTTTTCGAACTTTTGTTATTGCTTAAAGTCTGTAGTCAAATTGAGAATTGGTTAATATTGTTTATCTTTAATATTACGAGTATTTGTCTATAGTGTATTCTTGGCGAAATCTGTAACAATAGGACCATAATAATGTTGAAACTTATAATTTCAATTAATTATAGTCGAATTTCGACTCCTGCGGGTTCACTAGGACAGCTAAAAAAACATTCGTCACAAGTCTGCAGATATCATCACCGGCTGCGAGATAACGCAGTAAAGCAATTATTCGGTACGCCACGTTTCAGAAAAAGAAGATTGGATAATAATATTGTAATAAGGCTCCACCGCAGAATTGTAGTGAAATTTGCGCGTGCACTGCGTAATCGTGCTGCGCTGCGTTTGAAATTATATTGTTTTGGATCCATTCAACTCAATGAAATAAATACTGTATGTAACAATAAATTATTTTTGTTATTTTCAACGAGTATTTCAAACTATTTATAAAAAGTTTTGGAAGCTTAAAGCCGATAAAAAATAACATTTGCTGTTTCTGTAGATCGGCACATCAGCTGATAGCCCACCTCGCGTCAAGTGGCTGTCGGAGCTCATAGGCATCGCGACGCGTGAAATAGGCAGGAAGGTGGCACCTACCCGTACTGTACCGAGCAGCAGAGCACAGACCTGTACTGCTTTGATAAGTTACTACATGTAATTTTATCATCGTAGTCATTCACGAATGCCTGCTAAGTACGTATTCACTCAGACACATTAGTAGGATCTGAACTCTAGTATAGTCGTGACTACACAAATAGACCGGGCGTCCTATCCGTTAAATCACGAACGCCCACGCATCTTACTTATGATAACAGTGCACGGTAATCAAACTGAAGATACTTATATGCGATCTCTCTGAGGATAAGTCAATCAGTATACAATACGATTGAGGTTCCATAATTCAAGGCGAAGAGTGCCAATCGCTTCGTGTCCAATATCACTTAGTTTCAATAATATATTGATCTTGACTCGTTATACTCAAAGAGTTTTTTTTTATTGCTTAGATGGGTGGACGACCTCACAACCCACTTGGTGTTAAGCGGTTATTGGAACCCATATACATCCATCCACAACGTAAATGCGCCACTCACCTTGAGATATAAGTTCTAAGGTCTCAAGTATAGTTACAACGGCTGCCCCACCCTTCAAACCGAAACGCATTACTGCTTCGCGGCAGAAATAGGCAGGGTGCCGCGCGGACTCACAATAGGTCCACCAGTAATTACACAAACTATAATTTTGCGGGTTTGATTTCAACTATCACTTCACTTAGTGATAGAAGTATTCAAGTATCACTAACATCTACTAGTAACCAATATACCTGCTCCTATTATTAGAACTGGTATATTTTAGATAATAGGCACGCGTGCTCCGTCTCTGGGGTTCCATAATCACGGCGGCTGGATTATAGAGAATGGGATCGAATTCTTGAAGGCAGGAACGGAAATTGGAAGGAAATAACAGGTTATTTCGAAAGAGAATAACGCTCTTGTGTAATAGCGGTAACGACGCTTCAAAAACTACGTACTTAGTGCTTACTGTGATTCAGTTTGCGTGAACTTGCAGACATTTTTTGCAAATTTAAATGAATTGAAGCCTAGCCTATATCTGCCGTGAAGCAGTAATGCGTTTCGGTTTGAAGGGTAGGGCAGCCGTTGTAACTAGGTATACTGAGATCTTAGAACTTATATCTCAAGATGGGTGGCGCATTTACGTTGTAGATGTCCATGGGCTCCAGTAACTACTTAACACCAGGTGGGCTGTGAGCTCGTCCACCGATCAAAGCAATAAAAAAAATTTGAACTAATCTTTATCGGCTTACATCGGCTTCGATCTATTAGGTGGACTAGTATTATAAAATATGTTGATGTTGGATACCCTATACATTATCAACGTCCAATGAAGCTATATAATTTTATTAGACCAAACGTATAATTTGCAATTTAAATAAATAAACTGTTTGAAATTAAAATCATGATTACGGTTCGAATGGTCGATATGAAGCAATAAATCTTTTATATTTCTCTTCAGCTCGGTTCACAACTCAATCCGATATATTGAGTAACGAATACCGGTTGCTAGTGAGTGATCCGTCAGATGTGCGGTCGACCTTAATTGCATTCCCAATTTCATTATTGAATTGTCGAAAAAACTTTAATTTGCACATCAGAGAAACGAGAACATTACTGATGGAAAATCTAGCTATTGCATTTTCTGAATTACTAATATGACCCAATTTAATTAATCGAATAGTTTTCATCTAAATTTAACAAAAAACTATGATGTATACAGCAAAAAAACACCACAAAATGTCAGCGACTGCGACCAGTCACGTCAAATCATCTAACTCAGCCAACATACTGATGTGCAAGCAATGGTGGAAGGTATGTTGGATGTATGGAGACCAAGAGAAGTACTACAGACAATTGTATGGTAAAAGGAAGCAGGCAAACACCAATTATGCCTTCAGCGAAGACACTAAACGCCCTGGAGCCCAAACAACAGAACTCACAGACGACTTCTTTGATGGAAACTGCTCTCCGATCGAACCGGCTCCAGATGAACTCAGTTTTGATACAGAACCTGTGTACCAAACTTGGCAAAAGGACCAAAGACGACAGCCTATTAACTACGAAATAAATGCCACTGATCTAGATAAGCTTTGTATTAGTGATAGCATTAAGACTATGCTGCAGAATGGTCTACCTCAGGATGTGGGTGACTATAAAGAGGAGATTATGGGAAAAAAGGCGCTTGATAGAAGTAAGAGGGAAAATGTGGCTGCAGATACATCTGCATCTATTGATGGTAGAGAAAACTTCAAATTGCAAAGGTCTACCAAGGCTGGTTCATTTAAGGTGAAGGAAGTACTTGAGCCACATCGTGAGGTGAAAAGTCTGGCTGATCCGGCGAGGTTCTTGGGGATCCGGGTCACTAAGGACACTTTAGGTGATGTCCGACATTCTACTTGTAATGAGTAAGTTTCTTCCTTTTATTCCATTTTTGGTTCTTCGAAATTATTCATAGATAATAATTATGTATTATTTTAAAATTTGTATCCAAATTCATACAATAACAACATATCTAGTAGCAAAAATTACATATTATTACATATATAAGGAAATCGTTTCCCAATCAACAATGTTAGTATTTACGGTTTTTTTGCCTGCCACTATATTGAACCGTTTACCATCAGTTGCTTACAAGCTCTGGTTAGTCTGGTTAGCTTATGATCAACTGATGGTAAGCTGCTGCATTACTCGTGAAAATTAGCTATGCCAACTGCATCCGTGTCGAGCGATGCGTGTTCGAATCCCGCCGGAGGGAACCAATTTTTCTAATGATATGCGTACTTAACAAATGTTCACGATTTAATTCCACGATGTAGGAATAACATCGTGTAATAAAAATCAAACCCGCAAAGCTACAATTTGCGTAATTACTGGTGGTGAGTCCGCACGGGTAGGTTCAACCGACCTGCCTATTTGTGCCGTGAAGCAGTATTGCGTTTCGGTTTGAATGTAGGGCAGCTGTTGTACTATACTGTGACTCATGACTCAAAGTGGGTGGCGGCATTTAGGCGGTTGATGTCTGTGGGCTCCGATGACTACTAAACACCAGGATGACTACTCGTACATGTTTTTTTTTTATTGCTTAGATAGGTGGACGTGCTCACAGCCCACCTGGTGTTAAGTGGTTACTGGAGCCCATGGACATCTACAACGTAAAAGCGCCACCCACCTTGAGATATAAGTTCTAAGATCTCAGTATAGTATCTTAGCAATATATGAAAAAATAACGACAGCTCGATATAAGTATTTATATATAATACAAATTTCAATATCAGTACTGTCTATTTATCAGGATAAATAATTACGTACTTGTCTAACAACGATTTTCCTAGCGCTTGTATCAGAGATGCCTTCAAGGGACAAGTGGAACTTTCATCAATTCACGATACAATTGAATGCGTTCTGTAATGCTCTCTAGACTATTTGCCAACAATCAGACAATTCTCAGAGTAACAATGGGTTACTTACGCATAGCTGTTACTATGAAAAGGCCGTTCTCGGCGTAGCAGCGGGAACCAGGGCTGCTAAAAGCGACTTACTAATTTCATATAGACAAAAACATGTGTTGTAATGGCTCATGGGGCGGTCTGCTGAGCGTTTAAGATATGAGTTCGAGGTCTATAATTGACTTTGAATCGGATTATCGATAGATGACCAGCGGAATATTCAGCGAATACCAATATAGACGCCGTCGCGCACTAATTAAGGAATTAAATTAATTTAAAATGTTTAATAATGGTTTTCCTGTACTACAAACTAGAACGCATAACTAGTATATAGACAGAGTGGTGGCACTGGGCCAAGCGAACTCACACGATATGCAGAACATACTGTTCTATACACGCTGCTCAAGGTCTCCTCCTCGCATCGCTTCCTCACTGCTGAGGGTCGTGACCATTATACTTCGACATGACTTTACACCTTGTAATGTTCCGCCAGCGCCTCCGATCATTGGCCACATGAAAGGCGTCGTGGAATGGGATCTCTAGTGTGGTGCTGATTTGGTCGAACCACCTTGTCGGACTGCGCCCGCGCGGTCTCTTTCCCTCGATCATCCTTGTCACGAATAGTCTCTCTAAGCTATCTGATGTCTTCCGAGCAATATGACCGAAGTACCTACTCAAGGTAACTTACACCGAATATATCTATAAAGTTACATAAAAACTAAGTGAACAAGAGACTTAATAGTTGTGTTTTCCTTTTTGCCATATGGCATCCCTATCGTCCATTCGCGGAATGCCACAATGCTTGCGGTCTGAGCATGCGGGCCATAGTGGCGCGGGTACGGTCTGTCTCGGAAACACGTCGATGGCTCTATTCAACCGACTTAGGTATGTCTGTAGCTGCAGCAGAGCATTACACATTGTTAATAGTGCGTCGTCTACCAAACATAATGTAGTACGAATTATGACAAAAGCCTTACCTAAATCGGTCACAACAACAATGTACACAAATTAATGACGTTTGAAATAAAACATCAAAAGTACATTACTAAGATGCCATGATAAACCATTCATTGGACAGCTTTTTTCCCTGCCTATTCTCTGGTAGCCTAAGGGGCTGTTACAGCTGCGCTCGGACGGGTTATTGAGTTCAAGAGTTCAACCTGAGAGAATCTACTAACGCTAGCCCCAACAAGAACAGTACTTCGCAGACTCTACCACCGAATCGGAATCGCGACCCATTGATTTGGTGAGAAACCCAGTGGGCTATTTCTGTGGGTTAGTTCGCTCGTCGGGTGGATGCCGGTGCTTGAAGAGCCTAAAAGCCCCGACAGTGGATCCCGGGGATCCGACCAGACATGGTTCGGGCGACGGCGACTCTACGTTGCATAACGGCTTATGGTGACGTGCCGCTGTGTTGAAGTAGATAGACAGAAAATAGTTGTGGAATGGATAGCTAAAGGCGAAATTATAGATCTGGAGGTACTGGTTAAATATTCCAGAGGTCGACTGACGTAAGTCTAGTGGACACACTACTGTGTCATGGAGTCGAAATTCTCTTTCGCAGTCAGTACCGTGTTAAAAATATTTTGCATTTAGAATCTAAGTGTAGTCTATTCTTGTTTTATACAATAATATCTCCTACAACACCGAGAATGGAATAATCTCCCTAAGATCAGCGGATGACTAACTGGTTAAAAACCATCAGCTCTTTCTCGTTTACCAATTGATCGAAAGCTACGTGTACCTACCGTTGCGGAAACAGTGCACCAATATCTGTAACATCACAAAAACCTATTGATGTGCAGCATGTGTACAGGAAGAAAGACCAACTAATAATTAAAAGAAAATGCGTTCCGCAAAATCGTTAATAATACATATCGATTGTATCGAAGAGTTTATAGCTGGTCAGTTCAAAATTAAACGATAAAGCGCGCGGACAACGCGCTATTTAATTTTCGAGATGAATTAGGGTTGCCAGGCAATGAATGTTCCACGGCTGCCGAGAAGCGCCGTCAGACAGACAGACGGGATTACGATCCACGCTAGTAGTCACGAATACGTTGGCCCACTGACAGCGACACAATGCATTGATATCATTTCACTAAGAATGAAATAATCGCATCGTATCCGTATTAGAAATAAATTACTATTAAATTAGATGGAAAACAATATAAATTAATAATGTGTTCATAAAATGTAATATATCACCGGTCGTGTCAGGAACTTTTTCGTATTGGGTTCCCTGGTATATTTATAAAGTCAGAAGGCAATGTTCTGTCCGGAACATCATTAGAACATATTTCCACCACCACCAAGCGATAAGCGTCCTTAGCACTTGTTCTCATTGGACCCTCCCTATTTTTGGTTGTCTGTTAACTGTCAACCTAAATCAAAACTGAGACTTCAACTTCAAGACTTGTGGACTGTCATCACGTCATCGCTTCAGCATGGTGCTTTTGAAAGTTAGAAATGCCCTTTTGTGTTCAGCGTGTGACAGGACTGCCTTCGGAGTGTAGCCTTAGGCACAAATGTAAATGAAAAGAAATATATAAATAGACATACATCAAATAAAAATATTTTACGATAAACATGTGCTGCCCTTGATTTGACTATAGGCGTTTTGTTTTGATCTGTGGAAAATTCTTAAAAGCTATTTACTTAAATATTAGAAAAAGTTTCATGTTGATTTAAATAATAATATTTCAGTTCAGGATCTCAATGTGGTTACGAATTTTCAAGTAAAATTTCGAGTTTCCATTGTGTTTATTACAACAAGTAATTATAAGCGGCTTGGCTCTGCCCCTGGCATTGCTGAAGTCCATGGGCGACGGTAACCACTCACCATCAGGTGGGCCGTATTCTCGTCTGCCTACAAGGGCAATACAAAAAAAACAAAAGCTTAAAAACTGTTTTTATGAATTTTCAAACATTGCAACACAGTACAAGAACGTGGCTCTTTTGCTAAAAAGCGACAACGAAAAAAAACGAGTGAGATACAAGATTTTATCTGGTTTCGACTACCGTTTACAGGCTCCGTACTGATCGATGGTCGGTCGTGAGCTTCTACTTGTTCCGGACTCGGGTTGTACGCTTGAGATAAAGTTTTTTATTTTATTTTTTATTCTTATTTTATTTAGTTTACCGGTTTAAATTTGCTGTTCAGCTAAAACTTTTTAAATCTATTCTAATATGTAAATCTACAGTGGTTTTTACGGATGTTCCGTTATAACTATTGAACCGTGCATCCGATTGACTTGAAACTTGGTATCCATGTAGAATATACATGTACTTAATGCATAGGATAATATTTATATGAGTGTTGGACTCCCTAATAATAATGTCAATAAATAATAATGTTAATTTTAAATGCCCAGTAAAGCAAGCGAGTACGGCCAGTATATTTTAATTTTATATTTTCGATTGCGATTATATGAGCGATTGATAGGTAAAATTCAAACTAACACTACCGTACTTACGGCTAACTTTTGTGTTTATTGTTTTAATCAATGATATTTTATATGTAAAAAGAAGCAGATATGTTTCAAGCGCACGTCAAGTGAAGACTCGAAAACAGGCCAATTGGGAAGTTTCGTCTTTAGTCGCGTCTAAACAAATGCAATAATAATATAACAAGTGCAATCGTTCCAATTATAGCTATCTTTTTTACTCACGCGCTTATCCCATCTTTTGTACTTTTCATTAATGCTACTTGTCAACATGTGTGTGCACTATATCGGTAGGTATATAGATATATATGGCGCGATCAGATTTGAAGGGTCAGTTACTATGAAGATAACATATCTGTTGTATAAAAAATCATTGGTTTTAATTTTATTATTTTTGACGCTTCGATTACTTTACAGTTTTCGTTGTAGCGGATGACGTAAAAATATTTATTAATCATCATCAGAACCCACATGTAGTCTAATAGTTACCTCATTACAAACAATTATGAACTATTCAATAATGCGTGCTTATTATACTCGTGCCAGCGCTGGGTTGGTTCGCGAGCTGCAATATTGTTGTTTCGGAACAGATCAGCCGTCCGTATTTCTCCTCAAGCCCAAATGAGATTTTCCTCATCTAATCCTCATTTATAATTTAAGAAAATTATATTTTTAAGAAGATTAGCTTTAGTTTAATATTGACACACTTCGCTTCTACTGTAGCTATATATTTTGGTCATTAATACGTGAAGCAAAAACTTTGTATCCCTTTTTACGAAAATTGCGCGGACGGAGGAGTATGAAAATTTCCACACTTATAGAGAATATAGAGAAGAAGTGCACAATGCTAATATTTTTTTAAAATAATACATAAAAGATACATTAAATCGATAAAGAAAACATTACACACACTACATACCATGTATTTGACGCACACACGCATGCATACTATTTATTGTCAAACTTTTGTTCTTGACGTCTGTGGTCAAATTGAGAATAGATTAAATATTATTTGTCTTTATTAATATTAAAATTTAGTATAGTCTTGACGTTGAAAATACAATCATAATAGTGTACAAACTTACAACTCCAATTAATTCTAGTCGAATTTCGACTACTGCGGGACCTCTAGTTTTGGTAAACATCACTTTATTTTAACATCTCGCGCCTCTCTGCTCGTACGTGGTACTATGACAAAAACAATTCTATAATTACAAATTTTAATCCCAATCTAATAAAAGACAAAGGCATCCGTCACAATCAAACAAACACAGAAACAGTCGTGCTACATATCAGAGCACCGCCGCCACCGGAGTAGAGTTCATCCATACTACCTGGAGCCACTGCGGTCATCCACAGTGCGTTTCCAGAGATCTTTTTTGCCACATACCATCCGGCTATGGAATGAGCTCCCCTCCACGGTGTTTCCCGAGCGCTATGACATGTCCTTCTTCAAACGAGGCTTGTGGAGAGTATTAAGCGGTAGGCAGCGGCTTGGCTCTGCCCCTGGCATTGCTGAAGTCCATGGGCGACGGTAAGCACTCACCATCAGGTGGGCCGTATGCTCGTCTGCCTACAAGGGCAATAAAAAAAAAGATATATATATTATACATCTTTGCTTACTTTACAATATCCAAAGGCTATATAGTAGGTAGGTTAAAGTAACGGACACCGGACCCTAAGCATGTGAGTTCGATTCCCGATCTACAACTTCCAGACTAGACGTGATCGATTCGTGTTATCTAAATAAACGATCTTCGCTTTGAGAGCGGCCGAGCTTTTGAATTGAAAGCTCTACGGCGCTCGGTATGTGAAGCTATGATTTATTGTTAGACTTATAAGGACTAGTTCGGTTTTAAGATCACCTTGATGGGCCGGACTTTTATCGCGGCAACTGTTATTACCCTTGCTAATAACAATTGTACCTTATTACCGGTTATTTTATTATATTACTTATACACACCAATTTTACACCAATTATTACAATATTAACTACCAACCTAACTTAGCACCTAAGGTATATTTCCATCTTGCACAGGTAAGTACCACCACTCTGCCTGGTTCTACCGTGAAACAGTAATACGATCTGGTTTGAAACGTGCTAAATCCTTATACTATACATGTCTACATTGATCCCATGTCTTGAGGTAGATTAGTAAAATTCGTGTTCCAAGATGAGTATATGTATTCGCATTGTCATGTTTATTGGCTTCGGTAGCTACTTGACCCCGACTGGACTGTGAGCTCGTCTGCTAAAACTCCAACCCGAAGAGTATTTCCTCAACTCTGATTAATGTCACTATTCTCAAATGCTCAGCTGAATCCATGATTTATTCAAAGTTCTCTACTCCTAATGACTCATTTATCAATCCACGTGTGCAATAAGGCAGCTGACCACACGGGTGAGTTTCCTTGTAATTTTCCCATTATAGCTATCAAAAATTATTAATTAAAAAAGCAAAAAGAAAATTAATATAATCACAAAGTATCAACACTAAAAATGATCATATTTACTTTAAAATCACTTTGTGTTCCTTTGATTTTGAACGAAATGAGTACTGCGTGCGATTTACTCATTTAGCCACGGACGCTGGGCTCTATACCACTACTCCTATTCGCTCACGAGAAGTGAAAAAAATACTATAGTAAATAGTTAATAGTCATTTGGAAGGCAAAGCCAAGTTGGCGTCCAAAATGCTGGGAGTCCTCAACAGAGCGAAGCGGTACTTCACGCCTGGACAAAGACTTTTGCTTTATAAAGCACAAGTCCGGCCTCGCATGGAGTACTGCTCCCATCTCTGGGCTGGGGCTCCCAAATACCAGCTTCTTCCATTTGACTCCATACAGAGGAGGGCCGTTCGGATTGTCGATAATCCCATTCTCTCGGATCGTTTGGAGCCTCTGGGTCTGCGGAGGGACTTCGGTTCCCTCTGTATTTTGTACCGTATGTTCCATGGGGAGTGCTCTGAGGAATTGTTCGAGATGATACCAGCATCTCGTTTTTACCATCGCACCGCCCGCCACCGGAGTAGAGTTCATCCATACTACCTGGAGCCACTGCGTTCATCCACAGTGCGTTTCCAGAGATCTTTTTTGCCACGTACCATCCGGCTATGGAATGAGCTCCCCTCCACGGTGTTTCCCGAGCGCTTTGACATGTCCTTCTTCAAACGAGGCTTGTGGAGAGTATTAAGCGGTAGGCAGCGGCTTGGCTCTGCCCCTGGCATTGCTGAAGTCCATGGGCGACGGTAACCACTCACCATCAGGTGGGCCGTATGCCCGTCTGCCTACAAAGGCAATAAAAAAAAAAAAAAAAAAAAAAAAGTTATTTAACTAATATATAGGTGAGGTTTTTTGGTGCCCCGTACGTACGGTATTACCTGATTCACCGGTCACCGTCCTCGTCGAACACGTCGCTTGCGACGAAGGGCTCGACGAGCGAATTAACCCAGAGACACAGCCAACTGAGTTTCTCGCCGGATCTTCTCAGTGGGTCGCGTTTCCAATCCGGTGGTAGATTCTGTGAAACACTGCTCTTACTAAGGTCAGTGTTAGCATCACTCCGGCTTGAGCCCCGTGAGCTCACCTACATGTTAGGGCGAAGCTGAAACAGCCTCTCAAGGCTATCAGCATAGGTAGGATAAAATAAAATAAATTACCCAATCGTCACCACTCAACACCATAGAATCATATTTCACACCGAGTTTTGCAGCAAAACATATTACAGTTCCGCACAGAATCAATTTAAAATAACACATGCAAAGCCATAACAGTCATGGAGCTAATAGCAATTAACGGCGGATAGGCTGATTAATGGTCGCCGTGGCGAATGGCTCGAGCGAGGAGCGTTGCATGCGCGTGCCGATATACGATTTATGATCCATGCACACGGTACGTGGAACTACTTGGATGAGAGAGATGTGGACAGGCGAATATTGTTCGTATTTTAATTGTGTCTGCAAGTCCTGATGGTTCGTGAGAATTTAAAATCAAAGTTTTCCCTTTTCAAAAATGTTTTGCACATAGTCAAAACTTTACTGTCTATTAAAAATACGGCTTCGCTAGTAACACCTTTAAGGCTGTACTCTGTAGCCGAAAAAACCCATGAAGACCAGAAGTTCGTTTTTTTCGTGTTTCATCAAATTCCTCGTTTTCCGAACAAACAAGGTGCTACCTCTTCCACGTTGACAGTAGCGTGGCCACAAACACGTTATGTTAATACAGATGTCACAGCACCCAAAGCGTCGATCACGACTGTAAAGGAAACACTACTATAGATAAATAAATATAAAATCCTATGCACTAATGGTGAGACTATGATGTTTGTTCACACTGCCCGCTTCCTTGCATCGAGATTTTAGGGATCTTTGAGAGAAAACAAAAGTCGTAACTCGCGAAAGGCGATCGATAGCTCATTGCTTAATTTAGTGTGACAAATGATAAATACATAAATATATCTTATAATGTTAAGCATAGGTGTATATAGAGTGTGCAATATTTGTTTCATATTCAGTATCCTTCGCAGGATCCATAGACGCAACTAGTGACAACAACTCGGATTAGTATAATAAATATACCAGACTTCGCGAGATGGCTTCACGACAGAAAAAGACAAACCGATATTTCAAGCCTGGACAGAGGCGCAGGCACTTGTCTACTCCTTTATTAGTTTATCTATGACACATGAACTCACTCACCGACCTGAAGTAGAGAGCTTACCTGAGCCCATAGTGGCAATACAGTATCTATTCCGCTGCCTGCTTTAGATATGTGATTGTATACGACTTCCTTAAGAATTCTATTTGAAATACTGAAATCAATAATTCGCTCATCATTCCCAAAAAGTGTACAGAACCTGATGGATTTATTTGTGTCTCGACGTTAGAAAGAGAAGGGCTATCGTTGAATTTCTCAGTAGCAAGTGGTGCCTTATATTTGTCAAGTCCTCCAGATCATGTTTGCCCTTCTAATTATGCCGACCAGTCGGGCAGGTGGCACTCTCACGATGTTTGACTGTTTTATGAAATATTGAGCTTAATACATACATACATTGTATACACATGTACAAACATGTACTTGCGTTGTGTCTGATATTGTCGTGTTTATTAACTTAGCAACCAAAATTGCTGTTAAATTCAACGTTGTAATCCGGCTTAATGGCATATTTTTTCTAATGCGTTCGGAATTTGCATTTACCTTATACCGGCGTGCTGCCTCTTAACTACATCACACGAGCTGACGAGCTCACGGCCGACCTGTTGTTAGTGGCTACCGGGGCCCATATACATCAAAACATCCGACGTCGAAACATCTATTGCACAAGGTAAGGCTTGTCACACTCTTCAAATCGGAAAACATGATTGGTTTATCGGCGATTTGCTTTCATTGACTACACCATTACTTTCTTACACCACTTCTTTTTGACTAATCATTTAAAGAGATCCTAAAGATGTTTAACAGATATATAAAAACATTAGATCCCAATACAATTAAAAATATTGAAAATATGGAAAAAGAATTTCAATTCAAAAAATATGTAGATTAATCTGAAACCAGTTCCGAACTAGAAATGCAATTGGCTTTATTCCCTCACTAGCTGTAGCCGTCCGCTTCGCTGGGCATTTAAAATTATGATTATTATTTCTCACCCCCACAAAGATTCTCATCATTAACGCCCCCGCAACGGATGGAGTCCAACACTCATATAAATATTAGCCTATCCATTAACTACATGTATTTTCTACATGGATACCAAGTTCCAAGTCAATCGGATGCATGGTTCAGTAGTTATAGCGGAACATCCGTAAAAATCACTGTAGATTTGTATATTAGTATTAGTATAGATTAGATTCAATTACAATTAAAAATATTGAAATTATGGAAAAACAATTTCAATTCAACAAATATGTAGATTAATCTGAAACCAGTTCCGAACTAGAAATGCAATTGACTTTATTCCCCCATTTCCCGAATATTAAGAATAATTAATTATGTAGGCTACCCTACAAGGCTAACTCCCGTTGAGTACTCGGCGGACATAGTATTAATTAAGGAGAGGATAGTTAATCGGTCCCGCGCTGTAAGATCACGCTCGTGTGCGCCTCATTACCACCTGCAGTCGCCTTTTTGTTAATCGCTAATTTATTTTTAAGTGCATTTATTGGCTTCTCTTTGCAAAGAAAATTAAAGTTAAAAGAAACTAGATTTTAGATCGCTATTAGTCCAGCTATCTCAGTTTAACAATCCCAAGCAGGATTGTCGTCAGTTTAAGAACAATAAAAAAAAAACGTGTGGTGCATGGTATCAGTAGTTATAAATATTTTATGAACAGATTTGAGTAGAAGGGTTATTTTGATAATATCCTGAAAAGCATCCCACGCTGTTTTACAATAAAATATTTTTTTTCTTACACTATTTTTAATTCAAATTTATTAAAATTTGTTTTCAATTTTTTAGTTGGATTTTCTATAAAGGGTATTTTGTTAGTTTTTTTAAACAATTTTTTTTTTCATATTTTAGTTCAATTTTAAATTTCCCAATATATTTTTTTAAATTGAATTGTCATCGGTCCTTAATAAGTATAACAAATTTCGAGTTAATCCGACGTTTTGAAGACGGTCAAAATCATGTTCAAAGATTCCGTTACATACATACATACTAACATACACACGTCTGAAGCTAATAAAAGCGTATTAAAAAAGGCGTCGAATTGAGTATCTCATTCTTGTTTACGATTATGAAGTCTTAAAGACAAACTCGGCTAAGGTAAAACCGTGGAAAAACAAGAATGTTTAGCAGAGTAATTCCAGAGATATCTCGGTAACGGTAATTTTCTCACGTAAACTCCTAGGACGTATTGGCCTACGGAAATCAACACTGTTCTTTTGGATCGCTATTGTTCTCGAAGTCGGAGCCACAATAGTGTCGTGTGCCTCCTGTTATGGTGTTCACGACATCCCGTTAATTATTTTAACCTGAAGGCTACTTGTACTTCGAAAATTACTTATAATTGACAACAGTGCCCGGCATGCGTAGCCCTGAAAAAAATATGTAAATAAATGGGAAGTCGTGATATCTAGTAGTGAGATAATATATGTATGTAGAAATAATAGTCGAACAAGATAGCGATGAGCGAGTCCGAAATCAAACTCAAATTCGTATAATTTATTTCAAGTCAAATGTCATCAGAACATGTTATGTCTGCCACCGGTTCCAAAAAATATTCACAGTTCAATGAAGAACTGACGAAACAGACTTCACGCTTGATCTTCTAATTACCATTATTCTTCTTGTTGATCTTTGTCAAAATATAAATTTATAATTATACTAACTGTACCCGTCCGCTTCGCTGGGCATTTAAAATTAACATTATTATTTCTCACCCCCACAAAGATTCTCATCATAAACGCCCCCGCAACTGATGTAGGGAGTCACACTCATATAAATATTAGCCTATCCATTAAGTACATGTATTTTCTTCATGGATACCAAGTTCCAAGTCAATCGGATGCATGGTTCAGTAGTTATAACGGAACATCCGTAAAAACCACTGTAGATTTATATATTAGTATATATAATTATATTATAGATTTAGATTTTTTTTTGTATTTTCCATATTTACATAACTCCCAAGAATTCGTCAAAAATTTTGTCTAGATAAATTCTTCTAGACCATTTCCTGAATTATCCATTCACATTTTTCCGCTCAGATAAATCTAGTCCAAGAGATTTCCGCTACCACGCACACTATTATTTCCTAGTGCACTGCAGAAGACAGGTATCAAGAACCATCTCCGAGAGACAACTCGAACTTCTTCATCGCTACTGGATGGTCGTGAACCACCACGTAAAACAACAAGGTTATTTTAGCTTCAATCTGAAGCAGACCTTAAGGTAATGTATCTATGGAGAGATATACAACGAAGAGAAGATCTTCCACCGAGCGGGTGATATTGCTCAGTAAACCGACGGTCCGAATGTTGTTGTTCGGAACTTGTATAATATATGCAAGCTCATCTTGAAAATGTCGTAAGCGAGATTCAGGCATCTGTCAAATATTCTGTTCTGTGATGGCTACCGCCACATAACCTTAGGTTTACAGAAATAATTACGAACTTTTTAGATGCTTAAATTGTTCTTAAGAAAATCTGTAGAGTACCGGTAACTTCCCCTCCAGTGGACCTGTGAACTGCGAGGATCTGAGCTGTCGAACACAAATGCTCCTCCAAAAATAAGCGTCAGAGCAGAAAGTTCGATACACACAATATTATAACAGCTTAACAGGGCAATTGCGCTGTTAAACGAATATCTGTCCGAAATCCAGGTAGCTGACGTGTTTGCCGATAGTTGGGGAATACTTTATTCCAAAATAATTTTATTTTTAGCATAATATTATAATAATACTTAATAATTTCAATAATGTTTTTTTTGTTAACGAGTCAGGCGTTTTGGTGAAAACTGTAAGCCTGACTTTGTATTGAATGAAATAAATAAATAAATATAAGAAACAATTTTTTTTTTGTTTTTTTTTTCTTACCTAAGCTGAGAGCCTTGAGGATATTTCAGCGTAACCTTAACTAGTAGGTGAGCTCACGGGACTCAAACCTGACGACGTTGCTAACACGAACCCTAGCAAAAGCCGTGCTTCGCAGAATCTACTACCGGATCGGAAACGCTGAGAAGATCCGGCGAGAAACTCCGTGTTCTGTGTTAATTTATTCGTCGAGCCCTTCGTCGCAAGCGACGGGTTCGACGAGAACGATGACCGGTAAGAAACAAAGAATAGTTGTCTACTCTACAGCACTGTTACATATGTGTTCGTAGAATTGTCCCATAAAAATAGTTCCAGATTGTATATCACCAAATCGCAGCGACCGGTCTGCTGTAATAACTTCTTTTGTTTTATTTTAGAACTATAATGTTTCTGCTTTGGAGTTCCGTAGATATTTTAATTTCTGTAACTAAGCAAGAAAATCTCACGGCTCATAAGTAGGTACATGCATGGAAATCAACCGTGCGGGCTCAATAACCATATAACTTACTTGGTAAGTGGTAGGTTATTTAACATAAAAATTTATGAAAGTTTGCAAGTTTCTTTTTATAACACAATTTCATTAGCTTGGTTCTTATCTGTCATTAAAAACGGAATCTTTCAACGTAATTTTCATCAACTTCTTTACTGGTGGTAGGACCTCTTGTGAGTCCGCGCGGGTAGGTACCACCGCCCTGCCTATTTCTGCCGTGAAGCAGTAATGCGTTTCGGTTCGAAGGGTGGGGCAGCTGTTATAACTATACTTGAGACATTAGAACTTATATCTCAAAGTAGGTGGCGCATTTACATCGTAGATGGGCTCCAGTAACAAAACACCAGGTGGGCTGTGAGCTCGTCCACCCATCTAAGCAATAAAAAAAAGATATATTACTATAGCGCTTTTACGTATACATACATCTTCAAACTAGATTTGAAAAATGGTAGGCAGTGGCTTGGCTGTGCTGTTAGCATTGCTGGTATCCACGAGTGACAGTAAACACTTATAACTAAGAAGTGTACATGCACAACTGCCTTTGACGACGTTAAAAGAACTTTAAATGCAAACGTGTGCAACTAAATAGAAGCTAGTAAAGAGCTATAATTTGGACGTTTTAACCGTACCAGACGAGGTACTACCAATTCTTTTATCCGCCAAGCGTTTTGAAGATTCGAGATAGTTTTTCGATTTAAACTTTCGGGTTCTCATACAAATTTCAACTGAAGACCTCCCTGGGTCCGATGGACGGCGTCTGTCCGGGTCGGCGCGTATGTACACCGTCCACACGACCGCGGAACCCCGACAGTTCTCATGGTAACTAACATCAAACCGTACAACATTTGTTTCGTACATTACCACGACTACTTTACTCATATTTTTTAAGCTTTAAATGTTTTCCTCTTATCCAAGATATAAAGGCACGTGGTAGTGGCCCGCGTAAAATGTAAGATATTTTAGTTTGGAATAGAATCCTTCTTTCAGTGTTCCCCGGGCGGTTTGATATATTTCCTGACACACACTTCCAAGACAATATTTGAAGATAAGCAGAGACATAGTTTTACAATTAAAATTGCTGCAGTCCATTGGTGACTAAGACCATAGTCTTATAGGTTTGCAATTCCCTAAACTTAGATTAAAGATTTTCAGGAATAGCATATAGGGAATTAAATATGTTAGAAGTTTGAGATCACCGTATTTGATTTTTGAGACTAAGTCGGGTCAGAAGGCTGTATAAAATTTAATTATCACTATAAAAATTGATACAGTCGATACAAACCACTGTTTCACTGAAGACGTCCGTTTCAATTTATATATTTAAAAAAATCTATGCAATATTCTAATTACACTACGCAAAGTGCTTCTTTGCGTAGTTTGACATTCACTGATACCTACCCAGTTAGCGTGACAGGACATTAACTGCAATAAAACTCTTATTCTAAATATCTGTACATTATTATCATTTGGTAAATAACATAATGTTATTATTAATACGTGATGCTGAAGTACTATTGTTGTTTGGTTCAGTTTGTATTATATTAAGATGTTTCGGGGACCTAAATACTCTAAGACATTGCGGTCTCTTAACTGGAAGTACCGGAATTTTGAAAAGTATAGGATATGTTGGTATACTGTACAATTAAGATACCACTTTTATTACCGGGTGGGTCTCTAGATACTATACCAAAAATTACAACTATGTATCTCTCAATTATTAATTTTCTTATTTTAATTAGATATTGTTACTGATGCGAGCCCGCACACCTGTTTGCTGCTACCCTGTCTATTTTTGCTTGAACGAAGCAGTCATATTAACATACTAATAAAACCATTAGCATCTATTACCTCAATTAACTGTTTACATCAAGTCACGTCATCTGCCTTTATTTTACGTAGTAAAAAAAAAGCGTAGTAAAATCTCAATGACATAGAAATGAAGGACATTGACTCGCAATGTAGTGTGTTCTGTGCAATATATATACATAGATATATGTGTAAATTTTATATTATTATCATGATATATTGTATACGTTGTTGTATGTGATGATGCATATATATATTCCGTGTATGTGTTTGTATATGTATGAAATATTATTATCAATTTGGTTATTTTCACATTAAGTAATGCACCTACCACAGGAATCTCTACATCACCCTTGGTTGACTGATAGATAATACCTCAGGCATTAAGTTCGCCATTGTACCTTTGTGCATGAAGTTAAATAAATAAATAACTTTCGAGTCGGCAATGGTGCCGATGTTCAGGCTGACGACACGCTCTACCTTTGTATCCCGGCGTCTCAAGACTTGTTTCAACGTCCAAGTATGTGACGTAACTAAAATCTTTATGGATTTCGCAACTGGTTTTCGCAGTAAAAAGTATTAATTAGATATGTATTTAACATATTTTGATAGTTAACAACTGCGCGCCGAACTCTTAACGGGTTTTTGTACTGGGAGCCGTTCACCGAGTCGCCAGAATACAAACATTTTTCACATTTTTTGTTTTTATTTGCATGCGTTGAACGAAATTGTTGCTTTATACTCGATTTGACATAAGGCTGGAACCGATCTGTGCAGGATCTGTTTGCCGAAACACATTTTCCATGACATAATCAATGTCATTACCAACAAACAAAAGTCCTCGTTTTTACAAGGACATGTCATGGATATGGAAAGTACCTATGACTTATGGAAAAACAAAAGATATAACCAGTGAAGTGTATGGCTATGAAACTCACCTATATAAATATATTATGTATATGTACATGTATGAAAACATCGGCAACATCACCAAGCCGTTTCATATCGGCAGGGTATTCTTTCTAGTTGAATATCTAAACGTAACTAGCGCAACGTCACCGTACTTACTACACTGGTAAGTTCCTAAACTTCGAACCCTTAAAGATTCACTCGGGCATCAACTATCAAGCCTTGTTCGGACTAGGCGAGTATTTTAGTCGAGTACCGAGTAATTTAGTAGCTAAATGTGTCTGAGCATCAAAAATTGTATCGAGTAGGTTAGTAAATAATTTAGTCAAGTCAATCCATTTTGTTCTATTTTTTCGGGCGAGCAGCGAGTAGTTTACACACTAAATTACTCGGTACTCGACTAAAATACTCGCCTAGTCCGAACAAGGCTTTATAGATAACTAACGCGAAATTTGTATTTTAAAAACATCTGCTCAAAATTATATTTTCGTCGATAGCAACATCATTACTATTCATTACTCACCTCGATTTCGGAACTTGGAAAGACTTAGCTATTAGGTAAACCTTGAAGATTCATTACAGAATGGTGACCGTGCTCTGTGAATGATCAGTGAACTGTTTGTGCGACCGACACGGCCCCGTGACGTCCGCGCTCCGTGAAATCAATTAGTCAGGCGTCGGAAACATTGATCATCTTCTGATGCATCCCGTTCCAATCATCTTTTGTTTATTTGTCACCTTCTAACGCTCTGAGATTATTCCATCGTGTGTGGTCCTCACAGCACAGTTTGATCGTAATCTTTAACAAAATACTACTTGATAAACTGACTGTTTAAGTTAAAAGACAGTTTACTACAAGATATCTAATCAATGCTTTAATGAATTGCTTATGATGATCCGCTGATCCGTCATCCACTGGAACTCAGTCCATCTTGGTCATATGTGCATAGTAATAATAATCTCTGGGAACGCAGCCTGGATTAGATCTAGTGCTCTGAGGAATTGTTTGAGATGATACCTTCATCTCGTTTTTACCATCGCACCGCCCGCCACCGGAGTAGAGCTCATCCATACTACCTGGAACCACTGCGTTCATGCACAGTGCGTTTCCAGAGGTCTTTTTGCCACGTACTATCCGGCTTTGGAATGAGCTCCCCTCCACAGGGTTTCCCGAACCCTATGACATATCCTTATTCAAACGAGGCTTATGGAGAGTACTTATCGGTACCCTTGGCATTGCTGAGTTCTTGCCAGTTCTTCTCAGGACGGAGTTCTTGTGAATTGGCGTTAGTTCTTTTTGACGTTCAACAAGTATGTACTTTCATTTATGTTGAATCTTTATTTTATTTGATTTGTTTTGAAGTCCATGGGCGACGGTAACCACTCACCATCAGGTGGGCCGTAGGCTCGTCTGCCTACAAGAGCAACAAAAACAAAAAGGTATGGGTTATGAGTAAGCCCTATTTCAGTGTCTAATGGTAAAATCGGACAATGAAAATTACGACCTACCCTAATTACACCCTTAACTGGAGATCACCATATTATACTCAAATACTACTTGTGGCATAGTGATCCATGTCTTGATTTTGTACTCATTTGTATTTCTGACTTATCACTAGATGCTCAATAATGACGCCTACTAATCTATTCCAATTTAAAAAAACAACACAAAATTTATTACAATCGTAAAAAATGAATTAAGTATTTTACATAAGCTTAACATCATGAATTAGTAATTTAGAAAAATATTATGAATCCGTTAGAATAACAGTTTATTTTGATCTCGATATCAATAGATCACATTGTCAGATACATCCTAAAGGTACTATGTACCAGCATACAAAAACATCAAATTCATCTTTATTAACACTATCAAAATATGTATTAATTAAATTTTGTTTTGTTTCAGGTAAGTTTTTAGAGCTTCACAAACAATTAAACGGGATAAAGGTTAGCAGGCGATTGTTTTGATGGTAAGCTAAGATATTTACATTAGATAGGCGATGTTTACAGACGACGACACGGGCCCGCACGCAACCTTGTTTGGTCGTCAAGCAGCTATGCGTTCCGATTTGAAGAGTGAGACAGCCGTTATATAATACAATTGAAACTTCGATCTGCTGTCTCCAAACAGGCGGTTTTGTTTACAGTGAAGCTAGTGAGGGATTCTGGTAACAACTTAAAATTACTACTACGACATAACATAGAGCGTCATTTCCACGTAAGTTATTAAAATATACTCTACCGAGCGATTTACATTCCGTTTTCAAGTCGTAATATTTTTCGGGCGAACGAAAGTTAGGATCTGAAACCGCCGCGTGAGTTGAAAAAACATTTTTCGAGAATAAGGAAACTCCGCAAATAACATGTAGTGATTACGACTGATTACGACGCGGCTCTAAATTGAACCGTAATATTTATTAAAAGTGAATTACTTGTAATAAACAAGCTCATCCGTCAAACGGAACCCGCCGGCGTCGTGATTAATGACTAGCGCGTGCGCGTGCCCATTAGATGCTGCACGAGAAATTTATCGTGAGCTTTTGCGAGTTCACAGCACTTGAGATTCATTTAATAGTAATAATAATGAGTGCCCACCACAATTCACATGGCCCTTGGTCTCGTAGCCATTCGAATGATGACTAAAGCCTCGTCAAGTGTAATCAGTGCTTCGCGGCAGAATTCTCAAGATATTGTTGTCTCATCTAATGTTTCTAAATTAATTTTTACCAATGAGCGTATTAGATTTTAATATACTTTTTCTTAGAAGATTTTAATATACTGCTTTAATTTATTTAATAAATAACTTTTACAATCTCCATTTATATATACGTGGTCGTATTTTTGAAATGACAATGCTAAAAAAGTCTATGGTTGGTCATGTGAAACCAAATTAATGTTACACGGGAATCGATTGAAAACTGAAATAATGTAACCAATTTGCGTAATAACCAGCCATAGGTACTACCAACCTGATTATTTCTGTCATGGAAGAGTCATGCTTTCTAATTCGAAGGGTTCCTCTGTAATACGGCAACACCAGGACGTACGCGAGCTCGTTCACTTATTTAAACAAAATAAAATAAAATGACCAGTGATTTGATACTTTGTAGACCCGCAGTAGATAGTATAAAGTTTGGCTTCATCACTGGCTCACCCATAGCAGCCAATTCCCGCGCCACATATAGCGCGATTACATTATTGATGTGATCATGTGTTTGTCAATCACACGTGATTTTTTAATCGAGATATTTTTAAGCTATCGTTTTATGAGTTACAAGTCGGTTTTCATTTTTAGAAATGGCTCTTATGTGGCTAGTCCTTTCCATATTTTTTTTCAAATGACTACATGTGATAGTCATTAGGGACGTCTCGTAATAAACATTGGAAATGTTCTCCGGTACAACGTTACATAACGTGTGTGAAATTAGAATATTCCTTATTAAAATAACCGACAGAAATCAATTTACATGAAACTAATTATGTGGAGTCTTATTGAATTCTTCTCTAATAAATTTTACAAGATACCTAAGATTATGATTATTAATTATTTTTGTGAGACTGCCAGCAACATCCAGCATTTACTTTATTAAAACACGGAATATTAATTAACTAGCTTTTGTCCGCGACTCCGTCCGCGTGGAACAGTTACTTTGCCATAACGCTAAATTGTACCCCCCACTTCATTTACGTAGAAAGTGAAAATAATTTTGAATTATAGAATGCTAAGGAGTTATTTAAATCCCTATTTCGAAACATTATTTATTGGTGCTCCACTTGTATTGGTCTTACCATTATGATATATAGCCTAAGTCTTCCTCAATAGATGAGCTATCTAACACTGAAAGAATTTTTCAAATCGGACCAATAGTTCCTGAGATTAGCGCGCTCAAACAAACAAACTCTTTACCTTTATAATATTAAGTATATATAAAAAATACTGTTCGTCCATATATCAAATACATGCACAGTAATTGTGCGTGTTGCAGTCGGTGGCCGATCCTGGTCGGGCGCACGCGATTGTTACCTAGCTCTCAATTAGTGTATTTTATAGGGATGCTAAATGTTATATAGTGATTATTTTTATTTTCTCACTCCATCCAGCACGCATGGCCTGGTACAGGGTTTAGCTATGTTATAGTTGAACTTGACATACAAGTTTACAACCCGCCATTCAGGATAGGAATAAGCAGAAGCAGCTTGAAGTCTTTTTTGACGTAGATGCAGAAGAGACGATGTAAAACCTAATATCGTGAATGCCATAGACACGAGAGAATCAAGATCCTAACTAACCTGACCAAAGCAAAAAAGAAACAGATCCACATTTTATTATGTACTAGCGACCCGCCCTCGCTTCGCTTCGGAAACTGTAATTTATTATTGATTTCTCCACGATTTAATGGATGTTATTATACATATAAGCCTTCCTCTTCAATCACTCTATCTATTAAAAAAAACCGCACCAAAATCTGTTGCGTAGTTTTAAAAATTTAAGCATACATAGGGACAGACAGGATATAAGGACAGAGAAAGCAACTTTGTTTTATACTATGTAGTGATGACGAGTGGGTTACCCTTCAAAATTGAACGTACTACGACTTTGCGGCAAAAACAGACGCAGTAGTGGTAACATCCGTGCAAGCTTTATTAGAAACTAATTTTATTATAAGATGTTATCTGTGTTCATGCTTCATGAAGTAAGTATTCCGTGAATTCTTTTTCGGTCCGTATTGACTTGGAAACATTGGTATCTGTCAGATAATTTCAATAGGCGTACCATCACATCGGTGGACGGGAGTACGCATGCGTCTTATTCATTATGCCACGGACATTAATTTCTTCTCACCTATTAATAAGGCTCAATCAATATATTTTACATATTAATGTACTGAAAAACAAACACAATAACTCTGTTCCTACACTGACAACACCTTGTAATAAATAGAGTTCGCATCACAACGCTATCTTACAGAACAACAAATAATTAAAGATAAACTAAGCGAATGCCATCCCTGAGCATCGGAACCGATCCCATATTAAGTACACCGATGCCGCGATGCCGCGATGCCTGCGTCCGCTCCGCACAATATTATCTATCTCGTTTTAAATTATCTCTGCTTTAATGGAATTTTAACTCAATTATTTGCATTAATGCAGTATTAATTGGAAATTCTTACCTCGTGTACTGCGCTGTTACAGACTCAGACTATTATCCCACGACTGTCCTCATCGTTGCAAACGAGCTTTGTTTCATCTTGGACTAGGCGATATTTTGGAAGCGTGACATTGCTCCGAACCACCACCTGAGCACCTCCTCATTATCCCGCAATAACAGTGATCGTTACGTTTCCGTACAGTCTTCAGTGAATCGTGCGTATAGTGAGAGGTCGCTATCCCTCATGTACGTCACCAACACAACCACTTCGCTGTCGATCGCTGAGGATCACTGATCTCCTCAAACCTCGTTTGAAGACGGACATGGCCTAGCGCAAGTGAAATGTTTCTCATGGATGTATTGTGAACTCGTATTCCTTCTGTGATGTGAGATTACTTATTTATTATAGACTAGCTGACCGGGCAGACTTCGTAGTGCCTCAATCGACAAATAAAATACCTAAACTTTTGTATAAAATAAACTTAAAACAAATAAAAGGAATCCGTCCGACGGGGACACATCAAAAGAAAAACAAAATTGTTATTTTTATTTGATTCCGAGCTATTTCATATTTATCTACCTTTTAAACCTTCTCTGGACTTCCACAAATAATTTAAGACCAAAATTAGCCTAATCGATCCAGCCGTTCTCGAGTTTTAGCAAGACTAACGAACAGCAATTCATTTTTATATATATAGATAAATGCAATTAAAAAAAACAGTAGTCTTAAGTGAAGTGGCGGTATTAATATCGTGAAATATAGGGAACTCCGGCTAACCATGCAACACCGGGTCCTTATCGACCCTACTACGACAGAAATAAAAAAAAAATTGAAAAGGTATCGCAAAAAAAAAACAATATAAAAAGTATTAGATGTCAAGCAACGGACCGCGATACTTCTACTCGTACAATAAACGCAAATAAACCGACCGAATAAAATCCTTCGTATTACTTTCAATCATCGACTTTAATACCAAAAGCTCTCAATAAGCTCACATTACGTACATTCATTACGAATCGTATTAGTTACGTACGTAGATAATTCTGCCTTTAAATGTCCCTCGCAACATCGGAGAAATCAAATAGTTTTAAAACCTTGACTTAACATAATTAGTATCTACGGGGTGCATTACAGTGGATAATAAATTGTTTTTGTATGCTAATACTTGCGTACGCCTGCAGGATGCTTAAAATAATCCAATATCTATATTTACCGTCTTAATAAACTGTCAACAGACTGTCAATAGTGAAACCTCATGACAACACTATTACATTGCCTACTATATGGATTCAGAGTTAAAAAAAGAATCCCTCCTTGGAAATGGCACTTGATGCCCGACTTCTGCGAGTCAAACATTTTGCCGAATGTAGCGGTGGGACGTGAGACGGAGAGAGCTCATCACCGCACCAGCTCATGCTCCTCGTAAGTACTTTGGACGACTGCGATGTGCGTGTGGGAAGTAAGCGAAGAGGCCGCTTGTAAAAACAGCTCATTCTCGCATTACGCGTTATGACAATGCTCGAAGAGTTACTAAGGGGCGCAAAGCCATGCTCTCTGACTTCGCTCCTCATTTCCGGGTGCCGTCTAGGTGTGCCTCATACGTCCCTTCCCGTGAAGATAGTGTTATTTTCCCGCCATAGTAGTTCGCCTCCCCCTTACTTTTTCAAAGCTATTTTTGGGCGATCGATCGTTTAGGCAGGGCAGCGATGAACATGCGGTTTAGTAGGTTCGAATCGATTCCACACCTCACTCCACCCACCCAACAGGTGGGGCGGAAGCCCAGAGAATCAACATATCGCAATAAATAGCGTTCCTAAAGAACATGGTTAGCTTAGCGGTAGGCAGCGGGTTGGCTATGCCCCTGGCCTTGCTGAAGTCCATGGGCGACGGTAACCACTCACCATCAGGTGGGCCGTATGCCCGTCTGCCTACAAATTCCAAAAACTATTTTTAAAGCTATCTCGGAATCATTATCATAATTAACATTTTAATGAGTATTCTGATTATTAAACTCGGCTTTGAACCTCACTGAGCCTCACACTGACAACGCATCGGATATTCGAGACTTAAGTACTTATGTTAATGCTATCTTAAAATTGCCACTTGTATATATAATGTTGTTGTTATTTTATTGATGGCCTAGTCGTCAATTTCAAAGGCACATTTACAAGCACTTACCTTGATTTACAATTACTTATGTACAAATAATGTCATCACATACACAGGATAGATAATTTTATAGGAAGCAAAATTATTTTTTTATCCTACCTAAGCTGATAGCCTTGAGAGACTATTTCAGCGTAACCTTAACTAGTAGGTGATCTCACGGGGCTCAAACCGGAGTGATGCTAACACTGACCCTAGCAAGAGCAGTGCTTCGCAGAATCTACCACCGGATCGGAAACGCGACTCACTGAGAAGATCCGGCGAGAAACTCAGTGGGCTGTGTCGCTCGTCGAACCCTTCGTCGCAAGCGACGGGTTTGGCGTAGGTAGAAGAAAAAATAAATATTCTCGGATCGACGAGAGGATTTTTTCATTTGCACGAGTAACCAACATGAATTAATTTGATAACATGAACGCGTAGGTACACTTGGAGCACGAATACCATTTTTCTTTAACAAAGATCTCGAACAAAAATCGAAGCCAAATCCCGTGGTACAGCAACATGTTAATAGTCTTTAATTGATGATTGATTAATGAGATCATCGTGAGATAATGTTAACTCTTTGATATCAATCTGTTTGAGAAATCACTGCACGTCATGAAATGAAGCGATCATGCGTTACGACACGACAGAACCGTGACATTGCAACCACTTGCTGTCCACGGACTCCAGTGTCCGATATGGGCGGTCGTAAGCTTGTTCCCCAATCGAGACTATTAAAGAAACATGTACAATTTTATGTTTGTTTTCACCCAAAAAGTATTACAGTAACTGCGTTGCCACGTTCCAAAATCATTTGCTTTCATTAAAAAAACATATTCTTCACGTAAAGATAAGAAATCTTTAGAAATCTCACACCTTTCCCTCAGATATTCAACTATGGTTCTCACCAATAAATATATACGTAAACGATTTCAATCGATAAAATCTGTCTCGATTATACGTATCGATGATTCGGTGTGAAGATTCGATCTTCCGGCTACCAGAGATTATAAATTATCTGTATCTTCACGGCTGTTGCGTTGAGTGACAGGCAGAAAAGCAATGAGCTTACAGTACAATCATGTTTGCATGTAGATTTGTCGTTTGATTATGGACATCGCTACCAGATTTTTTTAAACTAATATTGATACGTAGACAAGTTATAGGTCAATTCGAGTGTAAGTCTACTGTCTATCAATAATGTGATTTCTTAGTGATTTTCTATTCATAGTTCATCGTTTTTAAATATAAATGTCGAGCATAATGTCAAGACCCCGCCGACCTAGTACGCACCAATATACGTAAGTGTTGCTTGATTTACAAATGATGTGATCTTGATTTAATACTACTGGTGGCCCCCCGGTAGTCGAAATTCAACTATAATTAATTGAAATTATAAGTTTGAACATTATTTATGATTCTATTGTCAAAGACTATTTATTATACTACTATAATTACAGATTTCGCCAAGACTACACTTTAGACAAATATTAATAAATACAAGCAATATTTAATCTATTCTCAATTTGACCGCAGACTATAAGCAATAAAAGTTTGACGATAAACAAGTAATATGCATGGTAGTGTGTGTATTTTATTTATTTATTGATATTTAAGTATTTTTTACGCATAATTTAAAAAATATTAACATTCTGCACTCCTTCTCTATATTCTCTATAAGTGTGAGAAATTTCATACTCCTGCGTCCGCGCAATTTCCGTAAGAAGGGGTACAAAGTTTTTGCTTCACGTATTAATATATAGATTATTTAGGTTTCTCCCATTTCATTCCAAAACCGTACGCTCCACAGACAAGTGCTAAATAATTATATATGTTAACGATTACACAGTCATATGAATCGCACTTATTTATATTAAATGAAAGTAACCTAGTGCAAGAAAAAGTAATACTATAAATTTCACACAGCAATTTCCGAGTGTCTCTGGACAGAGGCTTTACTAAAGGAATGTTACAGTATAGAATTATTACGTCAGTTAATCGTAGAGAGAGAGACAAATGAGTATACTTTATTGCACACAAAAATTTATAATATAACAATTAAAAACAGTCAACAGGCAGGTACGACTACACAGCAGGCGGTCTTATCGCTGAAATACTTCCAGACAACCGTTTTTGTCTGGAGACATTCTGAAAAAGATACAGCAGGTATTTTTTTCTACAGACAATTTCTTATTATTGTAATGTTCCATGAACATAACATATCATACCAAATACATGTATATGTACAAGTATTTTATGTATTTATTTTTATTGCTTAGATGGGCGGACGAGCTCACAGCCCACCCGGTGTTAAGTGGTCACTGGAGCCCATAGACATCTACAACGTAAATGCGCCACCCACCTTGAGATATAAGTTCTAAGGTCTCAGTATAGTTACAACGGCTGCCCCGCCCTGCAAACCGAAACGCATTACTGCTTCACGGCAGAAATAGGCGGGGTGGTGGTACCTAGCCGTGCGTACTCACAAGAGGTCCTACTTCCAGTAATTACGCAAATTATAATTTGGCGGGTTTGATTTTTATTACACGGTGTTGTCATGGATATTAGCAACCTCAGGGGCACTGGCCAGTTTATCTGAAAATATATATGAGCTGAAATGGAACAAAATCGCGGTATATGGCTCCTCCCAAATATTTGTTCCTCCAAAAATCCAACGGAGGTAAAAGTCAAATAGCCGATGGAAGCCGAAGACAACGCAACTTGAATACAGCTGCTCCTATCGGACGCAGATTTCGAAGGTACTAAAGGGGATTGCCCACTCTCCATAGTGTGCTAGGCCCAAGATGGACATCAAATATTACTATAAAAATGTACTGATTCAAATTCTTAAATGTATTGGATATCTAAAAAATATATTGAAATTGACGCCACTATTATAAAAAATATAATAAAAATAAAAACTCGTTTTGAGGTTAATTTTCTATATAAATAAGTGTCGGATTGTGAGATACTTCAAGAACTTTTCTTTTCTTAATGTTTAAGATGTTCCTAATGTATTTTTATCCAATAGGGTATAAAAACACACTTAATTCTTTAAATATCTATATTTTCTTCATCTTCATACACAATTAGTATCATCTAAAAATAGCAAAGGAGAGCATATACACGGTTTTAAATCTCGGTCAGGGTAAAACCACAATTCACACAATGTTTTTAGTCGTAGTATGAAACGTTATTGATAAAAGTAAAATAAATTGAAGAAAAATCAAAACACATCAATTTTGTACGCAAGCACAACACCACAAGCAGCAAGCGAAGTGTCAGTCAGTCAGATTAAATTCAGTGTTGTCAGTATAAAGAAAAATAATTACATGAAATTCATATATCGATTATTTTTTTAAATAACCGATAATTGATTTATATCTTAATCTTTTTTTTACGAGTACACATTATTTTTTATGTTTTTGTTTTAGTTGTACATATTTAAATAACAATACTAGTAAAGTTTTTTTTATTGCTTAGATGGGTGGGCGAGCTCACAGCCACCCTGGTGTTGCTAAGTGGTTACTCGAGCCCACATACATCTACAACGTAAATGCGCCACCCACCTTGAGATATAAGTTCTAAGGTCTCAAGTATAGTTACAAGTTGAAGTCCAATGGGTATGTCTTCGATGTTATTTTATGTGCATAAAATCCATTAAAATCGTTTGATTAATGATAATACTTAAAATGATTTATTTATATGTTTTATTTATATACTCAAAATATTTACTTCATACGTAAAAGGATTTGAAGCTGGCAATATTTTTCCCGCAAAAATAAAAATCCTTGTTTTTTCAATAGAGTTACTTTTTTTAAACTACTTATTGTAAACTATAGTGGCGCTTATTTGCAAGAAAGTAAATGCATATTTATTTATGACAAAATTAATGCACTAAGTATTTTTTCTATAATCTATTGTCCGCTTTGGGCCTAAAATGGGCCATCCCCTTTCGCCACAAAACTAGTCTGGATGTACTCACCAAGCCGTTTAAGCTAAGAAAATATAAATTCTCATTTATTGACTTTTATGCCGTTGTGTGAAACATTTAAAGTGATATTAATTCCATTTAACATTAATGGATCGTTTCTCATTGATTGACCATTACTTTATTTATTCTTTAGCGTTTAAAACTATAAAACAGAGGAAATCGTACGTTTATTAGTTAGAGACTTCAAAGCAACATAACTCAGCGAAACCGGACCTTCGGGTTAACATAATATAATTATTGTTTTGACGCGTTTAAATTATTGACTTTCATGACATTAACTAAAATCTTGCGCACTTAAAGATATAGTGTTGATGGCCTGCGAGGGCAGGTGAGCACACTTAATGTCACTCATAGACGCCGCAATTCAATCCAAGCGCTAAAACCAAGATGCTCCCTAACTTGGAGGAATCTTTTCAAATTTGAAGAGGTACTTTGTAATATTACTGCGGAACCACGACGGAGGGAACTTCGTCGCTGGGCCGGGTGGTGCGTGTCAAAAATGACATTTAGAGCCGAAACATAGATGACGTAGTAACTCTTCCAAATAGTGGAGATACATTCTACTCCGGTTGTGGATAATGCGATGGGTAAAAGGAGATGATGTACCGGCACTGATAAAATATACTTAATAGTCAACAAGGTACTGGTATCCCTAACACGACAGTCTATTTTACATGTGAGCGGGAATTTCTCCTCCATCCAGGAAGTCGATTAGCTCCTTGATATTGCTGAAGATGTCTGAGAGCGAAGCTAGTTAATAATTCAAATGAATAATCATTCATTGACTGATTTCCTTTCAATCCCTTGTTATTATTTTCAAATGACTTTATTATCGGATCCGGCTGTGCGAATCCACGCCCCGACATTCGTTATTTTTTGGTTGATAACAACATTTTGTCTAGTACGCATCAGGCATTCATTAGCAATGGTTTAGCGCCAGGGATAGCATAGCGTATTTTGATGCGGTTTGAAGGTAGAATAGGTTCCTTTCAATACAATCGAGCCACGGTCCCGTGTCTGATGTTCCGGTCTCTATCAGCTCTGACAATGGCTCAACCTTACTGATATCGTTCCGAGGTTAGTTGAGTTGATAGACTTATTTCCAGATTCATTACAATTTTTAGCACTGGCTTTTGTGTGACAAGCCATCAGAGCTCCAGGTAGTCCGCTCAGTAGCAGTATGCTCATAATATTGTTAATTAGAAACACCGTCATCGAAACCATTATCACCAGCGATGAATAGTACCCAAATTGTTTAAACTATCATTTCGTCCTCGGGAACAATATCCTTACACCCTGTATAGTAGTTACCAATACAGATCTCCTTTAAAATGCACTGAATTTTAAAATAAATCTGTAAAAGACCAAACTATTTGACGTATGCGACTCGTCTCCAAAGAAATGATAAGATCTTACAACAAAATTATCTGCAAGTCAATCTTATATACGCCATAAAACCTTTAAAAACAACGCGTCGACGAGATAACGCCTTAATTCAACTAAATGAGGTGTTATTTAAGTCTGCCCTCAGAGATTCATATCCAGGATTCGAAATGCCATAGCCTTACTTTTATTTCAATATTAAAAAGGTACATTCTTGGCATAGTTAAACAGGCGATGGTAATATTGAAATAATTATTGTTACTAGTATGGGCTCGCTGCTTCCGTCAAAATTTATCTTTTTTGTTCTAGCAACACAACTAAGCGTGGACGGAAATTGGCACTAATAACGACTACTAATAGGAGTCTTTCTGTTAGAGCAGCACTTCAATAGACGGATGAAGAGGCAACTGAACTAAAAGCAACTGAACACGTCGCGGAACATCAATACTCAAACTCCTTATACTCTTGAATACTTGCTGTGATACTCCTTGGAATTACGACACCATGACAAATAGATCTGAGCAGTGAACTGGCAAACGTGTGTCTTCTTCAACCTCAATCTCAATATTAAAAAAGCATTCTATTCGTATATTTATATAGTACATAGCTAAACTATGCGTCATGATAATCGCCTTATCGTTGCCGCCGCTGACTACTCTTCGAATCCTGATCACGCAGGAGCCAGTCACCGTCGACGCCCTAGACACGTCCTTACGGATCCATCAGATCCAATAACCTATGCATTGGACGCCTTCAGCTCTAACACTAGGAGCAGGTTTAGGGACCCCGGTAACCGTACTCGTCGAACTCGACAAAGAGGCCGACGTGCAACCTAACCCATGCATCAGCTCGGTGAGTTTCTCGCCGGATCATCTCAGCGGGTCGCGATTCCGATCCGGTAGTAGATTCATTCGCGAAGCATCTGCTCTTGTGTTGTTGGGTCTCCTTCGGAGGCGATCGTGCAGCTGTTAGCAAATCCCACCCCTCCTGGGTGAGCCTTGCTCGCCCCCCTGTCCTGGTGAAACTGGAAAGGCCTCTGGGAAACCAGTAATCCTTCAATCCTAAAAAAAAGCTGAAATATGCAGAAATTTTATGGCCGCATTTAAAAAAAACATCGTTCAAATTCAACAAAATCAAATTGACGACTGATCACCGACGCGATCCAATTAAAGCTTAATAAAAATAAATCTCCCTTCATAAAAATAAACATTCATTAACGCTATCATCAGAAACTGTACGACGTAAAACCGTAGACTCGAACATAATGTTGTGAGGAGATCGTAAATGACGCTTTTACGAGCCGAATTACAAAACTATACGAATGTCTAATATATCCATGACCCCACCAATACTTAACTAATGTCGTATGTTATTAAAAGTGTTTTCTTTTTATGAATTTTAGACCATACATTGTGATAATTGCGGCCTCCTACTTTGGCAGCGAAAAAAGCAAATCTAGTAATTAAAGCTCTTTAAATGATTGCCTTTTTACGATTTTTTTGGAGTTTACTCCTTTAGAATCGATTTACATATATAGGCCCGGGGTATGAAAATTATGGGGACCAAAATCGTACTAGCATGTCACACGAAATGCGTTATGCGCCTGATTGCGCATGTCACACGAAATGCGTTATCGCAGGTGACGCCGGGCTGCTGCGCCGGCAGTCCGCCACAAAGCCTCGTACTGATCGCGCGTTTCTCTCATTATTGTATTTTCATATATTTGTTAGTCGTTTGTTTTGTGTCTCGTTAATTTGTTAATAATCTGTAGTGTATCGTGTTGTCGTAATATAGAACTATTTCTCGTATTGTTTCGTTTAATTTTTTATATCCAGTAAACTCCAGTCGTGCGTCGGAGCGGACACACACACTTTTTTTTTATTGCCTAGATGTGTGGACGAGCTCACAGCCCACCTGGTGTTAAGTGGTTACTGGAACCCATAGACATCTACAACGTAAATGCGCCACACACCTGTAGATATAAGTTCTAAGGTCTCAAGTATAGTACAACGGCTGCCCCACCCTTCTAACCGAAACGCATTACTGCTTCACGGCAGAAATAGGCAGGGCGGTGGTACCTATCCGTGCGGACTCACAAGAGGTCCTACCACCAGTGATTACGCAAATTATAATATTGCGGGTTTGGTTTTTATTACACGATGTTATTCCTTCACCGTGGAAATCAATCGTGAACATTTGTTGAGTACGTATTTCATTAGAAAAATTGGTACCCGCCTGAGATTCGAACACCGGTGCATCGCTCAACACGAATGCATCGGACGTCTTATCCGTTTGGCCACGACGACTTAAAAGTTTAGTGTATAGAAAAGATTAACGTCGAAGACCAGTCCAATGGAAGTCTCTATTGTCTTTAGACTCACCTACTAGAAGTTTCTATTCGCTTGCAATGAACAACAGCACTTAAAAAGAAATGACATTATTTCCTAGTGGCAGCCAGTGTCTGACAGTATCTCTGATTGTCTGTCACTTACACTATGAGACCGCGGTAATTTAATCCGCTTTCTAACCTCACGCGTATGTGTCAGCGTTGGGTTACCGAGTTACTAAACGTCTTCCATACATACATTCTATATTTATATACAGATAAGTGCCTGTCGTGATTTTGAAGCAAGGCTTTTCTAAGCTTCGGATAGTAACTGGTAATAATAGTTAGTAAGTTTCATTATGCCCCTGTCATTACTGATGTTAATAACTGCTTACCGTCAGGAGCGCCGTATGCTCGTTCCCCAATAAAAAAACCATGTAGCTGTGGACGGAACTTTTGACGCTATTCCAATTTTGCATATTATATTTCTCATACATCTGTGGCGGGTAGCCATCATACAACGCAAGATAATTGACAGATGCCTGAATCTCGCTTACGACATTTTCAAGATAAAGCGCATATATACAAGTTCCGAACAACAACATTCGGACCGTCGGTCTACCGAGCAATATCATCCGCTCGGTGGAAGATCTTCCCTCTGTCGTTAAGCTTCCCCAAATATCTATTTCCGAAACATTAAGTTTGAAGCGTAAAATTGAGAACTTTGTTTTTAATCAAAGTTTTCATTTGTTTTTAATTATAACTTGGATTTTATCGCCTATCCATTAGTATGTGATATTTAGCTTTAATATCCATATAGTTAATTACATCTCGCGTACATAAACAAAAAGGGAGGCAAATGATTATTACTGTGTGATTTCACCTCCTTCCCTTGCAAGCCATTCGTGAAGATGTGCTTTGTTTAAAAATCGGTACCAGCTCAACACCCACCGCAAGACTCAAGATTTGAATTCCGGCAAGTCACATAACTAGTATAATACGAAGTATGAACATGTGGATACCAGAGCCATTATATTCATTAGGCCACGGAAGCTCTTAGGATATGAAACTTTTTATACTCATCTCAAAATTGGCGATATTCATATCAATTGATTCGTTTTTGCAATTTTCCCTCGTCATTTATTGCAAACTCGCGAACAACTAACATTTTTATTATTATCAACAATCCAACTAATTATATCCAACTTAAATTGAGCCATAAAACACTTTAAGTTAACGAACCTGAAATACGAATTAATACTAGAGTAGTATTTTTTATAAAGACCTCTATAACCATTCAAATACGAGACCCTATAGGGTCTGTGTAGTATATTTATAATGACGTAGTGAGGGTGTCCTTAAAAATAAATCAGTATTAAACCAACTGGCGTGTGTTTCACTACATGGTGGCAGCGGTGCGTCGTTTTTAACATTAATACACGTTAAATCGAAGTAACCAAGATAAATATGGAACACGCGCGTCCTCCAGCAGAATTATCACTCGATGGCGGTCCGGCTGCACGCTCAGAGGCGTGGCGACAGTGGCGGAAGCTGTTCGAAGTATTTCTTAAAGCGTCTGGAGTGAGCAAAGAGCCTAAAGAAGTTCAGGCTAGTTTGTTGGTGAATCTCATAGGATCGGCCGGTTACGAGGTTTATACGACCTTCACTTTTAACGAAGGTGAAAGTGAGGATGATATCGACTGTGTTCTGAATAAGTTCGATAAGTACTTTGGAGCAAAACCGAATATCATAGTAAGACGGTATAAGTTCTTCACCCGTGATCAAGAAGATGGCGAAAATATTGACCAATACATAACCGCATTGAGGGTACTGAGTCAGCAATGCGAATTCCGTGAATTACACGAAAGCTTGTTACGTGATCGTATTGTATGCGGTGTCAATAACAACACGGTGAGAGATCGACTTCTTCGCACTGATGATCTTACACTAGTGAAGGCCTTACAACTCTGTCAGGCGGCCGAGATGTCTAAAGAGGACAGTAAATACATTAACTGCGCTGCGGACAGTGTGCAAGTGTCTGCAGTTCAGAACAGAAGCGGTGAACGAAGCGGACAGCGCGCGAGAGGAGTACGCGGCGCAAGAGTTGGCAGTAACGGCGGGCAGAGAACAGCTCGCAGCGCCTGTCAGCGATGTGGAAACAGCCGGTGTCTAGGCGGTGAACGTTGTCCAGCAGTTAACGCGATGTGTTTTGTGTGCGATCAGAAAGGGCATTTTTCGCGAGTATGTGTGCAAAGGAAAGCGATTCGTAAGGTATTAAATTTGAGTATGGATACTGCGAGCAGTGATAGTGAAGAAAAATGCAAAGAAATGTTCTATGTAAATACGATCGCGGGGAACAATAACATATGTAAGTCGTCTAATGAATGATCGGGTTTCTTCTGAAGTTAACGTGCAAACGTGTTTCATGATAGAAAATATACCGTATAGTAACAAAAAGTTGGAGGTAATTAAAAAAGAAACGGAGACGGACAGTGATTGTAGGTGTTTAATTAAGTACATAAAGCATGGCTGGCCAAAAAATAGACGTGATGTAAATGAAAAAATTAAAGTGTTCTGGCCGTATCGCGAGGAACTTCATTATATAGAAGGGATTATTTTCAAGGGGGAACGTGTCTTTATACCCCGCGCTTTACGAGACGACATGTTGTTGAGGGTCCACGAGGGACATTTAGGTATCGAAAAATGCAAACGACGCGCGCGTGAAGTAATGTTTTGGCCCGGACTGTCTGAGGATGTGGAGCGAGAGGTGCGGCGGTGCGCAGCGTGTGCGTTACACGCGCCTCGACCGCGCCGGCAACCGCTTCTACAGCACCCTGTGCCCGCGCTACCCTGGCATAAACTAGCCTCCGACATTTTTGAATATAGAAAGAAAAGCTATATTATTCTAGTCGATTACTTTTCTAACTACGTAGAAGTCGGACAGTTGGCAAATATTAGCTCTAAGCATGTTATTAATTTTTTGAGGGAACAGTTCGCGCGTCACGGCATTCCAGCACAATTAGTGACTGATAATGGTCCAGCGTACAGCTCACGAGAGTTTAGAATGTTCATGCATGATTGGGAAGTACATCATGAGACGTCATCGCCTCATTACCCACAGTCGAATGGTAAAAGTGAAAGGACAGTACAGAGTGTGAAAAATCTGCTTAAAAAATGTATAGATTCAGGTCAGGATTTTTATTTGTCTTTGTTGAATTTTAGAACAACACCACGTAATGGATTGGATTCGCCTGCACAAATTCTCATGGGTAGACGTTTAAATACAAAATTGCCAACTACTGCAGAGCTATTAAGGGAAAAAGTAGATAATGAAAGGAATTACAAAGCTATAATGATGAACAGAGAGAAAATAAAAAAACATTATGATAGATCGGCTAAATTGTTAAAACCCTTGTTATCGGGTAATAAGGCGACTCTAATTGGTAACGGCGTTAGGAAACCGGTGACAATAGTGGAAGGTACATCGCAACCTCGCTCCTATATTATCGAAGATGACTGCGGCAGTCGTTTTCGGCGTACTCGAAGTCAGTTGGTTGTGCGTACAACAGACCATAATAAACGTGAAGGAAAGTCACTGAAACAACCGATTGTAAAAATTGAAAATAGCAGGACACCAACTGTGATTACGAAGACTGTTCGTAGGCGTCGACAAAAGTCAATAACTAGTAGGCAACTGGGAACCAGTATTGACAATGAGAGTGACCCACAAGCAAGTGGACAGGTCAGTCCGACACAGAGCACAACCACCAATATTCAGTCTACTCAACTTGATGTCAGTGACGATTACGATAGTCCAGCTAGCTTTAGTGATCAGTTGTGTGCGCGGTCGCCAGTGTCGCCACCCGCGGTTCCTATTACAAGGTCTAAGGAAAGAACTGCACGAATGCTAAAAGAATTCTTTTTCGAGTGTGATTAGTTATATTATGTGCTGTATTATATTATTTGTATAAACAATAGATAATAATGTAAATAAGTAAAGTAAATAAGCTTAAAAAATATTTTTTTTGTACTGTAACTTGTATTTTTTTTCTTTTTTTTTCTTGTTAAAGGAAGATGTAGTATATTTATAATGACGTAGTGAGGGTGTCCTTAAAAATAAATCAGTATTAAACCAACTGGCGTGTGTTTCACTACAGTCTGAAATTATTGGACATTCTTTAAATATATAGATCTTCAGCAATACATTGAGTAAGATATGTGAGATCAATTTAAAATGGCCTATTAAAGCCGACTCGCGGTAAATCAGGCTCATTAGGTGGGTCCGATTCGATTTGAAATCGTGATCAATAAATGTACCAATTTAGACATGAAGTACTTTACGGAATTATGCAATAAATAACTTGACAAAGATATTATTTTGGAAATTAATTAACTTTTAAAATTCTCTGTATGTTCACTTCACTTTTTTTTAGCTTCGCTTCTTCATTTGTAAGAGTCGTGACCTCCATCCCGAAATGATAGGCTCCAATAGTGGATTCTGCACCATTAGTACTTGTCTGCCGGTGTAGCATAGTGCATCGCATAGCGTGGTCGGTATTCAGTTGGCACGACGTATCAGGCTCGCCACAGAAGAGTAAATGAGTGTCCAGCAGTCGCAAGCGCTACCTTATTTAAAAAACCATTGATTTATTTAACATTTAAAATTCTCACGGATCGTTTGGAACCTCTGGGTCTGCCGAGGGACTTCGGTTCCCTCTGTATTTTGTACCGGATTTGCCATGGAGAGTGCTCTGAGGAATTGTTCGAGACAATACATCATCTCGGTTTACCATCGCACCGCCCGCCCCCAGAGTAGAGTTCATTCATACTACCTGGAGCCACTGCGTTCATCCACCAGTGCGTTTCCAGAGATCTTTTTTGTCACGTACCATCCGGCTTTGGAACAAGCTCCCCTTCACGGTGTTTTCCGAACGCTATGACATATCCTTCTTCAAACAAGGCTTGAGGAGAGTACTTTACGGTAGGCAGCGGCTTGACTCTGCCCCTAGAATTGCTGAAGTCCATAAGCGACAGTAACAATTCACCATCAGGTGGGCCGTATGCTCGTCTTCCTACAAGGGTAATAAAAAAAATATCGTAGAATCTTCTCACATATTTTTAGCGCTTAAAAGGCAATCACCTATAGTTTCTCTGAAGTCTCATCTGTTGCTCATGAACTTGGCTGTGAAAGGCAGGAACACAGCCAAATCACGTGCTACAACTGAATAATCTAGCTCCTTGTTATATGGACACGTAACAGGACAGAACATTTATTCGATTTAAGCAGTATCCAAGTATAAAGAAAACGTATGCGCCAAAAATTACGCAAACTGTTTTACTATAGCAAAAGCGACACTTAAACCTTATACTAACAGCTTAAAACAGCCCGGTGTTAATTATATCGACCTCTCTCCCGTTCTCCTCCTCAGTCTGTAAATAACTCGAGTCGTGTCCGAGACTGACGACCAAGCACCACCATCACACCACAGTTGGTTGTAAATAATCATTTTCAAAGAGCACGGTCTCACACTTCATTTTGATTGTACACTACCAACTGTGTATCTATCTGTGGCGGGTAGCCATCATACAAGGCAAGATATTTGACAGATGCCTGAATCTCGCTTACGACATTTTCAAGATAAAGCGCATATATACAAGTTCCGAACAACAACATTCGGATCGTCGGTCTACCAAGCAATATCACCCGCTCGGTGAAAGATCTTCCCTTCGTCGTTAAGCAGCCCACACTTTCCATAGAAACTGGGCTCTGCGTGCGCTCGCGCTAGTTTTTTGGCAAACAAAATTACCCTCCTGCTTGTTGTAAGTGCTTTCCATAGTTTTTAACGAGTTAAATCCCTCCGCACACAATCAAGAGCGAGATGGAAGTCTTGATTATTCAATAGTTTGTAAGCCGTATTGTACCCGTAGACCTTAATAAATAGGACTATGGTACCCATCCGTGCTTACTCACGGTACACCCCACCCTAAAGTTGAGGAACTCTCAAAGACCTGCAGCAGTGTCTTAACGGGGAGCCCCAATATTATTGCTCTTTGTAATAGAATACATAAATCTCATCAACTGGAAAACTTATAATTACGTTTAAAACAAAAAGAAACCTCATAGTGTTTTGCCGGTCTACTGCACGCGAAGGCCAAGGCCGTTCAAGTTTTCCTTTGCTCTATAATGCTGGCCTTATAATATTCAATCATATAATAACTCAAGATATAGGGGCGATAGACTTCTGCAGACCGCTGTCGCTGGTATTAGCGGACAATGTCTGCTGGTCGACTACTGCGTCAACTTGAATACTGTATCACGGGATCCGGGTTAGGAGTTAATTTATTCATCAAGGTTTTGTGTATTCACAAGAAACAGGCACGTGGTAAAGGCCCGTGCAGACTGGCCACATGCTTCATTTTCTGACAACGTATTTCCTACTCGGATTATAACAGTGTTAAAAATACGGTATGCTTAGGTATAACGTAACCGAAATTATTGGACAGTCGGTTTTTATTTCATTTCCATTATTCTAAGCAAGGTAGACAAACAAGCCTACGGACAAAATGGTACTGAATACAGAAGAAAGCGAATGCCCTCACTCACCTTGAGAATGAGGTCGAAACATCAATCGTATCAAACACCTCGAATGCGGCAGAAATACGCCGATCCACCGATTGCCTCCGAACTGCCGGCTGCTAATCGTACCCATGGGACTCATGCAGTGCCTCTAATAATACGTGCGTGCTTTACAACGACACATGTGAAAACAAATACAATAGATGATGTTGTGATAATATATTCGTGTCGCGGGCGACCCCGACTGCGATATGTGGGAATGTCCCGTCGCGGGGCGCTACACTCTGCGTGCTACGTGCGCACTGGACGCCGGTGCTGGGCCACGATGACGTTCTTTAATGGTTCCCTGTTTAGTTTGATTTACTATTGTAAGCTTTATGATTATTTATATTAATATGATTATCCCCTTCTCCCGTGGGTGTCGTAAGAGGCGACTAAGGGATTATCCAGAGAATGGGCAGCAGCGTTCTCCGAGTATCATAACAGCACACTGCGATCGCCAACCCGCATGCCAAGCGTGGCGATTATGGCAACCCCCCCCAACATGGCTGACACAAATAAAAACTGGCCCCCAGTCCCCGGCAGCTCCGCTATTCCTGGCTACGGTAGCGGTCAAGGTAACGGCGGGGCAGGGGGTGCTAAGAATCTCCGGCAGAGATCCGGCTACCATAAAAAACGACGACTGGACCTGGCAACATACAACGTGCGAACACTGCGGACCGATGAGAAGATTGTGGAACTCGAGGAAGAATTGAGCAGGTTACGGTGGGATATTGTGGGCTTATCTGAAGTCCGAAGAGAGGGAGAGGACACGATAACTCTGAGGTCCGGTAACTTGCTCTATTTTCGAGAAGGTGATCATCTGTCTCAAGGCGGTGTCGGATTTTTCGTCCACAAGTCCCTTGTGAATAATGTGCTCAAAATCGAGAGTGTGTCAACCAGGGTGGTGTACCTTGTACTCAGAATCACCAAAAAGTATTCGTTGAAGATCATACAGGTTTACGCTCCGACCTCGGCACACTCCGACGATGAGGTAGAGACTATGTATGAGGACATTTCCAGAGCCATGCATAGCTTTAAAACTCACATCACCATTGTCATGGGGGATTTCAACGCCAGACTGGGTAAACGGTCCGAGGGGGAGCTGCGAGTGGGACCATTTGGATTTGGGAATCGAAATCATCGGGGAAACTTACTTGCCGGTTTCATGGAGAAAGAAGAATTATTTATGATGAACTCTTTCTTCCAAAAACGGAATCACAGGAAGTGGACCTGGATGAGCCCCAATGGTGCCATCAAAAATGAGATAGATTTCATTATGTCGACAAAAAGGCAAATATTCAATGATGTCTCTGTGATCAATATGGTTAAAACAGGAAGTGATCATCGGATGGTAAGAGGCACATTGAACCTCAATATTAAGCTTGAGAGATTCCGACTGATAAGGTCTACGCTCCGTCCAGCACCAGCTCAGATCCAAAGTTCTGGGCACTTTCAGCTCGAACTTCAAAACCGCTTCGATTGCCTAGGAGGCTCCGTGGACGATTACAATGACGGGTTTGTGAATGCTGTCCATACGATTGGTTCCAAGTTTTTTGGAGCCCGTCGTACAAACAGAACCAAAAAACTCTCAGACCCTACTCTCAAACTCATGGAAGAACGTCGCGGAATGATTTTGCAGTCTTCAGAAGATTCGTTTAAATATCGGTCTCTCAACAGACAGATCTCAAAGTCTCTTAAATTTGATCTACGCCGTTTTAATACTGAGCGTATTAAAGAGGCTATAGAACGAAACAAAGGCTCCAAGGTGTTCGCGAGAGATTTGTCTCTTGGGAAAAGCCAGTTGACAAGACTGAAGATCGATGATGGCAGGATCATTTCGTCCAAGCCTGAGCTTTTGAGAGAGGTCGAGAAGTTCTATGGACAGCTATACACATCTACTCGACAACCCGTGGAATATCTAGCAAAGGATCCAAGAGCTAGATTAGTCCGACACTATACCGAAGATATCCCCGACATCAGCCTGTGCGAGATTAGAATGGCTCTCAAGCAACTTAAGGACAACAAGGCACCGGGCGAGGATGGAATTACCGTCGAACTTCTGAAGGCGGGTGGAAAACCAGTCCTTCGGGCCCTACAAAATTTATTTAATTCCGTCATTCTCGATGGGAATGTGCCCCTGGCATGGACCAAAAGTGTGGTGGTACTGTTCTTCAAAAAGGGTGACAATACTCGTTTGAAGAATTATAGACCCATCTCACTTCTGAGTCATGTCTATAAGTTGTTCTCGAGAGTTATTACGAACCGTCTCGCGCGCAGGTTTGATGACTTCCAGCCACCCGAACAAGCCGGTTTCCGAAAAGGCTATAGTACCGTAGACCACATTCATACGTTGCGGCAGATTGTACAAAAGACCGAGGAATATAACCTGCCGCTTTGCTTAGCATTTGTGGACTACGAGAAAGCCTTTGATTCGATTGAAACCTGGGCCATGTTACAGTCTCTCCAACGGTGCCAAATTGATTATCGGTATATCGAAGTGTTGAGGTGTTTGTATGAAAACGCTACTATGTCAGTCCGAGTACAGGACCGGGCTTCAGAACCTATCCTTCTGCAGCGGGGCGTGAGGCAAGGAGATGTTATTTCTCCGAAACTATTTACCGCTGCGCTGGAAGATGTTTTCAAAGTTCTGGACTGGAAAGGACTAGGCATCAACATAAACGGCGAGTACATAACTCACCTTCGGTTCGCCGATGATATTGTGATTATGGCCGAGACCATGGAGGACCTCAGTACAATGCTCAAAGACCTCAGTAGGGCTTCTATCCGAGTGGGTCTAAATATGAACAAAGAAAAAACAAAAATTATGTTGAATGCTCATGTAGCGCCCACTCCAGTAAAGATCGGAGGCTCTACGCTCGAAGTTGTTGACGAGTATATTTACCTGGGACACACTGTCCAGCTAGGTAAGTCCAACTTCGAAAAAGAGGTCAACCGTCGAATCCAGCTCGGATGGGCAGCGTTCGGAAAGCTACGTAAAATCTTCTCATCACAAATACCACAGTGTCTCAAGACGAAAGTCTTTGACCAGTGTGTGTTGCCAGTGATGACATATGGCACTGAGACGTGGTCGCTCACAATGGGCCTTATGAGAAGGCTCAAGGTCACACAAAGAGCAATGGAGAGGGCTATGCTCGGAGTTTCCCTGCGAGACCAAATCAGAAATGAGGAGATTCGCAGGAAAACCATGGTAACCGACATAGCCCAAAGGATTGCGACACTGAAGTGGCAGTGGGCAGGACACATTGCTCGCGGAACAGATGGCCGTTGGGGCCAGAAGGTTCTTGAGTGGCGACCGCGTACTGGGAGACGTAGCGTGGGTAGGCCTCCCACAAGGTGGGCCGACGACCTATTAAGGTTCGCGGGGATCCGCTGGATGCAGGCAGCGCAGGACCGGTCTTTGTGGCGAGGCTTGGGGGAGGCCTATGTCCAGCAGTGGACGTCCATGGGCTGATAGATAGATAGATAGATATAGATAATATGGTTATATAGAGTGTAGATGTTAAGAATTATTATTAAATATGAGGTTTATATTGCAAACCATTAAAATATATTTGTTTATTAGTTGCTCAATTGAATGCTATTAAAGTCACGGCACTAAGCCACGTGACCGGTCAAGAGGGGACAGCCGGCTGAGACTTATTTAAAAGAGAATGCAGGCGGTCAGGAGAGAGTAGTTGAATAAGACGCATCAATGTAAAATTGGCAGATTAAATCAGGGTGTGAATAAAGTTAGTCTGTTTAATTTAATGTCTGACTCCCAAAACTATTTAGTCGATTTTAGACAGGTTTAGCTGCAAAAGCTTCTGCGTGCGTTTTTGTCACGGAATAGATAAATAAAGTAAATAACCTTATTTATCTATTCCGTGGTTTTTGTAGCCAGCTGTCAGACGATCTCATGGTCCATCAGGTAGTTAGTGGTTGCCGCATTTCGTAGATATCGAAAAGGGGATTAGAGACCTGTACCTAAAGGTAGAATAATTAACCCTTTGACTGCCACGTAGGTCACCGGTGCCCTATGCGGCGCACTGAAGTAATTATGTCGATTTCTGTTACTAAGACGCCGGAATATCTAGTACACTCTGGGAAAGACAACGAATCCAAAGATAATGAGAATGAATGAAAAAAAGAAGAAAAAAAAGATGTGTGGTGTTGTGGGACACCCGATATGAACGAAGTTCCTTATTATAACAATATTAATTTAAATTTCTATTCGAGGTACTTATAAAGAAAATAATTAGTCGGGTATACATTTTTTAATATGATTTTTATTGATAAAAATAAAATAAAACTACTTTAAAAAGTTATCAACTTTATTTTATTCACAATGATTTATAAAAAATATATAATAATAATATACAAAGAAACAGCTATTTATATGAATAATAATAACCGTCATCACGTAGACTATACATTAGACAATGTATAGCCATCATATTAAGACTATACACAAATAATAAAAAGCTTACGTTACGGACGTTTTTTCCCGGTTAGAGTACCCCTCCGCATCGTCTCATAATGAACTTCGTTCCAATAAGGCAAAGTTAGCCAATCCAGGCGCTTACTCACAGAAATCGACGTAATTACTTCAGTGCGCCGTGTTGGTCACCGGTGACCTACGTACACGACAGTCAAAGGGTTAATGCAATATCAATATATTCACTTCTATCTTATGCTGTAATTTATATTTTACGATTCATTATTTTAGTTAATGTAATTTAGTCTGCCAATAATATTGTGTTCTGTTTAAAAAACTAGTTAAGGTTAGGATCATCGTCTCCATCTTTCTTCATGAACCACGAAGCGGGATCTAACCTTGGATCTTTTCCCTGAGCAATAAGAATCAACTGGGAACTTCAAAACGAGTAGTGAAGTTTAATACGGCGTTAAATGGAAATAAAAAACAGCGCGTTGAGAGAAAGGTTCTGTACACGGCGCGTTGCGGCGCTGCTCGTAAATACCGGACCGGTCACCGATGGCCCTGTCGACTAATAACGGATTCTCATAATTATATAACATCGGAGACAACCATTTGAACCCAATTCAACCCATCTGAATTTGTAGTGTCTATGCCCGCACTTAAGACCAGATAGGTCATGAACTTCTCTCCTTAACTAAGGTAATAAAAGACATCGGAACGTCGGATGTTCTGAAATGTCTCCGACCCACAAAAGTCTGAAGCCAAATATCGGTGCTGATAGCCGGTCACGGCTGTGTCGATACTTAGTTTTTTTCTTCCTACCTAAGCTGATAAGCCTTTTTTTATTGCTTAGATGTGTGGACGAGCTCACAGCCCACCTGGTGTTAAGTGGTTACTGGAGCCCATAGACATCTACAACGTAAATGCGCCACACACCTTGAGATATAGTTCTAAGATCTCAGTATAGTCACAACGGCTGTCCCACCCTTCAAACCGAAACGCATTACTGCTTCACGCAGAAATAGGCAGGGCGGTGGTACCTACCCGCGCGGACTCACAAGAGGTCCTACCACCAGTAAAAGGCCAGTAACAACCTTGAGAGGCTATTTCAGCGTAACCTTAACTAGTAGGTGAGCTCACGGGGCTCAAACCTGACGTTGCTAACACGAGCCCTAGCAAGATCCGTGCTTCGCAGAATCTACCACCGGATCGGAACCGCAACCTACTGAGAAGATCTGGCGAGAAACTCAGTGGGCTGTGTCTGTGGGTTAATTTACTCGTCCAGCCCTTCGTCGCAAGCGACGGGTTCGACGAGAATGATGATCGGCGATATTTGGCATTGCGGTGGTTTGTTCATTCTCTGCATTTTATTTAATTACCGAATACAATATTTTCAATTCTAGTCAATGAGAAATCAATAATAATTTGTTGAATTCATTCTGTTCACAGTTTTCATTCACAACTTTAAAACATTTTAAGAAATTAGTAGAACGACATTTATCGATTTAAATAACTTTCATAAAGATTTGTGTCCTGAATGAGTTATTTTCACACATTTCTATGAGCTATGTTTGAGACAGTGAAATAAATCCGTATTGTTTTTAAAGCTAGCCGTCAGAGAAACTAAAGAATATTATTTTGCATATTATACCTGTTGATCTTAATTTGATAGCTGCAGACCGGATGTAGATTCGGAAGGCCGACCCCAATTGCGATGGGAAAAACCACGGAGAAAGCAAAAAGATTCCGTAGTCTAATGGGTAAAACGCGCAGCGTATCCAAAACGAGATTAAACTCAAATCCTGATAGCAGTGCAGTACAATGCATTTTTTGTTAGTACCTAATGTTACTGTATATCCGAACCACTTCCACGGTGAAGGAGCAGGTTCTTAGTTTTGTCTTATGTAATGCATTAGCACCACGTATTAATTAAGTATACGGGCCCTGATCTGAGGTCTGAGGTCTGAGATCTGAGGTCTGAGGTCTTAACCTCTCATTCTTAAAATTCAAACCCGATAGCTTTGCAAACGGGGCTACAATCTGCCAACCGCTAGTCTAAAGACTCGAACTGCTTTTGTAACAAAGCCGAGCCAACTGGACACTAAACAACAGACAGATATTAAATGACAACAGCAGGTAACATATTACATGTAATTGAATATAATTTGATACCGACAACCCAAATGTGAGGCCGACCGCAACCGCAGATACCCATTTTCACCAGCACCTCCTATTCAGGAGACCTCTTCACGAAATTTGTTTCAGGATCACCTAAGCATTAAATAGGGCCATGGTTAAGTACTTTTTTCATTGTATCAATCTAGCTATCAGCTTTTCGGATTATAGAAGAAACTATTTTAATTTTAATTTTATTTTCAAAGTCGTTAGTAGCTTTTTAGCTAGTTACGACAAAAGTAACACCTATTTTCTTCCTTTAACGCCACGTACATTTAACGTATATGTAGGATTGGGAAGAACCGAACGTATAAAAAGACTGTGGAACTGAGCGTTAAGACGTGAGTGAGAGAAAAGGGAAAGAAAGGGAAAAGTGAATGACAGACTGAAAAAAATGAGCCAGACGTAATAAAAGTGGTAATTAATTTTGTATTATTATTATAACAGAAGATTTTAGAACAGTGGAAGTTTTATTTTTTGCGCTGCAATAAGAATAAAAGGAATAGGGATTATTCTACATACATGTTTATAAACACAAATTGTAAATAAATAAATAAAATATAAATAAATATAAATTTCAAATACACAATTCTCAAAAAGTAGGGATTATAATCTCTGGAGGAATAGAGGGATAGGCCTGAAAACTAAAACCAGACTGGTGCGGACTCTTGTTTTCTCTATCTTCTTGTATGGAGCTGAGACATGGACGTTGAAAGCAGCAGACCGAATGCGCATCAATGCTTTCGAAATGTGGTGTTGGAGACGCATGCTAAGAATTCCGTGGACAGCCTTCCGGACTAACCTGTCGATATGAAGCAACTGGGCATCAAAATCAGACTGTCTACTGTATGTCTGAAGCGGATCCTCGAATATTTTGGTCACATTGCGAGGAAAGACGGCGATAACCTGGAAAAACTTATGATCACAGGGAAAGTTGAAGGCAACAGATCTAGAGGCCGCAGCCCGACTCGTTGGTCCGATCAGATCCGCACCACTTTGGACAGTACAGTGTACAGCGCGCTGCATGACGCCGTGGACAGGGGAAAGTGGAAAAACATCTTAAGATTGAAGCTCATGGGTGATGGTGGTCACGACCCTCAGACATGAGGAACACGATTGGAGGAGGAGGAGGGATCATAAAAAGTAGAGCTGACCTTACAGTTCTGATGTCGAGAACCAAGACCTACAGTGAACAATGACGAGCAATATACATATTTGTTGAACCAAATCGTAATCGATACACGATCGATCACAATTCGAATTAGAATCGATACGTCACTCGAGCATAAGTAATAAGTAATGTTTTTTTAAATCATTAATCATAATTGGATGAATTAGTTTAGAAAGTTTGTTCAATGACTGTAGCGTAACAAAGATGTTTGTATGTCGAGCGTGGATTGACTCATTGTTCTCTTCTCCGTCTGTACACACGTGGTGGGTCGGAACCATTCTTGAATACGACAGTAGGTGAAGGTAAGCTGCAAAATCCAAACTAAAAATCACTGACCCATTAAAAAAAACCTTTATGGATGATAGTTTGAAATTAGTTCTCATCCTTCATATATAGTTTGAAATTATAACTTTATTGGTGTCCGCTTGCCTTTCGTAGACTGTCGCTATAGACTGTCTCCTGAGATCAATCCTGGAATGTTTTTCTGTTTGAAGGGTGGGGCAGCCGTCGCGTTGTACTGTAAAAACTGAAACCTAAAAACTCATGTCTCGAGGTGGATGGCGGAATTTTCGTCGTAGGTGTCTCTGGGCTCCGGTAACCACTTAACACCAGGTGAGCCGTAAGCTCGTCCACCCATCTGAACAATAAAATAAAAAAGAGTAGAGCCGCTAAGCCCGTTACAACACCAAGCTTCGTGGTCTGCCGACGGCATCACGTAGCGGCATCTCGAACCCCATGCCCGTTTTATGACCTTAAACGCGCGCTCAAATTGTTTATTTAAAATGTATTCGTATGTGACCTCTAAAAATGTAAATTTCCAAAACATTCCCTACGGTTCGAATGTGTTATAGGAAAATTTAAGTTGAATGAAAAAACGCGATATAAAATCGTAAAAGTAGTCGTAAATTGTAATCCGTATGTACGTATACATAAATATATGACTGGTAAACTTTTCGTTTAAAATTTACAATATTACATTTTTTTATTACTTTTGACCCACAATATAAAACTCGATATAACCCTGACATTGTCGGTGCTCTTGAGCCACGATGACCACACATCACCAGATGGGTCGTATGCTTGTCCGTCTTCTAAGGCGTGTCACATTAGCCCACCTTGTTTTCGGCATCCTTTCCCATACTATCGGCACTTTAATGTTAATAAATCTTTGGTTTGTCAATATTTGATTTATGTAAACGTCTGTATTTAGTAAATTGTTTATGATTATAATTACAGTGAACATAACATAATTACAGTGAATTACAGTGATTATAATTACATTACAGTGAAAGCACGACTTCCAGTTTATCTCATTGAAGAGAGAAAATCAATTCAAATGAGGACATGACGCATCGCAATCAGAAACTAGTTATTACGTGACTACGATGGGTTGTAAAACGATCGCATGTTTATTGCGTGCTCGGACCCGCGATTTTGTAACTTCACAGCTCTCGTATCAGCCCAGGGTTAAACAGCCTACCACCAGTAGGGCGTCTTATGAGCCTACACGGATAGGTACCACCACTTCGTTTCTTTCTGCCGTGAAGCAGTAATGCGTTTCGGTTTGAAAGGCAGAGCAGCCGGGCTATAACGGAGACTTAGAAATCATGTCTCAAGGTGGGTGGCGGTATTTACGTTGTTGAGGTTCATGCGCTCTGGTAATCACATAATACCAAAACACAAATTGCACCAAAGCGGAAACAGTGGTGCAAACTTTAGTAAAGCATCCGTAATTGCAGTCGTTGTGGCCTAAAGGATAAGACGTCCGGTGCATTCGTGTTGAAGCGATGCACCGGTGTTCGAATCCCGCAGGCGGGTACCAATTTTTCTAATGAAATACGTACTCAACAAATGTTCACGATTGACTTCCACGGTGAAGAAATAACATCGTGTAATAAAATCAAACCCGAAAAGTTATAATTTGCGTAATTACTGGTGGTAGGACCACTTGTGAGTCCGCGCGGATAGGTACCACCGCCCTGCCTATTTCTGCCGTGAAGCAGTAATGCGTTTCGGTTTGAAGGGTGGATCAGCCGTGGCGCGTCTATTTTGTAGATGTCTATGGGCTCCAGTAACCACTTAACACCAGGTGGCTCGTCCAACAATATAAGCAATAAAAAAAATAAAAAAATCTAACTGGTAACCCCATCCGACATGTGCTCTCAAACGACTATCATAAAGGGATAACATTGTGTAATAAAGAACTCGAAAAACTTATTGATTTGCGTAATTCATATAATGGTGTCTATCCAAGTTATGGTACTCAGTTCACAGACTAAAACAGTCGTTTTAATCTAATTAAAGCTTCGACCTCAAATCTCAAGACTGGTGGTGGAATACCCATTATGAAATTATGTATGATAATAAATTAAAACCACGTGGGTCGGGACAATGTTCGCCCTTCTACATAAAAAAAACACTACCGCGGAAATTTTTTCATGAACACAAAGATTGATAGTCGTGAATATGAAAGTTATTGTCATACGGTAAATTGTTGCACCCACTTGTGATCATTGACATAGACAATAGGTGAAACTGGACCGCGTCACGAATTGTGGCTTGAGATGTCGAATTATAATTGATTGTGGGAACAGCGGCCTCCGAGAAGCCTACTTCTACCTACCATTGAAATCAGAATATGCATATATTCGTTTTCTATTTTTGTCTTTCGCTTTCAGACATCCAGCAAACTCAAGCTAATTGTTCTAAATAAAAAAGACAACAAACAATTTATGAAATATCTTTTTTACGTTCCTTTTAACTATATCTTCTTCTGTATAAAGACGCATTGGATTCTAATGTTTCATTATTATTATTATTTTTAGTACTTAAATGGGAGAACGAGCTCACAGCCCACCTGGTGTTTGGTCACTGGAGCCCATAGACACCTACAACGTAAATGCGCCAACCACCTTGAGATATAAGTTCTAAGGTCTCAAGTATAGTTACAACGGCAACCCCAACCTTCAAACCGAAACGCATTACTGCTTCACGGCAGAAAAGGCAGGGTGGTGGTACCTACCCGCGCGGACTCTCAAGAGGTCGTACCACCAGTAAAAATTAATTACGAATATATCGATTTATAGGAAGAACATTAACAAATGACATAAAAATATTTTAATTTAATTAAGAAAGTCCTTATTAAGTGTTTCGTAAATAAAATAATTTTAATCGCATCTTTATAACGGAATCTAAAGTGTTTCACATGTAATAACCTCATTCGCGACCAGTCAGTAAACTTATTGCGCCTTCGTATATTCCCAAGTATGTTAATGTTGCAAACAACAGCTCGATCATAAGTATCTTTATTTGATTATGTTAATCACATATTTCTGCCGTGAAGCAGTAATACGTTTCGGTTTGAAGGGTGAGGCAGCCGTTGTAACTAGACCTTAGAACTTATATCTCAAGGTAGGTGGCGGCATTTACGTTATAGATGTCTATGGGCTCCGGTAACCGCTTAACAGCAGGTGGGCCGTGAGCTCGTCCACCAAGCTAAGCAATAAAAAATAAATAAAAATAAAAATATTCCGGTCTCCGTCCTCATCGACCCGTCGCATGCGACGAAGGGCTCGACGAAGGGCTCGACGAGTGAATTAACCCATAGACACAGCCCACTGAGTTTCTCGCCGGATCTTCTCAATGGGTCGCGTTTCCGATCAGGTGGTAGATTCTGCGAAGCACTGCTCTTGCTAGGGCCAGTGTTAGCAACACTTCGGTTTGAACCCCGTGAGCTCACCTACACGTCAAGGAGAAGCTGAAATAGCCTCTCAAGGCTATCAGCATATGTAGAGGAAAAAATCGCATATACAGAAGTGTAGCCTTTGCGTAAGATAAGAAGAGGCTCATGTATGTGCATGTGTTCGTTGGCGTTCGCAGATAGGATTTTTTATTATTTTGTTGACACCAGTAAATTTTACTCATTTTATCGAAACCGTGACCCGTAGCGTTAACAACATGAGGCTAGTTTAAGAGTCCTACATTTCGGCAAGTGAGAGTTATCATTTAAGAGAAGCGCAGCCATTATATAGTAACTGTGTCCCGTTCAAATAACTTGTTCCAAAGTAGCTTGTAGCTTTGAATTGAGGCTGCCACTTGGCCACGGGTTCTGGCGTGGCTAACATTCATGAACGTAGGTGACCGCTCACCATCAGATAGGACACTAAATTGTCTATCTACAAAAGTAATAAAAATATCTGAGTTTTTCTCAAATCGTCAAACGCTTCCAAGACCTAGAAAAAAAAAGAAAATATTTGATAAAATCCAAAAAAAAAAAAGGCCGCTGAGTTTGTTTCGCCGGTTCTTCTCAGGACTGTGGCTTTTTTTGGAACCGGTGGTAGAGTTAACATTTTCTTTTACATTTTGACATTCAACAAGTGTGTTTTTGATAACATCCAAGTTGAAATAAATGATTTTGAATTTGAATTTGAATTTGAATTAGAAAGAAGCGTACTTGTTACTAGCAACTGTATTGAAAGTAAAATTATCATGAAAAATAACAGTAACTGGCACTTTGTGCACTAATTATAACTATTTAACTACTAAAGATAAATAAAATATTATTTTATTTAAAAAATTATCTAATATCTTCTATTCCAGACCTGTTTGCCGAAACTGCGTGGTGTCACCGACGGGCTCATCACCGCCTCCCCTGCAAGAGCAGCCTATATCACCTCCACCGCCAGCGCCTTCAACGCCACTCACATCACCGAGGCAATCCCTCCCCTCCCCGCAGCCGAGCCACAGTGGATCCTCAGCACCGAGTCACTCGCCCCATCCATATTCCTATCCTAACTTTCGAAGAAGTCAACCAGTTCAGGGTCACTACCCTGAGTACAACCTTCTTCACAGCCATAGTGCTTCCCAATTGAATCAGAACTATCCTCCAGCTGTGAGTTACCAAGGACAGTCAAGCCAAGCGCAGCCATACCCTCTATCCCCTCAGTCAGCGATGTCGCTATCCCCCCATCCAGTGCCTCAAGGGAAGTTCAGGGGTCTACTAGAACACGCTGAACGGTTGATGAAACCAGTGGATCCTCATCGGCATTCTCAAAGCGACGACGATTCCGGATGTGCTTTGGAAGAGTATACGTGGGTTCCGCCTGGATTGAGACCAGAACAGGTTAGCCATAACCCAATTACCTAATTTAGTTTCGGTGGCAACACTACACGCTCATGGCCGTGCAGTGTCATGTGGGTGCTCCCGATGTTCCCACTACAGAAATCACACCGTTGTAATGACATCAGCATCCATTTATTAAATTATCCAAACAAAATAATAGAACAAAATATACGCCGTCATTGTGGGACAGAGATGGTGACTCTACATAATAGATGTTTTTTTTTCAATTTCTTAGTTTGAACTTAAACAATTTTTTTATCGTATTGGAGCCACTGCAGGCATATGAAAAAGCATGAATCTTAAATACGAGCTTTTCAAACAATTTCCCAAAAAAGCCATCAGCTCCGTGTATAAATATAAGCTTTTGTGACGAATATTCAAAAGCTTTTGTCTGCCACAAAGCTGTTGTTGAACAAAAGCTCGCTTCTATTTTCGAATACCTATTGTCGTTAACAGTGGTTTTACGGAAATTAAAAATAGATGGACAGTAATGGATGTTTTCTGTAACGCGGTAGACAGAGACACCGGAAACAAACAGCCACCTTTAGTTTTATTCATTTGTAGTTTTTATTTATTTAAATATGATTTTAGTGTATGTGTTGGCAAGTGGTGACCACCACTCCATGGGGGACAACGGAGGAGTTTTTATTTTTATGGAAAAAACTTTGATTCTCAATTCACTGAGTCGGTGTGTTAAGAGTTAATTCCTAGTGATAGTTACAAAGTTGTCTTGGCCTCTACAGTCCTGCCACTGGTCGCTCCCAGCGTCGGTCTGGTGCAGGTAAAGTAATTTACGAATCGAGCGCATTCCGCCGCTCTTGCCCTTTCCGTACTCTGTCTCTCTGGAGTTTATTTGTTTACTGGCTTCAACTCTCTCACGCGTGCCACTTATTCACAGCCCGAACACGCGGTGCGGTCATCAATTGGATGAAAGACAGTCAACGTCCGGCCACAAAAATGAACGTCATCAACTTCCCTGTTTTTATTTATTGCCCTTGTAGGCAGACGAGCATACGGCCCAACTGATGGTGAGTGGTTACCGTCGCTCATGGATGTCAGCAATGCTTGGGACAGAATCAAACCGCTGCCCCTAATCTATTGATTGATCGGTGACTCGGTCGAGTATAGACGTGTTATAGTGACTTTCGTATTTCTCAAAAAAATATAAGAAAATGGCTTCGTTACGCATTGAAGAAACTGTTCGCGAGTTACACCAAGTGGTCAGTGATTTGGTTACTAAAGTCGAGCGGTTAGAGCGTGTTATTTATGAACAAAATACGATCATCAAAAATCAATGTGAGGTGCTGGCTATGACAACAAATACATCGGTTACTGTTGCCGATGACACAAGTACCCACAAAGATAGTGATATTTCTGTTCCTGCGTTAACAAATAAGCAGAAAGTACCGATTCGATTGGCTCGTACTCGGGCCGTGTCAGCAATCACAGCGATGGCATCTGGACGCAAGAAAGGGACAACGAGTGCGACAGCAGTATTTCCTACGTCTGCCGCACATTCCGTTTGCACTTTGCATGACAAGCCGCTTGATCGACCTTCATCGGATGCCCCTGTTACCCATCACAACGTCACTGAAGCGCAACTATCGCTCTCATCCGGGACATCCGAGGTTCAATCCGGAACACTCAATGAAAAGTGGGTTGAGGTTAAGTCGCGTCGTTCCCGAGGTCCACCAGCTAATGTACTCAAAGGAACGGCCACACCCGGAACTATGACCATCGAAGCTGCTGAAAGATGGAAGTATTTGCATCTTTATTTTGTTAAGGAGGGAACTACCGATGACATCATTCGCGATCACCTTACGCAGATTTGTAAAGAAGACGTATGTATAGTCGAGTCACTAAAACCTCGCGGTAAATACGCCTCCTTCAAAATAAGTGTTCCCGTTAAAATGGAGGGTTTGGTTATGTCTTCGGCAAATTGGCCAGAGGATATTTGCATTAAACCATGGCGGCGGGGATTTCGTAAGCCCAGCGACATTTAAAAATACAAAAAATATTGGTAAATCGTTTTCAGTGTATATTTTATATCAAAATGTACGCGGTCTTAGATCTAAGTTAAGTTTATTTAAAAAAACACTTTTGAATACGAATGCACATTTGATAGCTGTTACCGAGACATTTCTTGTTAGTTCGGTATATGATGGCGAGCTGTTCCCTAGGGGATATACTGTCTATCGACAGGATCGTGCTAACGATGCAGGCGCGGGTGGTGTCTTGCTCGCTGTTCGCGACACTTTCTCCTCACGCCGTGTTACTAATATTGATGGTCTCACGGCTGCGCAGGAGGTTTTATTTGTATTAATAACTTATAAAAATATTAAGTTTCTCTGCTGTGTAGTATACTTACCACCTAATTATAATAATATGGAGTATTTACATGTGTTACAAACCATCGAAAATGCTATTTGTAAACTTGCACCGGTGGAAGTAGTTATTATTGGTGATTTCAATTTAAATTCTGTGTCTACCTATGTACGCGAGCAATTCGAATATTTCTTAAATTTTTGTAAATTAACGCAATTTAATACTGTTCTAAATCATCATGGAGGTATCTTGGATTTCGTTTTGAGTGGACTACACAGAGAGCGTGTCTGTGTTGTGCGGGGAATCGGTGCTCTCGTGCCGGAGGACTGCTATCATCCGACGCTTGAAGTATCCGTGCGATGGCCAAGCAGGCGGAGCTGTGTCGGCGCTGGCATGCCCCCCGTCCCTCTATCTTCCAATTCAGCCTACGTACTGGATCGCGGCTCCCAATGGAATTTTCGTAAAGCTGATATTAATGTACTATATGCGTCTTTTGCTGAGATTGATTGGAGTGACATTGTTTCTGAGACGGATGTCAACATCGCTCTTAATAAATTTTACAACAAATTATACTCTATAATCGATTACTGTGTGCCGACCAAACGTTCTATATTAACAAATCAATCAAATAAATACCCAACTTGGTTTACTTCCGAAATAATACGGAACTTAAAACTCAAACATTTTAATCACAAAAGGTACAAAGCTGAGGGAAAAGAAGTAAATTTAGAATTGTTTAAATATTATAGGAGTAGAATAAAATATCTGATGGAGACAGCGTATAAAAAATATTTGTTGAGCATAGAGAAAGACATCGGTCATAATCCAAAAATTTTTTGGAAGTTTATTAAAGATAAGCGACAAGGTAGGCATAATTGTAATAAATATTATGATTACTTGGGAAAACCTGTGGAAGGGCAATACGCGGCAGATGCATTTGCAACTTACTTCAGTTCAGTTTTCTTAGCCAATGAACCCAAATTAGATCCAACTGAGGCCCAGCATAGTGCAGCAATAACATCACAGTTTTGTTCCAGTGCTCGAGTAGCTTTATTGACTGTAGATAGTTCAGACCTGCGCTGTGCTGTGAAGCGCATTAAGCCGTTCTCCGCATCAGGTCCAGATCGTATCCCTTCCTTTTTGGCTAAGGATTGTATGAATGTGCTTAGTGTACCACTACTACACATTTATAATCTCGCACTCCAAATGTCCACATATCCATCTACGTGGAAGCACACTAGAGTAACTCCGGTCTTCAAGGGTGGTGACCGCACAGATGTGAGAAACTATCGACCCATCGCAGTATTATCAGTATTTGCAAAGATATTTGAGTCCATTATGAATAAACATGTTAGCGCGCAGATTCGGAACCAATTGACTGACAGTCAACATGGTTTTCGAGCTGGTAGATCTACGGCAACTAACCATATTAATTTTGTAAACTATGTTGCTGCTGAAATGGATGCAGGAAAACAAGTCGACGCTGTGTACTTAGACTTTGAAAAAGCCTTCGACCGTGTCGATAATGACCTACTGTTGATGAAATTTGCTTCATTCGGATTTACCCCAAAACTCCTCAAATTATTTTCTTCTTATCTCTCCGATAGGTCTCAGCATGTAGAATTGGCGGGCTTCAAATCTAAAACTTATTTTACAAGATCAGGGGTCAGTCAGGGTAGTACCCTTGGTCCGACTCAGTTTTTAATCATGATAAATGATCTTCCTTTTATTCTTAGTGAACGGACCAGGTGTCTTATGTTTGCTGACGACCTTAAGCTGTACGTTGGGGTCGGGTGTGATGCTGAGCGCCATGCTTTGCAGCGCGACATTACTCGGGTTGCAGAGTGGGGAGAGCGTAACCGCTTGCATTTTAATATTAATAAATGCAAGGTCGTTGCATACAGCCGGTCACGGTCGCCCGTGTTGTTCCCGTACCATATATCTGGAGTCATTTTGAATCATGTGGCAGTTATACGTGACTTGGGGGTTATTTTTGATTCCAAGCTAACGTTTAAAGATCACATACAGCATATCTGTAAAAGGGGTAGTGGTCTGCTTGGTTTCATAATTCGTCAGACGCACGACTTTGTAGGCCATCGTGTGATTTTTATGCTGTACGATGCCTATTTGCGAAGTAGTCTTGAATATAACGCACTCGTGTGGGATCCGTGACTTGGGGGTTATTTTTGATTCCAAGCTAACGTTTAAAGATCACATACAGCATATCTGTAAAAGGGGTAGTGGTCTGCTTGGTTTCATAATTCGTCAGACGCACGACTTTGTAGGCCATCGTGTGATTTTTATGCTGTACGATGCCTATTTGCGAAGTAGTCTTGAATATAACGCACTCGTGTGGGATCCTCGCGAAGCAGTTCAAAAGCTAATGCTGGAAAAACTACACAAAAAATTTTGCAGGTTCCTATTCAAGAAAATGTATGGCTACTATCCGTTCTTGTATCCATCACTTTATGTGACTGGTATGGTCGGATTAGATACTCTTGAGCTGAGACGGAAGATGACTCTTATGGTGCATTATTATCAGCTATTGCATAACAAAATTGATAACTCCACTGCACTGGAATCAGTGTCGCTATATGTGCCTGATGGCTACATGCGCGGATGTATGTGTGGAGGGGTGCGTCGCCAGCGGCAGCTTCTTAGTACTGCGCACGCGCGTACGCAGCACACCGCTAACTCCCCGACGCATCGTGCTGTCTCGCTACTCAATGGCTTGCTAGCCTATGCTCCGGAAATGGATATATTCCATGATGGTTTGCAGCGATTTATTGTTGTTGTAAGGAATTACTTAAGCTAATTATTAATGCCTTACAAATGTTTTGGTTTATACTGTTAATTTGTAAGTAGATTGAATGAATAAATAAATAAATGAATAAATAAATAAATAAATAAATAAATCTATATATTAATACGTGAAGCAAAAACTTTGTACCCCTTTTTGCGAAAATTGCGCGGACGGAGCAGTATGAAATTTCCCACACTTATAGAGAATATAGAGAAGGAGTGCAGAATGCTAATATTTTTTTTAATTATGCCTAAAAATACATTTAATCAATAAAAAAACATTACACACACTACATACCATGTATTTGACGCACACACGCATGCATACTATTTATTTAATTATAGTCAAACTTTTGTTCTGGACGTCTGTTGTCAAATTGAGAATAGATTAAATATTGTTTGTATTTATTAATATTTTCTATAGTGTAGTATTGGCGAAATTTGTGATTATAGAAGTATAAAATACAATCAATATAAATATAAAATATAAATATATAAAAAAACAATAATAGTGTACAAACTTACAATTTCAATTAATTATAGTCGAATTTCGACTACTGCGGGACCTCTAGTTCCATTTATTAGACAACAGCGCGGTCTTCTTGCGAAGCCAAACCAGACAATCAGAACGTGCATTTTCAAATTATAATATATTTATCGTATAACTTATTATTTACATTGGAACATAGCTAGAGGCGAGTGATAATATTGCGGAATTACTCGCAGTAAAAAAATTAATGGGCGGTGATTGCTCGCGTTAAGCGCGTATTGCTGCGGGCTACACGCGCTGCTAATTATTGTACAGAAATATGTTCCTACATACTAACTACAATCTTAATGTAATCAAATATTATTCGAATGCTATTGATGTTGCTTGTGACCATGGAAATTTGATTTCTTTGATTACTTTTAGACATGAAGTCGTATCGTTCCGCTAACGACAAGCACAACCAGTCAACAAAAACAAATTTAAAATATTTTCAGAATTAAGAAGTTTACAAGCATTTCAATTTTAGGTACGTCACAGGTCAAGAACGCATAAAAGTTCCATATCAAAACTCTTTTCAATTATCATTGTTACAGGTGCTATACGAGTATGTATTTCATTTTAATCTTCATTTGCCTTTTATTTTAACTGAGCATTATGCCAGTTTCCTAGCTCCATTACATTTGAATAACACGTAATGGTTGGGGACAACAATAGTGAGATCGGATGAGATAAAAAAAAAATTGCTTATATGGGTGGACGAGCTCACAGCCCACCTGGTGTTAAGTGGTTACTGAAGCCTATAGACACCTACAACGTAAATGCGCCACCCACCTTGAGATATAAGCACTATGGTCTCAGTATAGTTACAACGGCTGCCCCACCCTTCAAACCGAAACACATTACTGCTTCACGGTAGAAATAGGCGGAGTGGTGGTACCCGTGCGGACTCACAAGAGGTCCTACCACCAGTAAAATCATATATATCATCAAATATGTATATCAAGCACTTGTAATAGAATACTAGCCTGTGCTGGTTCGATACAACCTTCATCACTGGTAGAGCAGTGCAGGCCTCTGTAGCATATACCCGCTGAGTTTCTCGCCTGATCTTCACAGTGGGTGCGATTCCGATCCAGTGGTAAATTCAACGAAGCACTCAAGAGGAGCAAGAGCTCGACTCATCAGTGTTAGCAATTATTACTCATCTATCGGGCCGTGAGTAGTTGCAATGAATAGCCCCTTAGGATATCAACGATTAGTTAGGCAAAAAATATGGGATATCAAACGCCAAAGAATCTCTAGAATCTGTCCATATCCGGATTTGAGAGTCGCTACCCATATTAGAGAAGCAAGGCGCGAAAATAGCGTAATTGTAATAGGGAAACTTTTTAAATAAAACTCGTGAAATTTCCCCTTAAAACTTCCAAAATGTAATTACAGATTACAGTAAAAATAAAGTGCCGGGTTCCAGAAGACGCGACGAGGCAAAAAATTAGGCCGCGTCTCCGAGAGGATGGATGTCGTAACGACACCCCGCATTCATATTTCATTCGATTTTCTCTATTCAAAGACCGAATTAAACAAATGAACAAACCGTTAATTAATCATTGCGGTGACTAATTCGTAGTGTTGTCGATCAAAATCGAAGTTTCCGTTCCTAGTATACGTATTACTGAGCTCGTGAATATATCGTAATTGTATACTATAATCCTACTACGGTTCACGGTAGCATTGTACTAATACGTGACGTACGTAAATGCAGACGACCTTCTGTGGCACTTTTTACTGGTGGTAGGACCTCTTGTGAGTCCGCACGGGTAGGTACCACCACCCTGCCTATTTCTGCCGTGAAGCAGTAATGCGTTTCGGTTTGAAGGGTGGGGCAGCCGTTGTAACTATACTGATACCTTAGAACTTATATCTCAAGGTGGGTGACGCATTTACGTTGTAGATGTCTATGGGCTCCAGTAACCACTTAACATCAGGTGGGCTGTGAGCTCGTCCACGCATCTAAGCAATAAAAAAATATTAAAAAAGGTACAAATATTACTAACAAGCGGCAGCCAGTGGCTTGGCTGTGTCCCATGTGCATTGATGCCCAAGAGCGACAGCGACCACCTACCATCCAATTATGTTCGTCTGCCGTCTATTTCCATAAAAAATGGAGTGCCTCGAGAAACTAATGGTCACTTTGGACAGATCAGACGTAATGCAGACGACCTTCTGTGGCATATAATCGTTCGCCGGAAGGTACTGCTCCAAGCTCTACACTATAATCGCACTCGCAAAAACCTAAAAAATTATCCAATATTTCCTTAACATGATAAATATTAATATAATCATTTGTTGGAATTTTCTCGCACATAATTCATTATTGACTTGAAACTTGTACGCTCATACTTCAATTAGTACTAGTGTACAAACGAGGGCATTTCGCAAGCTTAACCACGGTCAAAGGCAGGCCTAGTATCGCTGGTGGCTAATAAAATAATGAACACAAGTTTTTCCCTTAGCTGCAATAAATAAGAGGCACCTAATGAAAGCGGTCGACAGTCTGCTAATGAAAGACAAACGTGCCTCGCATCCGCGAGCCGGACAGTCAGTGTGGAGAGTACTCCGTGAAGCAAGCTTTATTTACCAAATTAATTAATTACTAAAATACTAAAAAACTTTTATTATTTTTATTATTGCCTTTGTAGGAAGACGAGCATACGGCCCACCTGATGGTGAGTGGTTACCGTCGCCCATGGACTTCAGCAATGCCAGGGGCAGAGCCAAGCCGCTGCCTACCGCAAAAAACTTTTACGGTCCAATCTCGTCTTTGTGGCCTCAAGAGCCGAGCAAGAATACTGTCCTCTAAAACTTTGAACGTTACATCATACTTTCATTGACGAGTCGTGAAAACCAAATAAAATGCTAAACTATTAAGGTTTTCCCTTTAAGAACAGCCGAACATACCACTTTTTTCCTACCTAAGTTGTCGAGGCTATGCCAGCGTAACCATAACGTGTAGGTGAACTCTCGGGGCTCAAACCTGGAGGCGTTGCTAATATCAGCCCTAGCAGGGTTCGCGACGAGTTCGACGAGAACGGTGACCGGTGCTTGAGGTACCTAAAAGTACCATTGGTAGATCGAGAGGATCCGAAATGACTCATTTAGGGCAACGTCGACTGTTTACCATAACATACCACCCATATCATGATAAGCTCTTGTAAATCATTTAAAAGAACCCAGACAATATTAACTGTAAAGTGCTTCAATTAAATCTTTCATAAATTCGTCAGATATGTAGTCGATTAGATGCGAAAAATCCATGAGCCGGTTGTCATATTTCATTATAACAAAATGGCCGACATTGTTATTAACACAAGCTTCTAGTTTCCTGCGTATCGTAGATATAACTATTATTTTTACTAACATTCTCCCCTCGTGTAATAATCCGGGTATCTGGCGGACACTGTCCTTTTTAATAAACCCAGGTATTAATAACGTTATGCCGTTAAGAGATGAAACATGGCGGCAATTATTATGGCTCTACGTGATCTGTTAGACTTATGAGAAGATCTCTCGCTGTGCTCAGAGACACGTATACTTGCTAACACATACACTAATTTCATTGAGCATCAAATTTAATTCAATCAGAGATAGGTCTCAAAGATTAATTTGCATGACAACGGAAACTTTATATCCATTTTACCAATTCCTGTCAATAAAATGACAGTATGATAATTTTTTTTATTGCCTAGATGGGTGGATAAGCTCACAGCCCATCTAGTGTTAAGTGGATACTGGAGCCCATAGATATCTACAACGTAAATGCGCCACCCACCTTGAGATATAAGTTCTAAGGTCTCAAGTATAGTTACAACGGCTGCCCCACCCTTCAAACCGAAACGCATTGCTGCTTCACGGCCGAAATAGGCAGGGTGGTAGTACCTACCCGCGCGGACTCACAAGAGGTCCTACCACCGGTGAGAGTAACAAGGTGCGATAACAATTCCTAAAGAACAATAATAATGGCTTGATCCCATTCCAGGTCCATCTTTACTTCTCAGCACTTCCGGAAGACAAGGTCCCGTACGTGAATAGCGTAGGGGAGAGGTACCGCCTCAAGCAACTACTTCAACAACTTCCACCTCAAGATAATGAGGTAAAGAAAATGTTCTCAGATGTAGCTCACAATCGAGCAGTCATTGCCACGAAAACTAATCTTCGGCATAATTGAGTTATAAATTATTGCTTTGTGGAAATGTTTAAACTGTGTTTAGGCTTAGGCTTAAATTCTTAAAGTGAGCTAAAAAATTCTTCATAAGTTTCTCGACAGTCTGTTACAGAAAGAGATGTGTGTTTACAATCACAGTTAACCATCTGTTTTGAATGCCCAACCATTGGGCACCTCTGAACCGTGGATTACAGAAATAGATGTGTGTTCACAAGTAATCACAGTTAAGTATCGGTTTTGAATGGTCATTGGGCACCTCTGGATCGCTGTCTGTCGTGCCGGGTATACGACTTGCTGAGTAAATATATCTAATTAACTCTAGTGTAAATTAGTTAGTTGGCCATTATCAAACCACAAAATAATGTTGCGTAGGTAGGTACTGACCTCAATATATTTGCTTAATCCTGTCTTTATATGATTCTTACTTGTTCATACGTCTTCTATATGCTCAAGCAATTTATACCAAATTGAATTAAAACCCTGTGAAAGCCGTCATCATCATCAACCCATAGATGTCCACTTCTAAACATAGGCTTCCCCCAGGGAACACTACACTGCCTACTACTTTCACTACAATGACCACAATTTTCAGATAAATGCACAAAACGAATATGCCAAAATGTGTTTACGTGATTTCAGGTTCGGTACTGCCATGCTTTATCTGATGAAGAGAGGAAGGAGTTGAGGCTGTTCAGCGCACAGAGGAAACGCGAGGCCCTGGGTAGAGGACAGGCGAGGCAGCTCCACGCATCGGCGCCTTGCGAGAGGGTGAGTGTTTTTATGATAGCTTTTTTTTTAAATATTGTTCTGCCTGCTTGTATAAATAAATATATAAGGGGTGTTTTCGGTTACTTCTCAATACGACTTCGTCAAAACTAAACAAAAATCGGTTCAAGAGGATGTCTGTGTGTATGTAACTACGTTTTTACACTTAGATTATAATGTATATTATATAATGTACGACGCTTATCTCTATATAAGTATATAAAAATGAATTGCTGTTCGTTAGTCTCGCTAAAACTCGAGAACGGCTGGACCGATTTGGCTAATTTTGATCTTGAATGATTTGTGGAAGTCCAGAGAAGGTTTAAAAGGTACATAAATATGAAAATGCTGGGAATTAAATAAAAATAACAATTTTGTTTTTCCTGTGATGTGTCCCCCGTCGGACGGATTCCTTTTGTTTGTTTTAGATATATTTTATACAAAAGTTTAGGTCTTTTATTTGTCGATTCAGGCACTACGAAGTTTGCCGGGTCAGCTAGTTTTAATTAAAATTTACTATAATTTAAAAAAAACATTTAATGTTTATTTTAAGCTACCAAATAAAATGCCATTCGTTAAACTTACAATTGAATTAAGTTCCTCAAGTCCAAAGCTGCATAGCTTTTCCGAAATTTATTTATTACGAAGGGTAAGTCTGGATTATACTTGAAACGCGGAGTGAAGTAAATCCGAACAATTTATAAAGTAGTCCCTGGATTAACACCTAGCGTTTTTATTTTTAAAATGGCGCTGCTAATGGTGTAATCATGTTGCATGAGGGGCGGCGTACAGAATTTGTACCAGCGAAAATAAAGATGATTTTTGTCTTTTATGTCTTTTATGTTGTTATGTCCCGTTATGTCTTTTTACCACTTCACCATCCACCACCAGAGCAGATAATAAAGTACCTACCACGCACCACCTGCCCCTTAAATGAAAGCCTTTTCCCGCGTGTTGTGATAGATCCTTCTTCGATCGAGGCTACAAAGAGTTCTGGACGGTAAGCAGCCCTTTAGTGCTCACCTAGCTCTGCTGATGAGTGACGGCAGTCTGGTAATGGCAGGTGGCTTTGCTTCAAGGAAACAAAAATATAACTCAAATACCGATGATCACTTTGAAACTTGTGATCGAAGTCTCAGTTGCATTGGATTTTATTTATTATTTATTACCTGAATAGAAATTAATATCATGAAAACCGCGTAGACATCAGAATATAGTATTATATTATTTCGTTCTGTAGAGTAAATATGTTATAAGCGTCTTCCGGAAAATAATCTGTATAATAAATTAGTTACTTTTAAAACGAAGCGATATTCTCATTACATAATAAAGTCAACTAGTATCGACTATCTGCAAGTCGCTGCCCGCTCCGCTCGTCACCGTATATCACCCACTCCCAGCGGTACAAACATTTTAATTCCGTCTACATAAATCATGGAACCCTCCGCGTCTACTGCAATTGATGCTGCCCATTTTATTTAGCTTCACTTTCTATATTGTTTGTTTGGTTCACTCACTCATTTACCTACCGAGCTATTGAGTACCAGCTACACTGCTCAACTCGAATAGTAAAAATTGGTTACAGAACAAATACACTTTTTGTCAAACCATCGAGCTCCGCTGAGGAACGCGATTAATATGAAACCCCATGAAAACGCACCTGATGACAATTAAGGAAACGATAAGATCTACTCCCTTCCAAGCCTCTCCTCTCCCCAAAGGTAGTCCTGTTCCATGACTTTAAAAAATTAGTATTCATTTACAATTAAAAAGTTAAGCAATAAAACAAATTGAAGACGCCCCGACCGGGAACCGAACCTGGACTCGTAACGTTTAATTACCGTTGAGCCGCTTGAGAATTTAAATAATTGTGAGTCTTCGCGAATTTTAATTTGTTGGAAACTTCTAATTGTGTTATTTAAATTGGGGGTCGGAAACGTTTCTGTCTCTTTCTGAGCAGCCAATGCTTGTGAATTTCTCAGAAGTGAATCATTGAAATTGAAAAATATTAATTTGCGTAAATACTGGCGGTAGGAAGTGTTGTAAGCCCACAGAGCTAACCACCAAGCATATTAACTTTCCGTTTGTAGAGGGCAGCCTTTGTACAGTTGAGACTTCGGTTAGATCTTAAATTGGGTAGCGTTGTTCACGTGACAGTAATCAATGCATGTTAGTAACGCCGTGAACTCATCTGCTTAAATACCGGTGAACGTGTTTCGAACGCGAAGTATCACGTAGAATGTGCTGAAGATTGCAGAGTAATAATCAACAAGCTGTATGCCCAGTGCACCTCTATACCTCAGCGTAACAATGTAATCGCCTTATCGTTGCCGCCGCTGACTACTCCCCGAATCCTGATCACGCAGGAGCCAGTCACCGTCGACGCCCTAAACACGTCCTTATGGATCCATCGGATCCAATAACCTTTGCATTAGAGATCTTCAGCTCTAACACCAGGAGTAGGCTTAGGAACTCGACAAAGAGGTCGACGTGCAACCTAACCCATGCATCAGCCCGCTGAGTTTCTCACCGGATCTTCTCAGTGGGTCGCGATTCCGATCTGGTAGTAGATTCATTCGCGAAGCAACTGCTTTTGAGTTGTTAGGTCTCCTTCGGAGGCGCTAGGGCAGTTGTTAGCAAATCCCATCCCTCCTGGCTGAGGTTTTGCTCGCCCAACTGTCCTGGTGAAACTGGAAAGGCATCCGGGCCACCAGTAATCTTTCAATCATGAAAAAAAACCTCAGCGTAAATTCAAAACGAACGCAGCCCAAATATTTCCAATGGACATTTTCCAAGGCAATCTTCATAAATAATTTTCCAAATAATTAACCCGCTTAATTAATGTCGTTTCCATAAAATCCGCGCGGTTATGAAAACCAAGACGAGCGACACGAGCCGACTCGGGTCGCCTCCGCCCCTCCCTGCCAATTAGCGATTAATGTACTGGAAATACTCTCAAACGGTTGTAGAGCAGCACTCTTTCGTTCTACGTGGTTTTTTGTGCGTTCCCGTTAGCTGTCACGATACGTTATTGTTAAGATTCTAAAAATTACTTTTCAATTCAGAGTGGATCGTGATTAAAATTATTTCAAAATAAAAAAATAGCTATAAATCGAAATAACAAGAAAGTTTTATTGTTGAACAAAACCTGACCACGTTCAACTGTGAGTAAATATCAGTCACGTATGCACTTACAACCTGTGCTACTCACCCGTCACATACCTACTGTATGTTGATGGTAATATAGCATAATGTATGAATAACACCTGTACAAAAACTTTTACTGCAATCGGTCGATATAGAGACGTATTTGCTGCAAAGATAATTTAATAAGATTATCAACTTACTCAGATGACAACTTTATTTTTAAAGTCAAACCACGGAATCGGTTTTAATGAAATTTATTACGAGACCAATTTAAAACTGTATCGTTTCAAATAAGTAGTATATTCCAACAAACACAACCGAATTGTAAAACCCCATCTTGTTTGAGTTCATTTAAACACAAATATCACTTTAGATAAATATTGAAAATATTATCCACACGGCAAAAAAGTGAAAAATTACTTTTCTTAGTTGCTCACATTTTCTTAGGGAGTGAATAAAAAAATAGAAAGGGAATTGTCTACTGACAACCTATAGTAATTATTATTGTATTTCGAATCTCGTCAATAGGTAACTATTTTATACGAATTTGATAATTAATCGTGATATATTGGTAAATGTGTCGCACATCCGTCGTGCGAGATCCAAGCAAGGAGTGCTCTATCAAAGCTTAAGTTACGCTTCCCAGCTCACAGCTTATTGTATTTGGAACTATGCGACTGAGACTTCTATTACATTTAGTTAACACAGCCCACCTAGTGTTAAGTGGTTACTGGAGCCCATAGACACTTACAACGTAAATTAAAAAGGCTGCCCTACCGAAATGCATTACTGCTTCACGGTAGAAATAGGCAGGGCGGTGGTACCTACCCGCGCGGACTCACAAGAGGTCCTACCACCAGTAATTACGCAAATTATAAATTTGCGGGTTTGATTTTTATTACACGATGTTACTCCTTCACTGTGGAAGTCAATCGTGAACATTTGTTGAGTACGTATTTTATTAGAAAAATTGGTACCCGCCTGCCATTCGAACACCGGTGCATCGCTCAGCACGTATGCACCGGACGTCTTATCCTTTAGGCCACGACGACTTCAGTCATTTCAAATTAACACATCAGTCAAATTTATTTGTATGTAGTTAGCAGCTACTAAGCATGACAGATGAAGGAGTAGGTTCACAATCTGATTCTGACCGCTTCCAGGAGATGACACGCTTCTGAGATTAGCCCGCGAAACAAGCTGACCTTATATTTTGTTTTCTGTTCTTATATTAATAATTGCGGCCTTCTTTTCTTTTAAATAACAAGTGACAATTTAAGTTTGTATAATACTAGCCGTACTCGCCCGCTTCGCTGGGCATTTAAAATTAACATTATTATTTATTGCCATTATTATTAGGGAGTGCAACTCTCATATAAATATTAGCCTGTCCATTAAGTACATGTATTTCCTACATGGATACCAAGTTTCAAGTCAGTCGGGTGCACGGTTCAGTAGTTATAACGGAACATCCGTAAAAACCACTGTAGATTTATATATTAGTATAGTTAATTACAAAACCAAAGTACAATATTTGATGTAGGTACACGTTTATCGGAACGGTGACTTAACAAAACCAACCCAAGCTCGACTCCCTTTACGCAACTTATCTTCCTTTGATCGTTCATCGTAATTCTACGGCCTTCATCGCACCGTCTTATCCTCAAATATACACTTTATAAATATTTTACGTTACGCACTTTTAAAATGAAAATTAAAGAATACAGCGGCGCAGAGAATTTAGGAGATCCTCTCTGTTTTTTTTCCTACCTAAGTTGATAGCCTTGAGAGGCTATTTCAGCGCAATCTTAACTAGTAGGTGAGCTCACGGGGCTCAAACCTGATGACGTTGCTAACACGAACCCTAGCAAGAGCCGTGCTTCGCGGAATCTACCACCGGATCGGAAACGCGACCCACTGAGAAGATCCGGTGAGAAACTCAGTGGGCTCCTCTTTCTGCGGTTGGCGCTGAAGGGGCACTCAAACAGATACAGAACTAATAATTTGTAGAGGGTCACAGAAAATACACATACGAGTTCAAAAAAAGTTTTATTTACACCCAGACCTCGAATGACAAACGATTCAAATATAATACAAAATACGTTGAAGTCGCTCCCGTAGTGTGAAGAGACACTGCCTCTGGATCAAAGATGCGCTCAACGACCCTCGTAGACACCTTAACAAGAATGGCACCAGGGTGGTGCGACGCGGAGGCGACGTGCCGTCACTTCGCTGCGGGATCGTGTAACCTACTCGCGAGGGCTCACAATGTATTATTAATACTATTTTATAATAATTATGGACGACAATATTGATAATAGTATTATTAATAATTACACTTTTTTAAACGTGTGTGGCCTTTTTTTCAATGATATTAAACACGTATTTTGAAATATGTTTTCCCATGGAGCTCCCGTATCTTCGCATCAACACTCAATACCAAGACACCGGGGCCTCATTAATTAAACTACACTACAAAGAAGTCAATTTGTGAAGTCGTCGTGGCCTAACGGATAAGACGTCCGGTGCATTCGTATTGAAGCGATGCACCGGTGTTCGAATCCCGCAGGCGGGTACCAATTTTTCTAACGAAATACGTACTCAACAAATGTTCACGATTGATTTCCACGGTGAAGGAATAACATCGTGTAATAAAAATGAAACCCGCAAAATTATAATTTGCGTAATTACTGGTGGTAGGACCTCTTGTGAGTCCGTACGGGTAGGTACCACCACCCTGCCTATTTCTGCCGTGAAGCAGTAATGCGTTTCGGTTTGAAGGGTGGGGCAGCCGTTGTAACTATAATTGAGACCCTTAGAACTTATATCTCAAGATGGGTGGCGCATTTACGTTGTAGATGTCTATGGGCTCCAGTAACCACTTAACACCAGGTGGGCTGTGAGCTCGTCCACTCACTTAAGCAATAAAAAAAAAAAAATTAGCGATGGCAACCACTTCCCAACAGACGTGCCAAGTTTTCACCTACCTTCATCACCTTCTTCATCAAAGAATGGACGCAATAAAACTAAAAGTCAGCATCAATGAAAAAATGACTATATTCTACAAATGTCAAACTGCTACTGAATACTAATAAAATAAATGGCACAAAATTTATTTGGGACGACAAACTTAAGTTAAGCTTACTTGAAAGTTTTCAATTATTATAGTGGCAGGCCCGGCGCCTCATATATCCGATTTATTTATCAACATTCGCACCCCTGACTTAAAACACAAAATATTTCACGTTAATTCGTATATAGGAAAGGTAACAACGGTCTGTAGGTAACACAACACAGATGGCTAAGGACTTACGATTTGTTTGTGTCAAACTTAGACGGGCTTGTATCTGTGTAGAGCTCCTGCGAGACGGGAGTCTGTACTCAATCATTATTGTCTTATTCGAAGATACATTCACTGAATCGGATTTCGATTATCTGTAAATTAACTCAACGGGTATATTATTAGTGTTTACTCGAAGGATTCCGGCGCCGGCTAAATTATATCACCCGAGTATCCCGGGCGTCTCGTCCCTTGACCCCGAACGATCCAAAGCAGATAGCGTAAATGATATATAGAGAGTAAAAAAAATAGTAATTAAAATTAAAAAAATCAAATGTAGACCAAACGTTTCAAATATTATTATTTTATGAGTGAGTGTTTACTGGTGGCCCAGAGGCCTTTCCAGTTTCATCAGGATAGGTGGGCGAGCAAGAGCTCAGTCAGGAGGGGCAAATATTCATTTATAAATGCTCTAACAGTCTGTACTGTAATTTTAGCGTAAGAAGTTGAAAATCCCGCAACATCCGACGTCCGGATAATTCAAAAAACAATCACGATCTTTATTGAAATTGGACGACTTAATATCTATCGACTACGCTAGGTTTATACAATATTTGTTGATAATACTCGAGACGTACAAAACCCGAGTGAAGTCACAACCAAAACCAATTACTTTAATAGCTAATAAATCTACTGTAAGTGAGACCGCATGGTATCAACACGAGGCAGTGAGTCTCTGTGTCGCGTCGTGTGGCGCTGAAATGGCCCATTAAATCTACCACATGGTGGAGTATGCCTCCCTGGGTTTTTATAATTTCCTATCGTTACATTGTAAGGGTATGGATATGACTAAAATAAAACTGTAAAGAACAAGATAATCGTTGGTTGGTTGGTGGTTGGAAAAATCTAATCTAGAATGTGGACATGAATCATTTTTCGTACGAAAATAGGTCAAACTCATATTACACATCTGAAACGCAAAAGTGTTCGTAGAAAAATTTAATGAAGACACCCTTTACAAATAGCTCTGTGTTTCATCGCCTAAAAATCTTAAAAACTTTGCCAATAAGAAACTCAGTAATAACGTAACTTTTCAAGTCACACCTGCTGCCGTTCCGCGATTACATTCATGTCATAAATACAATCTTTCGCGCCGACTTCGTCAAAGATTTATTACCAAACTTTCAGCGCCCTCTGTTGTTGTACTTTTGATTTATTGCCCGTTATTGCGTCCCTTCGTCGACAGATGGCGCCAAGGAGTTGTTTATTAGATTCCCGTCGATTTATGGCCGTTTGAGATTGTTCAACAGAAATAAAATAATACTAACAAGCTGTTAACTGTAAGAGGATCGAAAATTATGATTCCCTTTTTGTTAATGTTGTTGCTTAGATTTTGGACTTTTAAAGACGAAGGTTTTACTGACGTCAAAATTAAAATCTTGATATGTGTGAGCTTTTTTAGGATCTTCATTTGGGGCAGTAAACTACCGCTTGAAAAAAATTATATCATTTTATCACAATACTCTGCTACTTCGTGAAATGATAACAAGCAAATCAATAGAATTTCGCATTTATAATATTAAACATTTATTGTTCCTTTGCTGGCACCATAACTAACCGTAACTAGCTAGTTGAACAATGTTAACAACTTACCGTTACTTATCTTTGCATTAATAGGTACTTATATTGTGCATGTTCAACTTTTATTAGTTTAGAGATCCGGCGAGAAACTCAGTGGGCTGTGTCTATGGTTTAATTCACTCGACGAGCCCTTCCTTGCAAGCGTCGGATTCGACGAGGACGGTGACCGACTAAAGCGCTAAAACTCGTCAATACCTAGTAAACAGATAAAAGAAAAACCGATTGACGAACAGACGAAAAAATAGTGCATTATCGTCTCTGCCAACTTATGTATAGTTACATTTACTGTAAAGACGCATAACGGAAAAAGATTTTGAATTCCAGTTGTTTGGCGTCTTTTGACGTCTTTCTCAAAGCCAGTTTGTATTCCCCAATTAGTGGACGTTTTGGTGGTAGAACCTCTTGTGAGTCCACGCGGGTGGGTACCACCACCCTGCCTATTTCTCCCGCGAAGCAGTAATGCGTTTCGGTTTGAAGGTAACTATACTTGATACCTTAGAACTTGTATCTCAAGGTGGGTGGCGCATTTACGTTGTGGATGTCTATGGGCTCCAGTAATCACTTAACACCAGGTGGGCTGTGAGTTCGTCCACCCATATAAGCCATAAAAAAAATATATATTACCCAAATAATTTCAATTCTCAAGTGGGTTAACAAGCTGAGCCTCCTGTCATCTATCCATTTTCTTACCCAATTTCGCTTCTTTCTAGTTAACATACCAGTTAGTTCTTGCATCATCACAAAGGTATATTTTCTCAACAAATTATTGACTCTGATTTTTTACTGTTATCAAGAATTCATTTTTCCGCACTGTCTCTACGAACGTGCGTACACCATAAGAATTATCCTCGACCACTGACGAAATACTGACTACGTGAATCGTAAGAGACAGGTTTCGGCGCCAGCACTGGCAACAGCTACCTCCTAGATCCTGTGTAAATCTGCCATTACTGTAAGCTATGTGTGAATCTCTACCGACGATTTCTTTGTCGAAAATAATTTGCTTGCTACACATAGGTGGCCCCATCTGACAACAAAATATTGTACCCGACCACAAATAATTTTGGTATTAAAGTTCTACGAAAACGTTGCAACGCACGCAACAGATGGCGCTATGACATTTTATTTACCGAGAGCTTAAAAGCTATCGCAGGTACACAGTAGATGGCGTGCTTCAACTGTAAGCTTAACAAATTACTGTCGCCACCATTTGTTCCAGCACTAATTTTAAGTAGTCAATTCGGAAGCACTTTTGTTAATTAAATTTAAAATTCTAAGTAAAAATTTAATTTAAAATATTCAAAAAACTAATAAAGAAAAAAAAACGGTCATTCGTCACTCTACCACAGATGGCGTGACAAAGTTTTAAAACAACAACTAGATGTCGTCGCGTGAACTTAAAACTAGTTTTTAAAAGCATCACGCATCCACCATTACTTTATAATACAACATAAAACCTGGGATCTTCCGCGAAGGTGTGAAATTAGGTACATTTTTATTCTTCAAGTCGACTAGTAGCCCCGTGGGAACGCACGGTGCCTCCATGGGGCTCCATGATATTGCCTTGTAGTTTCAATCACAGTAAAGTTTCTAATTCAAAAAGAATGACAGGATTTTCCTGACATTTCCTCGCAATAAAGAGTTACTTTATATACTCCCTGATTCGTAAACTACCAGACGATTTGTAAATCCGTTTGTACGTATTTACCATAGCAGATATACCCGGCGTTGCCCGGACCCTACCATTTATTATTACAACAAGTATCATACGTGTTCATTCGGCTTCAAACTATCTTTATCCGAAATTTCATCTAAATCCGTTCGCCCATTTTTGTCGAATTAAGAAGTAACAAACATACAAACTTTCACATTCTTAAAATGAATATAGATTAAAAGTTATTGAATATATGAATAATACTTTGTTGAAATTTGCCAATTAATATAACTGCTTCCTTTTGAACTGTCAGAGCAAGTCAGGCTTAGTATTGTTAGCTACACATGGTGGTCAGGTGAGCTTACATTCTCCTGAATTCAAGAGATTATTGGTGCCCATAATAACACATCATAGATATTGCTGGCCTCTTTGAGACATCATAATGAAGTATAATGTCACAGCTCCAAGCTCACTAAGCTCTGCTACTTTTCAGGTCAGATCGCGTGATTGCGATAGACTAGGCAGGGCGCGGTGCTGTTAGAATTAGGACGTTTGGAACCCTTTAGAGGGATGATATGGCATAGTAGTGATGGGTCGCGGAGACCGCAGACGCTTACGCAGTCGTCTGATTATCAACACCAACTGTTCTCAATAATAAAAACTGTTCAATTTTTATATTTCCCTATATAGTACAGAACTCAGGATTATATGGCTAGAAGCCCACTGGCATCACAAACCGTTATGACACAATCAACCTTGAGACGGGTGAGACGGAGGATTAAGACCTACAGTAGTACCTGGACAACAGTGAGCACTCGAGATGCTCGTGAGGTATAGAAAAGACGGCGGTATTACCCTAGATCGAACATCACATATAATATATTATATACTGGGTTTGGAGCCCAGAACAAAATCATTCCAATAAACTCATTTTCATATTCATGCGACAACATCAGTCAGCAGTTTATCACTACATACATAGTATAAAACAGTCGCTTTCTCTATCCGTATATCCCTATATATGCTTAAATCTTTAAAACTACGCAACGGGTTTTGATGCGGTTTTTTTAATAGATAGAGTGATTGAAGAGGAAGGTTTATATGCATAATAACATCCATTAAACAGTGGAGAAATACTGTTATCAATAATAAATTACAGTTCCCTAAGCGGAGCGCGGGCGGGTCGCTAGTATAGAAATAAGATTCCTTTATGCGTAAAGAAGTATTTTGTTTTCTCGTCAATTCAATGATTTTGTTAAGTTATAGTATTTATAATCGCTATGATAAGGCGCGTTCTCATTAAAACCGATATTGCTCGAATCCGACCAACGAAGCGAGTATGATTTTTTCTTTTTTATTTAGTTATTGATGCACAAAACATATTACAATCGTTACAGTATATATTACCTAAATCGTACAAGTAGTACCTAAATCTATACTGGATTGCAATCTAAATGGTATGTCACTCAGAAAAACCATATTAATGTACATAACTTTGGCTATTGAAAACACAATTGAAATTACAAATATTGATAACTAGCCATTGTTCAATATCCTTCACACATTTGACAAATCCCCTAAGCCTAGGTTCAAAGATATCAAGGTTACCGTGACATTTAACCAAATCAATTTCCTAATTGTAATGCAGGCGAACCCACAGATAAAGCCTATGCGCAGTCCTCAGCTGTTAATATTATATCGGCCTCTTGTAAACTCAGTATAATGAAAAACAATGACTCTAATGTACTAAAATTAAACAAAAAACCTACAATAGGGCTCGTGCTCAAAAGACTCCAAGTCGGGGCGTTTTTTTTTTGATGTATTCAAATAAGAGGGATTTTTTTTTTTACTGGCAACACACCTGCCGTCTGTCGAGGACATAGGGAAGTGTGATTCTGAAAATTGATTATTTTATTAATTTAAATATCTTATGTATTTTTTGAGTTTGTCACGTAGGCGATAGAATACTCTGGAGCCTGGCGTTCCTGCTCAAACAATCACTATTTGCCAGCACAGCTAGTTTTTTTTATTTATTTTTTATTGATTAGATGGGTGGGCAGCCCACCTGATGTTAATTGGTTACTGGAGCCCAACATACATACAACAACATAAATGCGCCACCCACCTTGAGATATAAGTTCTAAGGTCTCAGTATAGTTACAACGGCTGCCCCACCCTTCAAACCGAAACGCATTACTACTTCACGGCAGAAATAGGCAGGGTTGTGGTACCTACCGGCGCGGACTCACAAGTGGTCCTACCACCAGTAAGCAATAACGGCCGCTCGTCAAATAAGGGCCCACTAATCAACATCAGTTAAACACTATTACGATGTAACTTTGCAGTCGTAAAATTAAATGTACCCAGATAGAGAATGCTTTAAAAAACTTTGCTCATAAAAGAAGATCAATCTTATAATGTAACATCGCACGGCTTAATTCCACAAAGCGAGCCGACCACAAATTAGGTAATTACATACAATCTCTTATCTGCGTGAAAACGGACGGGGAACAGAAACGTTCAATGCGAGGGAATAAACGGACCGAATTACTACGTACCTTCCTCTTTTTTGAAGTCGGTCAAATACTGACTGACGGTAATAATAAGACGTTTATCCCGAGGTTGAGTCACACAAATAAACAAACAACTTAAGTGGCTAAAATGCAAATGTTGTTTTGATACACGAATGCTACGTATATAGGCCGCGCTCCGCTGCGACTCGCGCGCCACCTCTCATTCTTAGCGGTTTGGGGCTTAACGACGAAAGGAAGATCTTCCATCGAGCGGGTGATATTGCTCGGTAAACCGACGATCCGAATGTTGTTGTTCGGAACTTCTATATATGCGCTTTATCTTGAAAATGTCGTAAGCGAGATTCAGGCATCTTTTAATTATCTTGCGTTGTATGATGGCTACCCGCCACAGCGGTACTGTGGCAAAAACATATCTCATGGGCCATATTGTGTCGTGTGTCAGAATTAAGACCTCCATAGTTCAAGCCATCATCCCCCATTATGTTCTTAATTCTCACGCTCAGACACCACTATCTCCCCTGTATCTTAAGAGAAGCAGTCACGTGTTCTCATTTTTATGGTTAGAGTCGTATACCATATTTTATTGATTATATGTAAGCGAGCTTACAGCCTATATAATATTAAAAGGTTACCAGAGGATATGACTATGTGAATGTCGTAACACAACGTACCATCTTGAGAGCCGAAGTGTCGATAGTCTCATCTAACGAGTCTACACCAAATCGGATCACAATGCACGAAGCATGGGATACCTGTGCGGTTTTACTAGAGGTCCTACCACCAATAAACGCCAGTTGGAGATGGCAGCGCGCTCAGAGGACAGTGTGCTTAGTGCGAGTTCTTTAAAGTTCTCGATAGCGTAAAAGTTAACTTGAAATTGTATGGAGTTGAAACGTTTGCCTACGTTTGCCGCTAGGGGCGCTGTTTGCAACTGCATACAAAGTTGAGTTAACTTTCACGCTATCGAGAACGTTAAAAAACTCGCACTAAGCATACTGGTGCCCATTCTTCAGGGAACAACTCAGTCGCCTTTAACTGGTCCCGTGCTAAGTTCGTAAAGAACTTGTGTTACAGGTACCAGATAACGGAAATAAATGTAAGATTTTTATTATACACATACATATATTTAATGTACATCCATAACCCTGGAAAAGACATTTTTTATATTTATCATACAAATATCTTCCCTTGGTGGGATTCGAACCCGCGACCCCCTTGTGTAGTGACCATGTCACTTACCACTACGCCAGACGGCCGTTACATCGCCCACGGGAATAAATGTACCAGTGATGCTCTTCACTAACACCACTCAAGACACAGTGTCATACCGTACCACTACAGCAGGCGAGCCGTGACCAGCCATTACCATAATGGTTAAGAAGACTAAGTGTTCACTATAAACTAATAAATGGATCTAATAACTTTATATTTTTATATTAATGTATTATGTAAACAAATACGGAATATCCAAGTCTGGTACCAGATGTCTCGTGTTGCATCCTAATGTTAGGGCTGTCATACATGAAAAATCGGACAAAAATCGGAAAAAGATGATTCTTTTTGATTGCTGACCTTATAATTACTTAATTAATTTGCGTTTTTTAGTAGAATGTTTCGTCTGTCTGCACGCGTCGTCAATATCAGACTTCACGTTATATTTCACAATATAACGATAATAAAAAACTATCGGTGCACTTTTTCAATTTTAAGCCCTTAATAAATTTAAATTTCCGAACTGAAACCCATAAAATCATGTTTTCAAGTATATGTCTAAACTCCTTACTAAATAACACATAAATAAGGAACTAACAAGCCTAAGAACCTTCTTTACTCATGAAAAGGTTAGAACGTAGCAAGATGGTCTCAATGTTAGCAGCGCGGCAGCCCTACAACTCGGTCCCTAAACATCCTCTGTTTAACCTCAATTCGTACGGTTTTTGCGGCTGTTTTTATTATTCGTCTACTAATATTATGCTTATGTTACTATTTTTTCTGTTTATCTCTCCTTCGGGTGTTTGATGAGTGAGAAAAAAACCTTTTTTTTCGTCTCCGCTTCCCCCGACAGATGGCGGGGCGCGTGCGCACATTGCGTCTATTTTTTTCGCATCCGATTAAAATTCAAAATTCCAATATGGTAGCACATGCGCCAGAGATATTGTTTGGTGTTTTTTTATACGTCGATTAAAGTTCGCTCCCGGCCCGAGCTTTTTGTCTTGCACGAAAAAAGTTCAATTCAAATAAGAAGCTTTTAATATAGGACGATAAAGGAAAGGTGGGGTGTGGTTTTTTTTTCGTTTTGAATGTATGAAACGAAAGCGTGTTTTTGTTAACTTTAAGACTTCAATAAATGTATTCAATGCGGTTTGAATTTGTACAGTTGATAGTAAATATAGACAGTGACAACTTACTTCTCCCACTAGTGTCCATACCATACCAGCTCTACTATACAGAATTTAATTGTCGAGTGGAAAAATGGCAAAGGAGATGAAGTCAGAATTGTTCAGGATAACAGTAGCCGCCTCCTGCAACACGCCGTACCGTCAGCAAAAGTTACATTAAGAAAACGTTTAATTCGAATATAAATATATGTTGGATCCTTTGGTCATAGTATTTAAGATCTGCTATTCAAAGCAGTTTGTGTACACAGCACGAGTGTTCATGTCACAAGGTGCCTGGTGCCATTTACGTTGTGGATGTCTATGGGCTCCGGTAAACACTTAACACCAGGAGGGTCGTGAAGTCGTCCACCCATCTAAGCGATAAAACGCAGACTTACTTGTTATTTGATGAAACCCTCAAATGATAAAAGTTCAATAATGTCAAAACACAATTATTAAATTCGACCGCCCTTAAAGGGTTAATATTAAGAAGCGTGAAGTGAAAGGGTTGTGCGTGAACGTATTTTAATTAAGGGTTTAACCCCTAGACGCGCGGTTTTTACGGGAATTAAGTTATGATATCATTGGTTTCTTTTTTTCTTTTTTTTTTAAACTAAAATAGTTTTTAGTTATTGGCATATATGAGTCGACTATTATCAAAGCCGGCAATCTGACTTTTGGACAATGATTGGTAAATCAGAAAAACGAATTATTGACTTTGTATTCCATTGGCAGTCACAAAACTCTTCGGAACGACATCTTAGATAAATAACAGGTTAACTATTAACCTTTATTTAATGCAGGTTTTGAACCGTATTCTTTGAAGGAGACGATTATATTCAAATAAATCTGTACTGACATATCAATAAAATTTTTTTGTCCAAATGTACGGATTGCCACCTTTGATAATAGACGACTCATATAATAGAATTTCATCAATCCAAAATCTACTTTAGTAGATACCGAGCCGAGCCAATTTCTGCGGCTAATTAACATAAATGTTAACATAAATGTTAATTAGCCGCAGAAATTGGCTCGGTTAGTCTACTTCTAATCCAAATTATTGCTTAGATTAGTGGACGAGCTCACAGCCCACCTGTTGTTAAGTGTTTACTGGAGCCCATAGACATTTACAACGTAAATGCGCCATCCACCTTGAGATATAAGTTCTCAGGTCTCAAGTATAGTTACAACGGCTGCCCCACCCTTCGAACCGAAACGCATTACTGCTTCACGGCAGAAATAGGCAGGGTGGTGGTACCTACCCGTGCGGACTCACAAGAGGTCCTACCACCAGTAATTACGCAAATTATAATTTTTCAGGTTTGATTTTTATTACACGATATTATTACTTCACCGTGGAAGTCAACTAAGATTTTCATTGATAATATTGTTCTTTGAATTAACTTTGTCAAGTTATTCTAGTCGATCCTAAAAGGTGCGGCGTATTAAATTGTAATTTGACCGTGGCCGTCGCCGCCGAGTCTGATCTAAGCCGACCCAATCTAATGACGGCATGTCATATTTTTAGACATTTTTCATTTATCGACTGACGCCGACCCGGTGTTGTCAGGTATTACACCTGACTGAGTCTCTTCTGTTCTTTTCAACAGTCATTGAGCGTGTTTCCCGACCTCCGCACACCACCGTTCGCCTGTTAGTTGTCAAGTCAAGTAGAACATGAACGGGTGTGTAATGTGGCTAACTCAAATAATCGAACAGAATCCTCTACAACTGAGACGAATCTAACGGCACATTATTCTATTAAATCCCTCAATAGATTCAAGCTGTAGATCATGCTAAAGGCTTAGACATGCCAATAACTTCATGCATGCCTCCATACTGGTATACATAAGAAATAATATAATTGTTTTCAAAATTAACTTGTCTCGTGTTATAAACGGGTATCACGAATAATTAAAATTATATACACTGTCGAACATAGCAGAAAAGGATCTAACCTGTTTAACTTCATTTATGTCAGTAAATTCTAGAGTAAGCTTACATCACATTTTGTTACATTTAAATTGATCTTTTTATCAATTTCAAAATTAAATAAAACATAGAAAGAAACAAAGAAAGAAATCATTTATTCGCTAAGCATAGTGAAAATGAGTTATTACATAAATTAAAAGCAGCGTGTATGCTTTGTCATTATTTAACATGCGAAATTTAGTGCAGTGCGAGATATTATAATCACTATATAGTATAAAACAAAGTCGCTTCTCTGTCCGTATATCCCTGTGAATCCTTAAATCTTTAAAACTACGCAACGGATTTTGTTGTGGTTTTTTTTAATAGATAGAATGATTGAAGTGGAAGGATTATATGTATAATAACATATTCAATAGTGGAGAAATCAATAATAAATTACAGTTTCCGAAGCGAAGCGAGGGCGGGTCGCTAGTATTATATAATTTACCATTCATTCATCCATAATTTAACTAATAATTAAAAAATCCATATATTTTCATAAAACGGTTTTAATTGTATAATAATTTTTGGGTGACAGCGTGGCTAACGTGATTGTGAGTAAAAATAGCATATTGTGTCTTTATTTATTGTAGTTTGAAAATGAAGCGCGGACGAAACCGCGACACGCGTCTTAGTTGAGACCTCCAGCGTGCTCTTATTCTTAAACTATTTGAATATGCAATTTCGAAAAGGGCACATGTCGCATATTTTGTCAAATACGTTTTTTTTCATATACATTTTTTTTATTGCTTAGATGTGTAGACGAGCTCACAGCCCACCTGGCGTTAAGAGGTTACCCGAGCCCATAGACATCTACAACGTAAATGCGCCACCCAACTTGAGACATAAGGTCTCAGGTATAGTTACAACGGCTGTAGTTATATATGTAGTTACATGTAGTTTTGAGCCTTACCTACACCCATTTTATAATAATTCCAGTAATTTTCAATTGCTAATGAACACTAAAATATATCTCAAAGGTTAAATATTTAAAATTTTACACTGCTTTAGAAAATAATCAGTATTTTTTAATTTCCTGAACATTTTACATTTTCCGAGATGTGCCCTTTTCGAAATTGCATATTCATTTGAATTTTCCGTTTTTCATGATGTCCTGACAACACAGCGGCGCGGCGTCGGGTAGGCGGACTCCATACCGGTCATTTTACGCACACGTCTGGTGACGTCCGACCCGTGCTTATACGTTTTATTGACCTCGTTCATTGATTTTAGTGCAAAAAATACATTACACAAATTATAGGTCTTGGGCAATTTAGTTCCGGTCACACGCGCCGTCATCGGGCTCTGAATATGGCGATGTATTACTGTAAATATTGCTGGAACGCTCCGATAAATGCCCTCATCATCCACTTTATCACTATTCAAAGTTTATTTATGTAACGTCTTTAACTAATTTGAAATCGAAGGAACAAAAAACGGTCCTATCGTCGCGGAACGAAAACGACGTTGCGCCCACCCCTAAAAATAATCACATCCATGAATACATTTAGTACTGAGCTAGAGCAGCCCTAAATAAAAAATCATAGTTCAACGACCCCATTCCGGACATGCTTTATCGTATGGGGCTGTGTACGATTTTTGGCAACGCTTACTCTCTCATAGTAGTGTTCGTTTCATTACTTTGTATATTCCTAAATTACGACAGAATAGGCCGCCTTAGTGGGGACCGACAATCGATAATCGTGGCTATCGATAAAACTATTGTAATTGACATTTATTTTGAACCTTATTAGGAACCCTAAATAGAGTGTTTTAGGTTTGTTGAAATTATAATAAACATTATTGATACATCTTCTACATCATGCTGGAGTTAAAACTAACAAGCTTCCAAACTAGGAATTGACCGTGCCATTAAACTATGTGCTCTCGCAACCTTATCAATGTATGCACGAAATCTAATACATTTAAAATTAATAGTGATAGACTAGTCTAAAGGAAAGATCAAGAAGTAACTTTATCTGGATGTTCAATCGGCAATTTTTCCCAGCCTATTCGCTAGCGTAAGAGGCTATTCCAGATACGCGCGGACGGGTAGGTGAGCTCTTGGGCTCAACCTGAGGGAATTTGCTAGCACTAGCAAGCAATGCTTGACAGAATCTACCACTGAATCGGAATCGCAACCCATTGAGAAGATTCGACGAGAAATTCAATGGGTTGTGTCTATGGGGTAATCGGCAGATTATCAGTTCACGTATTATTGCTGTGAGAGGAATGTGTAGAAGTTGAACTCTCAACAAATCCTCATCGCTCTGCCACTCACCGAGTGTCCGATCCCCGCAGTCAGACTTGAGGCAGTTAGTGCTGGTGACGTCACGTTTTCACACGGGGCGGCCGCTTGTCTCCCACAGCATGCAGCGAAAAGCATTAGTGGAACACTGTTCTCACTAGTTACGTTTTGTTTGACAGACATAAAACACATATTGAATATAATCTGACGAACAACACTAACTTCTCGAAACATTTCGCGAGCCACCTCAATTAAACAGGAATTTTCGACAAATTTTGAGACATACAAGTGGACAATATTCCTACTGAATCTAGAAAACGAACTCATAATTTTATATTTAAAAAACCGAAGCTCCCCTCCCTAACGCAGATACAGATGTATGCGAGCGTTGGCGTTGTCCTTGGATCCAGACCAAACGAGCGAGGTCTAGACCGTGTCTACCATGGTTCTTGGCACGGGGCTAATGCCATAGTTCATGGGATTTACATGCGGCCTTCGTTCGCCGTAATATCTAGCGGATTGAATTCATTTTTATTGAACTTAGAACCTCCCCGAAAAATACACATAATACAATGATGTTTTAAAAAATTTTAAATTAGAACTATGACTTTTGTAACATAAAAGTCAGGGAATATTGTTATTGTATACCTCATAAAAAAGCCATGTATATTATTATACTAGTGTTAAGAATTCTTGTACGTGTTTGTTTTTAAGAGGCTTGAATAAAATATTATTATATTATTTAGTCGCCATATTATTGTAAGATACTTATGGCGTGTTCCAAGAACGCGTATTTATTAAATTAACTGTTTTATCTATTGCATAGAGGTGCGGAAGAGCCCTCACGTCTCCCTGGACAAGTGCTCGCCGGGCCCGTAGACACGGCCGTCCACAGCGAGTCTCAGTTGTATTGCATAAGTCGCCCCACCCCGAACACCGGAACGCAACTGTAGTGGTGTGAACAGATCCATATCATTTAATAGTCGCATCAATGAACATCATAAAAACAACAAAAAAAAACGCGTGCACTTTCCGGTTTTAGCTCTTGTTGTTGTGGCTCTTGTAATATTTTAACGTTTTACTATTATTTTATGGCGTGCAATATAATAATATATTTCAAGTAGTACATGGACGTAATAAATGATTAAAGGACACAGCGATACAAATTACTTGGATCGTGCAAATGTTCATGATCATTTCGAAGTATTCGTAACGCAATGATAAGAAGGCCGATGGACTCGTATTAAGTGATGTGATATGCTGATGTTCACGTACCGCGGGCAGCTCTGATCTAATTAAAATTAATACATATTTAACACATTTTCACGATTGACTTTCACCATGACGGAACCACGCTATAAAACTCAAAGCCCAAATTGAATTTAGGTATTAGGGGTTAAAGTATGAAATTGCCGATTTGTACTGAAAATAGAAATTGTTTTTTTTTCATTTAAGATATTTATTTAATCAAAATATCTACCATTATCATCTATACATTGCTGCCATTTAATAGGAAGGTAATTTATGCCTTTGCGATATAACTCTGGTGATCTAGATTCTACAAGCTATGTGAAAGCATTTTGTACTGCTTCCTGGGAAGAAAACTTTTTATCGCGTATAATATTGTCCAAATAGCCGTCTTCTAGGTATACGTTCCGGTTAGGAGAGTTGGGTAGCTCGTCACGCAAAACAATGACTTTGACCTCATGTCTACAATCTCTATGGGGCAGCCGTTGTAACTATACTTGAGAGCTTAGAACTTATATCTCAAGGTGGATGACACATTTACGTTGTAGATGTCTATGGGCTCCAGTAACCACTTAACACCATGTGGACTGTGAGCTCGTCCATCCATCTAAGCGATAAAAAAAAAACCTCGCCATCGCAGACCGTTGTGTCTGCACTGGAAATCGCAAATAGTTCCCGAGTGACGTCGCGGCGCATTCTCTGTCAATCGTCCGCATTAGCGACACGTGCTAAATCTGTATCGATACGAGTTCGCTTAGTTCGGCTCTCAGCTGCGGTATGTTTGCAAATAAACTATGACGCGGCCCCCCAACAGACTTATTGTCTGCAGACTTGCCAATGCCGTAGAGGCGTCCGGGGAATTTATCTATTGCCGACTATCGAGCCAGGGCCTAAGCGCGCTTCAAACCTAATTGCGATCTATGTTAGATAATATATAACTCTGTATCATCTTCTTGTGACATTTCGATGTCATCTGCACACGCTGGCAGTAAGTGCGTGTGTAAATATATGCACATTGTTCACGAATGATAAGCTAATGACTCAGAAATGAATAGACCGTGCTGTGTTCATAATCTAGAACCTGCGGCCACCGCGAGAGAGGAGGGCGTTGACATGCTGCGTCGACTATTTCCTAAAACATAACACAATTTACTTACAAAGTTATAAATCTCAAAATTTTTAATAAACCTAATAGATTAAAGAAGTGACAACTCCTGCGAAATCACAAATCTCCGACATATTTATCAACTTCCTGTCTATACGTTTCGTTGTTTATGGACAGATCAAAGTGTTCGCGGGACGGGATGCGCAGACGACGTCTCGACGCATCTCCTCCCTCCCCTCTACTCCGCTTCCTCTCTTGTAGGGCTGGCTGCTTCAATTCGTTGACTTATCATATACCTACTGCGCATGTCAATGCTTGCTTATCTATTTTAATATACTATGACATACAATATGGCTTAATAAGGCTATTTTTTAGATGAACTTTGTTCCTGACTGTGGATAAGCTATGCGATTTAGAATTAATGAGGCATCGTTCATCTGAGACTTGGGCCTAATGTCTTAGATGAGTTTTGGTACGTAGCACGCGTTGTTGTGTCAGCGACCCCTGTTAAACCCTAATAAATACGCGTCCTCTAGATATCTATATACTTACAATATGTAACAATATTACGTGCTAGTGAAAACTGCCCGGTCTGCGTCGTGGGTCGCGCTGCTTAGAGATTTTCCTCTTTTGTATGACATACACGCGCGTCACCCGTCGCACGTTCACGATTCCATAACAGAAACTTTAATTAGAAGTTAGACCATTAATCTGATAAAAGATGCACAAACCAAACCTATAACTAGATCGTAAAGGATTCTTGATTGCATCATAAACGTTCGTAAACTTCTGACCTTCGTTAAACAGATACGACTTTTACATCTGAATATGTTTTATAAACTGCTTCTTCTTTCGTCGATTAGGTGGCTTACAAACAATCGATTGAACAAGCATACAAATAACGAAATAATGAAACGTTGCTACATACCTAAGCGCTTCTCTACTGGCCTCAATATGAACAATTCTATGACATCACGTGAGCACAATCTATAAATCCAATAACCTAAATAAAAAACAAACAATCGACAACCCTGTACCATTCCTCCCCCCACATCTGAATCTCGGCACCCTCCCCCTGGCGCCGGATTCACGCTTCTCGCAAATCTATTAGCGTCTAATTGAATTATGTTATATCAATTATTTATTTAAAAAAGGTATTGTATTTTCAACCAGGACAAAGAGGCGACTCATCTGATGTGTACCAAAGTTTCTTTTATGATTAAAAGTTTACTGGTGTCCCGGATGCCTTTCCAGTTTCACCAGGACAGGTGGGCGAGCAAAGGCTCAGCCAGGAGGGGTGGGATTTGCTAACAGCTGCCCGAGCGCCTCCTAAGAAGGAGACCTAACAACTCAAGAGCAACTGCTTCGCGAATGAATCTACTACCGGATCGGAATCGCGGCCCGCTGAGAAGATCCGGCGAGAAACTCAGCGGTCTAATGCATGGGTTAGGTTGCACGTCGACCTCTTTGTCGAGTTCGACGAGTACGGTTATCGATGTAGCAATGTCTTGCGTGTCGTGTCGTGTCGTGTCGTGGAATACTTTATTTTCGCCTGAGGCAAGACAACTGCTCACTGAGAATTTGCGAATTAGCGCAGGCGTATTGTATGTAACACAGCGCTAATTAATGTAACAACGGATTAGCGAGGCGGCTAACATCTAACGCGCTCTTACTCTTTAGAAATTTGTTACTTTTTTATGGATGTGCTTAAACGAGAGGTCAACAAATGGTAAATTGAAATGAAATATTTTGGTCGAGCTGCATGGAGGCCTCACATAGGTTTCTGAGCAACCGACGTGACGCCAATGCATTCAACAATGACCACTACTAACCGGGTCTATGTAACGTTAGCAACCGGGAGTACACCAAAAAAATATTGCTTTTTAGTAAGCAGTTGTGCTCTCGAACCATCTAACATTCATGGTATTCGGATCCTAAAGACATCACAAAGTCAGTGTCACCACCCGCTTTGAGACATGAAGTCCAACTATCACTTAAAACGGATGTACCATCTCTCAAACCCCATAACTGTGACGCTATACAAATATACAGACTGATGGTATCTAACCATGCGAGTTCTCAAAATGACCTACTAAACTACTGAGGGATTAGCATTGACATTGTGACGCCGGGCGTCTTATCCTTAAGGCCACAAAAACTTTTACTATCAACTCAATTCAACCGGTACACCCAAAGCTTCATAAGTGTTCATATGTTGGCGCCCATGCCACTTGTCTGGCCTGTTGCAGTGTGGGCGGAGATAACAGTACCGCCAATTACTGCTCACACAAGATCCGTAAACGTTACTGAGATTTCTGTTGCATGTGAGTAATCGTAATCGAATGAAGGTCCGGTGCGACCAGCGCTCCGCTCAGGTCAATTGACGCGTTCCTATGCTTACAATATACTTTGATTTTATTTTATTTTTATTGCTTAGATGGGTGGACGAGTTCACAGCCCACCTGGTGTTAAGTGGTTAATGGAACCCATAGACATCTACGACGTAAATGCGCCACCCACCTTGAGATATAAGTTCTAAGGTCTCAAGTATAGTTACAACGGCTGCCCCACCCTTCAAACCGAAACGCATTACTGCTTCACGGCAGAAATAGGCAGGGCGGTGGTACCTACCCGCGCGGACTCACAAGAGGTCCTACCACCAGTAATTACGCAAATTATAATTTTGCGGGCTTCACTTTTATTACACGATGTTATTCCTCCACCGTGGAAGTCAATCGTGAACATTTGTCGAGTACGTATTTCATTAGAAAAATTGGTACCCGCCTGAGATTCGAACATCTTTGCATCGTTACATACAAATGCACCGGACGTCTTATCCCTTAGGCCACGAGGACTTCAAATACACTAAATAATTTATGATTTGGGAGCAAAAGAAAATAATGTTACAAACTTGATGCGGACACAAAAGTCCGTACTATGAGCGATCTTATCGTTGTCAATCTCTTCCAGAAAACCATTGGGGTCAGAGTAATTGTAATAGGGTGTGTTTTGAGCCCACAGTTACCGCCGATGGGAACTCTTCCATCGAGTGTACCTACATTATGTCTGTGTAGGTAGATCGGTTGGACTGCTGTTGTTGCGGTAACTGGCTGCAAAGCTTGGCTGGCACTGCAGTCAAGCTTTTCCCGGATTTTTTTCTATTCCATGATAGCTGCCACTACAACACACAATCATTTATCGTCTAATAGAAATATGAAAATGTTATTAGGAATGACAAATAAAAAAAAACACTTTATGTAGTTCCGATTTAATAACAATGTCGTATTTAAAATAACAAAATCGAATAAACCGCTACACGATTTAAAAAAAAAACCTCATAAACTTACTTAACTCACGACATGTAGTCTACCCGGCGACATCTGGTGAACCTTCGCGAAACTAACACATGTCTTATCCGTCAAATCACTAGGCAAAGCTTACACGAAAACCACCTTTAACGCGTTCAGGTAAAACTGAAAATTGGGTTTAACTTATGAAGTCTCAGAAATAAATGTTTCCAGAGGAATATAAGTGCTGTTTAACTAGTTTTAAAGTGTAATTTTGAATCCGTCGAGTATTTTTGTGTGGTAGTTGGTATGGATGGTGTCGAGTTACCTGACAGATGCGTGCGGGTCCGTGTAATTCTGCGCACGCGCTTCTCCGCGCCGACAGATGAACTAGAAGGTTGAACTCATGCAGCTCGGCGGAGCATGTTCACACTTCCAACGATCTGAGATCCTCCATCTCCTTTGTACCATCGCACATCCCACCGCCGGACCAGAATTCATCCACAGCGCAGTGAAATAAATTTGAAATTCGTGAATTTGGGTATATTTGTTTTTTTTATTGCTTAGATGGGTGGACGATCTCACAACCCATCTGGTGTTAAGTTGTTACTGGAGCCCATAGACATCTACAACGTAAATGCGCCACCCGCCTTGAGATATAAGTTCTAAGGTCTCAAGTATAGTTACAACGGCTGCCCTACCCTTCATACCGAAACGCATTACTGCTTCACGGCAGAAATAGGCAGGGTGGTGGTAACTACCCGCCCGGACTCACAAGAGGCCCTACCACCAGTAAAACAGTCTCCTACGTGTTTTTGACACCCATAATACAATCAAAAATCCCTACTTGGGTCCGTTGAACATAAAACACTTATACCATAACATTGAAATCAAATACGCAAGACAGTTATTCCTAAATTGGATCCTAAACTGTTTGCCCAAGGACAAAGAATGCTAAACATATAAACGCCGCACCGTTTTTGCGTGTCATCGGCAGGCACGTGTCACATCGCGAGAACACATGCAAATCGGCAAGGAGAGACGCGTGCCTACAAAAACGACGCAGATGCGGAGCGCAGCTGCCGGGATAACTGTGCACCAGCTGGGATCTTGGGCCTCGTCACTTACAAGTCGACCAGCCTTGTATTGTCTTTACGACAACTGTACGATATCACCGGCTGTGGCCGTGCACTGAGCACACACGGACTTTCGCTACCTACCAAGCCGCGCTGGTTCATAAGGTCTCAGTATAGTTACAACGGCTGCCCCGCCCTTCAAACCGAAACTCATTTACTGCTTCACGGCAGAAATAGGTAGGGTGGTGGTACCTACCCGTGCGGACTCACAAGAGGTCCTACCACCAGTAATTACGCAAATTATATTTGCGGGTTTGATTTTTATTACACGATGTTATTCCTTCACCGTTGAAGTCAATCGTGAACATTTGTTGAGTACGTATTTCATTAGAAAAATTGGTACTCGCCTGCGGGATTCGAACACCGGTGCATCGCTACATACGAATGCACCGGACGTCTTATCCTTTAGATCACGACGACTACATTGCCTTAAAACACGTAGTACTTTTCTATGAACCCCTAACTGCCTTCGATAGATCGTGAGCGCACCTCGTTTACACTAAATGAGAAATATATATAAACATATAACATAAATATGAAAACAATATGAACTTCCTGTTATTTAATTTAAATCCTTCCTCATCTGCGTGGCGTGTTTCCTTCGACTCGCAGATCAGGTTGTCGGGTCCCGGCGGGCTTACGGCTACTGATTACTGAATTACCTTAATAACGGGATAATTTGTTTTGATCGAATCTTCAACGCAATCAAACTGCGCGAATCGAATCAAATCCAATATGGTGTGTAAGAAAAACTTCTCAGAGTGTAATATGTTGTGATGCGTCCCAGTTTCAACGGTGGGACAACAGACTTCAGTCTCAAATACAAATGCGAATACATTGACGTTGATGATGTCTTTGAGTTTGGCTAACCAATTCTCGTGAGGTGACAGTGAGCTTGTCCGCCCGTCTAGAGCAATAAAAATATGTTCTTTTTTTTTTTTTTTTTATTGCTTAGATGGGTGGACGAGCTCACAGCCCACCTGATGTTAAGTGGTTACTGGAGCCAATAGACATCTACAACGTAGACGCGCCACCCACCTTGAGATACAAGTTCTAAAGTCTCAGTATAGTTACAACGGCTACCCCACCCTTCAAACCGAAACGCATTACTGCTTCAGGGCAGAAATAAGCAGGGCGGTGGTACCTATCCACGCGGACTCACAAGTGGTCCTACCACCAGTAATTACGCAAATTATAATTTTGCGGGTTTTGATTTTTATTACACGATGTTATTCCTTCACCGTGGAAGTCAATCGTGAACATTTGTTGAGTACATATTTCATTAGAAAAATTGGTACCCGCCTGCGGGATTCGAACACCGTTGCATCGCTTCAACACGAATGCACCGGACGTCTTATCCTTTAGGCCACGACGACTTTCATCATTTTAATTACATATATTCGTATCAGCTTTGTTTTCGGCAACAGTTCGTCTGCTGGCCGCATCTAACACATCTTAGTAACATACCTAATGAAATAAGTAAACGACATTATTGAAATTGCTAATTGTCCGTAGTAATATCTACTCTATACAGGTCAAATTCTCGACTGCTTGAATTGTACATTTTCAAAATGTATTTAACTGTTGAGGATCATAATATGTACGTATGTGTTGGGTAGGATTCAGATTCTTACACTTCAGACCACGTTAATGGTACACTTTTTATTATATTCGCAATTACTGTGCATTATGGTACATTTTTCAGTGCAGTATTTGCAGTAATGGGCAACGATTTGACTGTGCCCTCGGTATTTCTGATGACTATAGGCAACAATGACCCCCCATCAGGTACACCTGACACACGTATGCCGACAAAGGCAATAAAAATTACCAACTTTTTTTTCAATGTATCGCACTATATGATACATGATTGGAGAAATTACTTTCTGATATCATAATAGCAGATAGAGAGTTGATTTTTTTTCCTACCTGTGCTCATAGCCTTGAGAGCCTATATCAGCTTCGCCCTAACGTGTAGGTGAGCTCACGGGGCTCAAACCGGAGAGTTAGCAAGAGCAGTGCTTCGCAGAACCTACCACCGGATCGGAAACGCGACCCACGGAGAAAAAACTTGATGAAAATGTCTTACCGTTCGTCCGCGTCGTGATATTCGTATGTTGGCTGGGTGGAATAGCAGCGCATCGCGTGTCCCGGACCAGATCGTTCCCGAACGTTTAATTATCGAGATGCACGCGCATCGTTCTATATCTGAATGCTTTTTTGTGTGCAATTTTGTTTTTTGCATAATTTACCTGCCAGTGTTGTTTTCAGTTTTTTTGTTTTGTTTTCAGCTTTGTATTTTAAGGAGTCGGCAATTTAATTTAAGAGGAGCTTAGAATCTGCACGCATAGTTTAATAAAAACTACTTTTGCTATAGGATGTTTAAGTTTACTAACTATCAAATTCCCACCATATTTAACTTTTGATCGCAAGTGGCTTCGGTCATGGGCACAACCAAACCGTCTCCAGCCGCTGAGAACTCTTTTCAGGCTTCGCTTGAAGTGAGGTCCAGGGACACATCTAATTTATTTATTTATTTATTTAGACACACCAACAGCAATACACACAAAACATTCAAGCTTAAAATTAACATGTATAAAATTAAGTACTGGTATGTAAGCCAGTTACAGGCATGTACAGCAATCTCTTATAACACACTATGACATGTTACATGATGGATATATTTATACCAAAATTACGTTGCAAAGTGCGTTTTTCAACAATTTTCGTACAATATTTGTTCGCTCAACAACTGCGCCTGCGCACACCACATGGCGGTCGGAGCGATGACTCCTTACATTTTATTTAATTTCGTTCACAAATCGCAAACCCAAATTGCGGTTAAGGAGAAAAAGTGCCATTTAATATACTATAAACTCAAATTGTGGTCGGGCGTTTGGTTCGAGAATGCGTGAGGTCGTCGCGTCGGGGCGATATGAAGCGCCGTTTTCATGTTTGTGGGTAGTTTTTCGTTGATACCAGTTTTATAATTGACATTGGTTTTATGTTGTATGTGCACTGACTCTCACTTGACTAAGATGTTTCAGCTGGGTCGACCTACCTTGTTTTCTCTTAAATTACGTACATATTTCAATTTTGAAGTTTCAATTGGCCTTTTCATAAAGCTTCAAGCAAAAAGATGGGTGGACGACCTCACAGCCCACCTGGTGTTAAGTGGTTACTGAAGCCCATAGACATCTACGAGGTAAATGCGCCACCCACCTTGAGATATAGGTTCTAAGGTCTCAAGTATAGTAACAACGGCTGCCCGACCCTTCGAACCGAAACGCATACTTATTGAAGACTTATCTTTAAAACTAAAGCTAACGCCTTTACAGTGTTATAAGTTTATTATATTATAATCATAATAACTCCTTTCCGAGGTAAAGGCTGTAACTATCGACTCGTCTCCACATCGATTGGAGCTGCTCTATAGAGTTTAAGCCTTTAAGAAATCCTCTCGCTTTGCAAGCCAAGAACCAAACCCCGCCGATATGCTCGTATATTGTAATGCCTGGAACAATCATGAGGGTATTATTACTCTAAGCATGAGCGCATAATAATATAGACCTGGCCGAATCGAAATTCTGTACTTACATTATTTTTAATTGCATTTTCAGTAACATAACGATTGCAGACTTCAGCAGTAACTATTACGCTTAATAAAACTTTATAGATCGTATCGCTGCCCCCTCTTTCTTCCCCTTATTGTGGGGGGTGTAGGGAGTAGCTTCGGCAACTAGGTCTCGCCCTCACGATATGGCGTGCGCGGTCGGCCATTTGTCAACTTTAGCGATTTCGATCTTTAAAATAAGTGACGTGTAGTCCGGTTTATGTGTATTGGCCGCTGTGAGATAATCCGAATGTACCGCTCACAACATAACTGTCGTGTCTATTTCTTTTGGAAGGGCAGGACTTACCATAACATAATAAATATTAACGGAATCATGAATGCGAATCGAATGAAACATAATCGAATGTCATCTAATATATAACTAACGACTCACCTGATGCTAAGTGATTGCCGAGAAATAGAGATACCGATAACAGAAGCACATATCCGTATCTCTGTCGGTCTACCATTATACATATAATAGAATTGAAGCTTCAGCCTCATATCTCAAACAACATTGACGCCGCAGTATCTATAGGTACTGACTCTTGCACAATACAAACGGGCCCAAGGCTTATCCGTCTACTTTCAAATAATACAAATCTCAAATAATATATATTAACATGTGCACAAACTTGACATTACAATATTTTACATATATGGAACATCTGCAAAGTCCTACTTTTAGATTAGTAAACTTCTCTGCGTTGCAAAATAAAGTTCAAAAAAGCTCACGTGCTTCCATCACGGCCCATCACACGTGCCTCGCACGCGATCCTGTTTTTACAACTGACCACATGTTAAGTGTTGTATGGTTTTAGGCAAAAAATATAATGCACTTTCATTTGACGTGAAATAAATCAACGAAAACGAATATATATAGTAATATTTAGTTGCAGTTTCATTTTTAAAAGAAAATGTAATGACGACTAGATGAAAATTAAATCAACTTTTATGAAACATTCCCTTACTCAAAACTTAACTAGGCTCATAAACGGCATATACTTCATAAAATTGGGCTGGCAAGAAGTATGATGTTGCTAACTTCGAGTGGCATTACCGTCTTGTCAACCGTTGCCACAAAACCATCCTGCATTCCTCTCCAAGTCCAATTGAGTTTTCGAACTCTATATTTCTTGTTCCAATGTCTCCTCAACCATACACCAGATCGGCCGTAGCGCGCTTGTTTTCGGTCCAAGTAGAAAAGTAATTACACATTAAAATTTATTTAATTTTCTTATGTGCTGGTGCGATGACCTCTGAGGGCTGGCCGGCAGGAGGTGGATGAGGAGAGCCAAAGCCGAAGGGCTCAGTGGTGTGGATTGGGAGAGGCTTATGTCCCTCAGTGGACGACTGTGGGCTGATGATGATGATTATTATTATTATTTCTTAATATTTATGTATATTATATTGTGTATATTTTTATTTTTCATTTTTAAATAACCAATTTTAGGCTTACGTACGTCAGTACTAAAACTTAAAATAATCTATGAGAGACCAATTCGCTCTAATCCTACCACCATAAGAGGGTTATTGCCTTAAAGTCAAATATGTAATTGTGTCGTAAATCTAGAGTAAGCCGCACATTGTAGCTACAATATAAAGTGACGCGTCACGATCGCGATTGTACGCCGATTTAACCCCATAAAAATGGCCACCCTCCCTAATAACATCTATTCGGAACAAGCACGCGAGAATGTGATCTTAACGCTAATGATTGATAATGTTTTGAACATTCATTTTGTTGGATCACATTAGATGCTTACCGATAGACTAAACAATATAAAGTGATAAACCTACCAGTACCCCAAGTATCGAGAAATCAATACAGAGACAGACACGCTTTATTACCTTGCCTCGTATCTATATACAACTCTTATATGTAACGGAATTGTTTGACGTAACTTCAAGAGGTTAGACTAACTTAAAAATTTGCACACGTATCAAGGACTGATGACAATACGATAACACTTACTTCTTATATACTGACTAGTATTATCAGGATATTAAAAAACTTTAATTATTAGGTTTTAAAACTCATATTTGATTTAAATTCAAATAAAAGTCTGTCATCTATTCTGAATTCTGCTCTAAATACATACAATATATCTAACATTAGGTACATCTCAAATTTGCGTAACGTTGAGCGAAATTAAGCATGGGTTTCTAAAACGTGAAATATTCGTTTACGATAGAACGTCTGCTGCGTCTTTAGAACTAAATAATAAACACATTTTTAACCAGAAAAAAAAAACAACACAAACAAACAAACATGAAATGCCGTTATAAATCGAATCGAGAATTTTACCAACAATCGCAAGCCCAGCACTCGACGAGCGAGACGACGGGCGGCGGGCGGCGACGCATTAGCCATTGACAACTCAAGCGGTCGCAATAACATCCAAACGCTCTCAAATAGTTTTGCGAGCCACTCCACGTCCCCCAAACTACACACAACAACCGGAAAAACATTATAGATGTATAATTCTGTTTATATTCGTGCCATACGGAAGACCGCGTGTGTTTTTTCTGCAACCACGTGCCTTAGAAATCTAAAAGTGGCCCCGGTGAGGCTTGCACACCTGCCTGCTTGCGGCCTGACTGCGATAATTTTAATGCAATATAAACCCTAAGCTATTTGCTACAGGGTGCGTTATTTAAAAATAGATAGGCGAGTCTGGAGCGCGTATTTGTCAGGAAGAGGGTGTATATTGAATTATATTTAGTCCTTAAACCTCCCCATGATTGAACAGACGATACGCGGCAAGGTGTGCTCCGCGATACACTCGCAATGCTATTTACATTAATAATTTAACGCTTGTTCCGCCTGTGGGATCTCATAAGATGCTCATGCTGCTACACTAAAGATACGATGTAGTTTATAATCTCTTGTAAGTTCTCTAATCTTTAAGCTGGGTTACCAGTCGCAGTCGGGGTCATGCTGAACCTAAGTACCCATTAATGTAATTTTTTGCATTTTAAAGCTACATTTGGTATGTACCTGGCTCAGGGAATGTCGATTAGTGGCGGTATTCACAAACAAACCGGCCAGATATCTTAGTGGCCGATAAATAAAATTAAACTGTATCCTTCAAATCTTTTGTATTGTGGTGCAAAGAACTATAAAGCACCATTCGCGGATCGGATCAAATTCCCGTTCCAATAGACACGACGTGACCCTAACGTTGCTAACGTCATCACACCTTACCAAATGTAAATTTTTTGCAAGCACCGTTCCGTTAAACTGGCTGCACCTTTTGCTTCTCACATTAATAGATCCAACATATGGTTATAGGCTTTTGTATCGGATCCACACATTTTATACGTGTCCTTTTTTTCAGGTAAGTGCAAGTTCCACAATGAGCCCGGCACGTGAGTATAGTTCTCGTGTCATTACTGTATTCGTGACCGTTAGCAGCGGGACAGATGGGGATTTAATCTGCGGCTGGTTAATGGATGATAGAGAAACTTTATTGATAGTATCTACTGAAACGGTCGGTGTGTGAGATATTTTTGCGTTATTTTATGCGATAGGGTATGTGGTTAACACATTAAATTTGTTTTCTCAGAAACAGTAACATAACATCATAAAGAACCCAAAATTCCGAAAAGTGTCACCTGTTATTAAGCGGGTAACAGAGGATGTGGGTTCTACAATACACCTACCTATAGACCTGAGGTCCAAGTTTCAGTTTTGTCTTATTAAAATGAACCCTATAATGGGTATTATCGCTCACAAATAGAAACATTGCTTCAGACGTCAAGAGGTCAAATAATTCCCAAGAAGGCGCCCAGTGTGCCCGCTAGTATCAAGAGACGCGATCGTCAATCGAATCCTACAGTAGATACATAAATTGCCCGCAGAAAATGTGTACACATCACGAACGGCTTCTACGATGAGGGAAAACTTCGAAGACAAAAAACAAAGCTTTTTTAAATTAATGTACTTACTCGTAGCGATGGGAATTACTGTCAGTACAGCGGTAGCAACTAATAGGGTTTATTACTGCCACGAATCAGTCATACATTTGAAAGGTATGATGGTCATTCTACTATATCACCGAGAGGACGTACACCAAGGTATCATGTCTCAAGGTGTTGAGCGGCATTCGCATCATACGCTCTTTTGAAGTGGATGACAGTAAAAAACGTCTGAAATCAATTGGTTGCAACAATCAGATACTACTTACTGTTGTAAATCCAAACTTAGCTGTTGCTCACTGCCAATAAAAATACATTAAACCGTATTCCGAGAACATTCCCGAAGATTGGGACAGGTGTAGACTGTCAGTTACTGAACTGTGAAATCACAGCGAACCTGACTATAAAGAAGGGGGAAATCGAAAATTGTTTCACATTACTCAATATTGACGGCTACCAGATTTGAGTAAATTAAAATTAACTTTAGTTATTTCCATTGGGAATGTATACAGACAGGCTCTCCGACCGGACCCGACACGCGGTGCGCTGATTATTAAACCGACCTCTAAATTAAAGTATTTTAGTCACACGACTTGATTTTTTTTACCTAATTTAATTTATCTGAAAACTGAGAAGCAATTCTTAATTCTCTCATCGGCTTCGTGTCAGTAGAGCAGTGAAGACTGTCGACAGGTAACAAAAGAAATGTCTATTTAAATGTGCGTCACGCGCGTGCTCGACATGGCACGTGCACAACTCGAGAGGAAAAAACCTACACGTTCGCTTGTGTCGCGATCAAACCGAACTCAATATTATATTCTGCTTCCAAGTTCTTCATCCTTGTCGAACGCTTGTCAGGTTCTCGTCCAGCTCTGATATTCCATTAGTATATTCCCGATCTATAGACATTTCTGACGGCGCTACGAGAACCATAGTGGTTACAACGGCCGTCTGGTGTAGTGGTAAGTGACAAGGTCACTACACAAGGTGGTCGCGGCTTCGAATCCCGCAAAGGGAAGATATTTGTATGATAAATATAAAAAATTTCTTCTCCAAGGTTATGGAGGTATGTATATTAAATATATGTATGGATGTAATAAAAACCTTACATTTATTTCCGTTATCTGGTACCTGTAACACAAGTTCTTAACGAACTTAGCACGGGACCAGTTAACGTGGCGTGATTGTTAGTAAAATATTTATTTATTTACTATTTTACTATTACGATAAGTGAGTTATGAGTGATAAGAAGTATTGAATTGTGTTCTTATTTTAAGAAATAATATACATAACATTTGGAATAATTTTTACATTGAAAAGTACTAAATATTGATTTAATTGGTTAAATTAGTCAGGGTTTATTTATGTTAGCAAGAACCCTCTCAATGAAAGGTGAAGGCCTCCTCCAGAGATGACCAGTACTCTCTATTCTCTGCCGCTCGCGGCCATTGTACACCTGCTACTTTTATGATGTCATCTGCCCATCGTGTAATTGGTCTACCTCTTTTCCTCTGTCCTAGTGGACCGCGCCATGATGTTGTCTTTGCGGTCCAGCGGTTGTCGCTGAGCCTCGCTACATGTCCAGCCCAACGCCATTTCAGCTTTTATGAATAGTTGAGAGCATCGATGGCTTTTGTTTTCTGTCTTATAGTCGTATGGCGGATCCTTTGGATTTTCTTAATTTTCAAGATGCTTCTTTCCATGCTCCTTTGACAGGATATAATTTTATTTTTTACTTTTCTGGTAAATGTCCATGTTTGACAGGCGTATGTTAATGAGGGTAGTAGGCAGGTGTTCATGACTTTCGTTTTCATCCGTATGGTCATATCGCTTTTGAGTATTTCTTTGAGACTCCAGAACTTTTTCCATGTGTTGTTGATCCTTCTCTCCACTTCCAATTCATTATTTTGTTGGTTGAATGAAACTTGCTTACCCAGATAAATGTAAGCACCGACATATGCTAAAGAAGAATTTTCAAGATATATATCAAAATCCATATCACAATGTAAATACAGCTGCTCATCTTGAAATGTTTGCACTGAATTAAGGCTTGCTTACTTGCTTCCTTAAAAGTGTGCTTCAAACCGATATAGTGATTGCTTGAGACGAGCCAATTATAGTACCAATCCCTACCATCATCATCAATCTGTGTTGGCTGATCAGTTTGAGATGAAAATCTAACCCCGGTAACCGGTACTCGTTGAACTCGACAAAGAGGTCGATGTGCAACCTAACCTATGCATCAGCTCGCTGAGTTTCTGGCCGGATCTTCTCAGCGGGTCGCAATTCCGATCCGGTAGTAGACTCATTCGCGAAGCAGTTGCTCTTGAGTTGTTAGGTCTCCTTCGGAGGCGCTCGGGCAGCTGTTCGCAAATCCTACCCCAACTGGCTGAGCCTTTGCTCGCCCACCTGTCCTGGTGAAACTAGAAAGGCCTCCGGGCCACCAGTAATCTTTCAAAAAAAAAAAAAAAGATGAAAATATAGCTAAACCGTAAAGTATAATAATTACACCTTGTACGGATCAAACTGAAGATTCTAAATTAATGGAGCTCAATGACGTCACGATAAAACTATAAGCAAACGATCAGTCGCAGGTGTGGAGCTTACCTAACACCGCGCGGACAGCACGCAATCTTGTATAATTTTCATTAGCCTCTTTACCCGGGTATCGAGTGCGCAGTAAATACTTGAGAACGAATTCATTAATATTAGATTATGTACACAACGTCATAGTTTCAACAAACTGTTTCAAAATATTAGCAAGTAATGAAACTGTGATCGCTTCGTTGTAACAACCGCTAAAATTATTGTATGAAACAACAGACGTCTGTTGAACTACCGATGGGAAATAAAGAAAGAATACTCCAAGAATATTCCAGGGAGTCCAACACTCATATAAATATTAGCCTATCCATTAAGTACATGTTTTTCTACATGGATACTAAGTTTCAAATCAATCGAATGCATGGTTCAGTAGTTATAACGGAACATCCGTAAAAACAACTGTAGTTTTATATATTAGTACAGATATAGATATATATTAGTACAGAAGGTTCTTGGTTACTTTGGTCATATTGCTCGGCGGCCACCAGACAACCTTGAAAGATTGATTGTGGTGGGCAAGGTCGAAGGGAAAAGACCCGCCGGCCGGCCACCATACCGTTGGTCGGATCAGATAACTGCGCTCTCTGGACTCTCTGTTGCGAACGCCCTGAGAGAAGCCGAAAACCGAAGCCAATGGAAGCTGAGGGTACAAAGAGCCACGAAGGGCTTTCAAGGACACGACCTTCAGCAATGAAGTATTCGACTAAGAAGAAGAAGAAGAAGAAGACAGATATAGATATGACGGCGCCCGGGGTGGCTGAGTGGCAGTGCCGTCATCATTCGTATTCAACATCAACAAATAATTTGCACAACGACAGGGTAAACTGGGGTAAACCGACAGTTTCGTTCTGACTGACCCAACTCTTTATGTTGTCCTACCCACTCGTGACCTCGAGGGGTCATACTACATTCACCGGGCGAGGACTCAACTCTGTCCACGTTCTGCTTTTTTATAGTCTGGCGTTACGGCGTCTACCCTATTTTTTCTGTATTTATCAAAACAACATCTTATCATTTAAAAATAACAATCAAAACAATGTCTTAATATTACTTAAGTCGTTTTCCACAAAATATACATATACAGACTATATAAACATGTATAGTCAGAATATGTGATTACCATATAGGTGATTACTTGACGGTAACAAAGGTGTGCCAAATGAAAGTTTTCAAAAATCCTACGTCAGACCGTACACACTAGCTTACAGTGCGGCTCATAACGACTACACTACATGCGTATGAACTTACAGTTATTTGAAATATATACGACATGAACAATCAAACAACACAAACAAATGAAAATATAATTGATTTTCTTATTTAATAACTTGTGCTTTTTTAATAAACTAGAGGTCCCGCAGTAGTCGAAATTCGACTATAATTAATTGGAATTGTAGGTTTGTACACTATTATGATTCTATTTTATACTTCTATGATCACAAATTTCCCCAAGACTAAACTATAAAAAATATTAACAAAGACAAACCATATTTAATCTATTCTCAATTTGACAACAGACGTCAAGACAAAAGTTTGACAATAAATAGTATGCATGCGTGTGTGCGTCAAATACACGGTATGTAGTGTGTGTAATGTTTTCTTTATTGATTTAATGTATCTTTTATGCATTATTTAAAAAAAATATTAGCATTATGCACTTCTTCTCTATATTCTCTATAAGTGTGGAAAATTTCATACTCCTCCGTCCGCGCAATTTTCGTAAAAAGGGATACAAAGTTTTTGCTTCACGTATTAATATATAACTATAGATAATGTAACACATTTAGTATGCAAGAAAATAAAACTATATTCTAATAACAATTATAAATGAATTGCATAACTTTTTCCAGACACATGTTTGAACATCGCCAACCGAACGATAATTTATAAGCTCATCCTTATTTAGTTGTCATTGTCACAACAAACACCAAAATATATTGAACGAATTTGAATATGAAGTATGAAAACATACAAATGTGTTTATTTGTTTAGTGCCGTAGATGGAAACGGGCTGATGACCTGCCGATGCTTAGAGACCACAGCAAATTGACACTGTAAATACCATACTCATATTAAGACGTGAGGTCTAAATCCCAACTTTTTAGTGTTGTAGATGAGCAGTGTTGCTCGGGTCAGCTGAGGTTAGATGTTTCACTTATAGGTCCTTTGATATATTATATTTAGAAAATTTGTAGTTCCATGCGTTTACGCGTAGGTCTTCCGAGTAGAACTTTTTTTAATTTGCCGTAGCCAAATAGGTGGACGATCTCACAGCCCACCTGGTCTTAAGTGGTAACTGGAGTCCATAGACATCTAAAACGTAAATACCGCCACCCACCCTGAGACATGACTTCTAATTTCTCAGTATATGTAGTTATAACGGCTGCCCCACCCTTCAAACCAAAACGCATTACTGCTTCACGGCAGAAATACGCAGGGTGGTGGTACCTACCCATGCGAACTTACAAGTGGTCCTACCACCAGTAAAAACCAGTAATAGGTAACCTATAATAAATAACCTAACTTACCTATTACCACCAGTAATAGGTAGGCTAGGTTGAGGTTGACAACTTGAGGTCGGTGTCTCAACTACCAGAAGGCATAAGTACACCGTAGAGAAAAAGGCCGGTATCGACCCTGGCGGAGTCACAACCGACCCCGCCACCAGTAAGACCTTCATCAAATATGTGTATTCACATAATGGTGGTACGCGATAATCACAATAGAAATAAGTTGAAATTCATTTATATTCTAATAAAGTGTACCTATTTTGCCTAATAATAATGTTTTACATTATATCCCCTGCCATCATATTTAACTGGGGTGTTTTCTTAAATTATAAAAATATCAAAATCTTTCAAACTGTGGTATTACAAATAAACAACAAGAATATAATTATCTTAAAGACATGTTATATTGAATATTGCTGTCGTTGTATATCCAGTTGATAAGTGCCCGTAACGCGCGGACCGAGTCGCCGGCCACGGCTAGTTCGTGTATCCTCATGTTTGTTTTGGGAAGCACTGAGTGATTCACACGTTAAATGGGTCAATTCATTATTTCGACTCCGATCTGATAAAGGATCTATATAGCTTTTTTTTATTTTTTTTATTCCTTCGTCGACACATTCCGGGCGGTTTTGTCGACGATCGACGAAATTAAGTGTGCTCTGTGGATACGGCAGTTTGCATCGTAGCAACAGTTTCAATGGTATGTTAATATAAATTAATGCGATGAAAATTAAAAGTGGATGAATAGAACAGAAAGTAGTCTTTGGAAGATTTGGCATTTGTTGTGTTCAAATCTCCTTTGTCTATTGTTAATATACGTAGCTTCTCTCGCATTAATTCACAAACAATATATCGTTCGGAATAGTACTTTTTTCTGAATCAGAGGTTCCCCTCCTGTGTATTTTTCTTTACCGCTAATACAGTACTGTAATAAACACGCTTTTATTAAAACTATTTTCTATTTTTTCGTTGGATTTTGTATAAAAGCATACTTTTAACTATTATTTATTTTTCATCTTTTACTTTAAGTAGCAATATGTATCATAAATTATCCATTAATGTAATAATACATTCAGGCAAATACAACAGTTTCCAATTTGCTTAGTGAAAAAAGAAGGCGCTCAATTGAATTTGTTGTTTTGACTGCCAAAAGTAAAAAACGGGTGTAACAGTTTAAAATATTATATTGTTATCGGTCCTTGATTGATAAGTACGCCAAATTTCGAATTAATCCGACGTTTTGAAGGGGATCAATGTACCTTTGTATAAGTGACTTCAGTCGATCATGAACTTTAGCCACGTAAAACTTTAGTAAAACCTAACTGTAACCTTACTATTACTGGTGGTAGGACCTTTTGCGAGTCCGCTCAGGTAGGTACCACCACCCTGCCTATTTCTGCCGTGAAGCAGTAATGCGTTTCGGTTTGAAGGGTTGGGCAGCCGTTGTAACTATACTTGAGACCTTAGAACTTATATCTCAAGGTGGGTGGCGCATTTACGTTGTAGGTGGTCTGTGAGTTAGTCTATTTCAATGTTATGGTATAATTGTTCTATGTTCAACGGACCCAAGTAGGGATTTTTGATTATTATGGGTGTCAAAAACACGTAGGAGACTGTTTTACTGGTGGTAGGACCTCTTGCGAGTCCGCACGGGTAAGTACCACCACCCTGCCTATTTCGGCCGTGAAGCAGTAATGCGTTTCGGTATGAAGGGTAGGGCAGCCGTTGTAACTATACTTGAGACCTTAGAACTTATATCTCAAGGTGGGCGGCGCATTTACGTTGTAGATATCTATGGGCTCCAGTAAACACTTAACACCAGGTGGGCTGTGAGCTCGTCCACTCATCAAACCAAGCTAGATTAATATTCATTCGAAACTGCCACATCCAAATCCCGTTTCTATAATACATGCACATAACCAGTTCTCAGAAGACAATACATCGGTTCTCGCTCAGAGTCCCAAACTCACGCAAAAACGAATAAAAACCGGTACGGGAGGCCGGAGCCTTGCGCCACACAACCAACGATCTACATCTCCGTTCATACTAGAATATCTATGAGCTCTCTATTAAATTCAACTTTAGACACGATCAAAGAATGAGAAAACAAGAAAATTATCAAGAAGTATTTAATCAGAGTGGGGCACAGGCGCTTTTACATCTCCGTGACTACAACCGATTCGTAATACATTTTCACTACAGAGTATCGTTTTGTCATCGATAAGAAATTCAGAGGTTGATCTTCTCCAAATACGTATCTCTGCGTCACACGCAAAACTTACTAAATATTGTTGAATGAGTTCATTGAGCGTAATGTGAACTAGAAGCCACAGGTCTGCGCTGCCGAGCACTGGCCAAGTGTCTTCCCGCACTGTTGCCGTGTGTGTGGAGCACAATTTCAAGCCCACGCGCTTTCGGTATCAGGTACTGTTAGTACTAACCATAAACGAAACCTTTCAACTTGAGGCATTTATTCTGAATATATAGCATTAGATGTCAATCCCACGAGGAGCTCTGAGTCTGTATACCATGCTTTAGTCGTGATCTTCAAGTCTGAGTGCTGTGATCACGCTGCGTACTCAACCCCAAAGCAATTAAAAAATATAGATTACTTTTACAATTATCAGCATTAAATCTAAGTTTATTGCAAACTGCCAACAACAAATACTTTTAAACACCCTTAAGCACTATAGGCACAAATAACAAAAAGCACACCAAAGGTCCATTCCATTGATTCTAAGTCTACGTAATAACTGCAGAGGGCGCCTCTGACCATCTACGGCGGCGCAGTGACCACCGCCGCCCCCTGATCGGACGATAAGAACGCGATAGTAGACGAGTTTTTACATCGCTCTTAATTATATCATCAAATGTGGACTAATCAATATTTTAGGTAGTGTCGTGTGCGGTCACAGCTCACGCGGGTCAATACCGGAGCCCTGTCTCTTAGCCACCGTGCGAGCAACTCTTCCAGCGTGTAAGCGATGCAATCCCTATGCGATATCATTGCAATATCATTGAGAATGTTTCAAAGTAGATGAGGACCTAATAAGTGCGCGTTATAATGTTCACGGGCTTCAGTGACCACTTCGTACCGAGTGAGCTGAACGCTCGTCTGCCGGTCAACGTATATCAAATGTTTACAGTTTATAAAATTCCATTGATATTGTTCTAACATTGATACTGTACAAGACAATTACTTTTGTCCGCTTAAACAATATCATTGATATTTAGAATAGTATATAAATAACAAATTATACTTCACATTGTTTGTGGATCCTACCTGAATGGGTATTTACTACGATGTACTTACTTAATTTTTAATGGTTTCAGAACTTTCAACAATATCTGAAAGGAGGTTGAATTCAACTCATTTTACACAAGTTCCATTAGTATTACATATTTAAACTTATGATATATAAGTTAAAGTATATAAATTACGTAAATATGCGTATATATAAATTCAATTACATCATCACAGTTTCAAAATGCAGCTAAAGGAAGTGTCAATGAGCATACCTACAATTATTATTTTTTATTGCTTTTATGTGTGGACGAGCTCACACAGCCCACCTGCTGTTAAGTGGTTACTGGAGCCCATAGACATCTACAGCGTAAATGCGCCATACACCTTGAGATATAAGTTCTAAGGTCTCAGTATATAGTTACAACGGCTGCCCCACCCTTCAAACCGAAACGCATTACTGCTTCACGGCAGAAATAGGTGGAGCGGTGGTACCTACCCGTGTGGACTCACAAGAGTCCACCAGTAATATAATATCATCATCATCATCATTCTTTCCTATTACCCTCTACTGGGGTGTAGGGCTCGAATCAAATCTTTCCATTTACATTGGTCTTGGGCAGTCCAATCCAACTCCTCCCACGTCATGCCCAAGACCCCTAGCTCCTGCTCCACCGAGCGACGCCAAGTTGTTCTGGGGCGGCCTCTCTTCCTTTTGTCAGACACTTTTCAGATCAGTGCTCTCTTTGATGGCACTGATAAGGTGGGTATTAGGCTTTCTCAAAAAGTGACCAATCCGATGCCACTTCCGCGTAAGGATCTCCTTCTCCATTGGTGTCTGCTAAGTGATCCTCCACAGCATAATATAATATAATTGTATGAAAATATACCAACACATAAAATCGAGATTAAATTGCGGTATGCAGAATCGCATGCAGATCCCGCAAGCACGTACCAATTTTAAAAAGATATACCCGATACATATTTAACACATGTTCATAATTGACTTCCATGACGAAGACACGACATCATGTAATTAAAATGAAACTTGTATTTAGTGTTTAGCGCAGTGGGGCGTGTTATATAACACAATTTAGACAGCGACCTCATGAGCTCAAACGGGTGACGGCATTCATGAGTCCGATAACCATAAGACGAAATGGGCCACCTATGCAATAAATAACTAAACATGTCACAAGACTACTCAGATAATAAAAAGTACCAAAGTGTAAGCAAAGTCGAATAAGATGTGTGGCACTGTGAGCTTCCTGTGAGCTCTCAGGTGCTGAAATATGATTCAACAGGATCCGAGCCTCGGGATGTCCACTGTTGACATGGACGACATATAGCTTGACTGGAGAAACAAGATATTTAAATTATTTAGTAGAAAGATCAACCTACAATAATGTAAATGCTGGTCTTCTTGAGGTGAAAAATGAAAAAAAAGGGCTAACCGCGACCGTGCACTTCACACGGGTGTACATCTATAAAGGAAAGGGGCTTATTGTCATGCGCCAGAGCAGAGGTCATACCGACCAAACTGGAAACATAGATCTTCCACAGTGCAAATCCAGAAATCTTTTCTTTTTTTTTCAAACAACGTCTGTCTCTGGAATTGCTGTCCTCCGCGATATTTCTCAAGAGGTAAAACGCGTCTTTCTTAAAAAGTTAGTTTGATAAAAGTTTTTCGCAATTGGTAACGTCTTCGCTGTGCTGATGTCCATGAGCGTCATTGACTGCTTAAGAACCTCTAGGTTTACAGAAGAGCTCACTTTTTATTCCGTATCATATGCGTTTCATCAAATCACTGTTATGTATTTGATTTGCGAGACATTTTAAAAAACAAAATTACTGAAAATTATCTTTTATGTATGTGCCGTTTTAATAAAGTCGGCCAATGAGTGATAGAAGCATGTAACATTTAAAAAAGAGTTTATTTAGGTTCTGGATGTGGTGTTTTGATGACTCCAATCAACGGGTTTTTAATTTACCAATATTTGATTGCCGTTACGAATGTTTGTCAAAAATTAACTACATACCACAGGGCTAACTTTGAGTGTTCAACTTAAATATATTAACTTAGATACGAGTATACTTACAAGGAGTCGGCAAGAGTGTGGGGTAGTCAAATAGAACGGTAGCTCCGCGGCTAGTTAGTACTCAGTAAGTGTATCCATATACTCAAACTATAAGGGGGCACTTGGTCATAGCCGAGAAAAAAAACTAAACAGTGATCAACATCTAAGCTGCAAATTGGTGAGGAGACAATTTGTTAAAAATGATTAAATATGGTATTGATGGTATGTGTCGAAACTGTCTGAACAGCGATAAATATTCATGAACCTTAACAATACCGTTTGTTTACAGGCAAAAGTAATTAAACGAATCTCGCATTTTCGCGTCTTTACTGCGCACCCTTACATTTGATGATCTTGGCTGCAGACGTGTCCATATTATTATGATAGGTCCATGTGTTAGAGCATGTGTTTCCTCGGTCTAGCGGAAACCTATGCAAATATCGGAGAGCGCCCGCGTCACGTCCGCGACACGCACCGACTCCGCATACTGATCACTAAATACTACACAACTGCAACGTGTACGGTTTAAGACAATTATTTTCCCACAAGATCACCTACAGAGATTGCCATAGTACCGTACTACACCACAACTACAACCAACCAAAAAGAATAGCGGGGTAGACGCGACCATCTTTAAAGAGGTCTTGACGTGTCTAATGAAATGAAAATGGTTTCACAACAGATAACAATAACTGCTATCAAAGGTCTCGTCAGTGATGGACTCGGACAGCTCGGAGACCATAAACAAGTGATTTAATTCGACGCTGGAATCAGCGTAGCCCTAGAAAAGTAAATACTCCTTTCTACAATTGCGAAAATACTTGGAAAACTGAATACAATCCGTTCATGGCACCGCACTGGGTAGGGCTAAAGTTTAGTGATTATGTCAATATTAGGAACATATTATGTATACGGTATGTATGTGTCTGGGCGATAGATTTTCAAATAATTATTTTTAATTTCAAAAGTTTCGAAAATGGTTTTTCCGAAAAATGGTTAAATGGAAAGATCTGAAATAAAGAATAGTTTCTTTCTCGTTACCTTAAGTAGCCCGCTCTGTCTGAGTCGGATTCGATCTCGAGCCAAGAGGGTGTTTTCATTTGAGTTCCCTATCGCCTTGATTTCATTCCACCCAAAAGATCAGCAAGCGCCACTATACTTGGATAAATTCCTAACAGGCCGCCAACCGGCTCGAACCGACCGCTATGTTCCGATATTGTCCATACCATACTAAGGTACCATAATAAGGACGTCATTTAAAAAATCATGTACAAATCATTGTGGTCGGCAATGTGCAGTAAATAAGAAAGGCATACCAGACTCTATGTACTCGATAAAAAATATGAGTTAATGACGCAGACGGTAGTGACTCCCTGCTCACTGATAAGACACCCTCCGAGCACGTGCCCTACAAAAGAACCCTTGTCACTGGCTGTGCTAATATTGGGTGTCTTTATCTCAGCCCTGACATAAAAATCATATCAGATGGCAGGTGGGCATTATTCTTAGAAGTTTTTATGGTTAAGATTACTACGTTATAGTCATATTTAGGCACAGCTGCCTTACTGATGTTTAAGATTATCACGCAAGGCACGCGCCACAAGCGCTTCAATATATGTCCCATGTAGGGTACTATTGTACCCTATTATTGGTATTCCAATATTTGGGTGTCTTTATGACAGGCCTAAGATAACAAAACCTTTATTAGCCCTTGATTCAAGTAACAGATAACATTAAAGAATTTAATATAAAAGATATTTCAAAAATAACGTGTAGAACAGTATTCTTAGACGCTGTTAGTTCAATTATTTCTCATATTTTATATAGTTTTTTTTTTTATGTTTTGTTGTCATATTTTAGCATTGGCATTGTTAACAACACTGAAAATGCAAATCAAAAATGTTAACAACTAAAAAATAGATCAAAGTGTAAAAGTTATAACAGCCCAGCTCATGATCCGCACCGCAATGAGAATGGTTTCAGCCACCAACTAGACACGTGAGCCTTAGTCCCATTGTAATAACTTCTATAATTCAATACGAAAACACAGGAGCATAGTTGGAAAATCAAGTTAGAACTACTGCGAGTAGATGATGTGTTAGAAGTAGTGTAGGAGCCAACTTGCATTATGGAAGATGGTCCTTTGACCTGCATTAATAGAAGAGCTAGAAAAGTTTTGTGGAAGTCAAATGACAATTAAATTAAAATAATAACACAACTAGCTTTTCTATCTCAACCAAAGATTTTCACATGTATTAAAAGAAATGAAATTATATTTACGAAGCTCAAGCCCCGAATTGAAAATAACTTTAGGAACTATAGAAATAGGTATATATTTATTAACCACATGACCCACGAGGTGTGTCTTCAAAACTGCCTAGAAATCTTGCTAGTATTCTGTTTAGTGCTGTATATATCATTCATGTCTCTCTGTTAAAACAGAATTCCTCAAATCCGAAGTGGCTGAAATTTGATATTCGAACTGCAAGTCCAATGTGTCAAAAAGGAGTTCATCATTGAATGTTCAATAAATAATTGGCCCTTGGACGTCTGCACCCTAAGTCCCTAATTCCTGTTCGGAGTCAGTATATTATGTCAATAGTTTGGCCTGACTGTCTTAGCTCGTTCGAGTGTGGTGTGGGCACACAGGGCTCAGAGCAGCTCAGTGTCGATCGTTTGTCAAATAGCTCCAACAAAACGATACTCTCTTATTGACATAATTACACACACACACGCACACGCGCGCGAAGAAAGAATTACCTTTCTGGAATTTTATGCCCATTTCATCACAATAGACGTGACGGCTGACAAACAGAGTGATTGATGTGAAGCGACCGTCGCATAATAGACAACCCTCGTGCCCAATTAACGACAAGGGCGGAGGGAAATGTTTATGTAAAATCAAGTTTGCTAACAAATTTATTTAGTTGGGACGCTTATTTGATTTTCTGTACAGGATCGAGGCTAGAGACTAAGGATGGAGAGGCTTTATCAATAAACTATGCTTATTTACCAGCATACTATAGACATAAATATTTAAAGTGACAACTAGTTTTGGTGTAATCATTTCTAACTAAGCTTAGCAATTATAAAAGTGCTAGTGGAAAAAAAATACAATTGTAAAGTGAACTGTTATATCCAAAATATAAATAAATACAATATAAATAGGACCAACAATACAAAAAAGGTATTTTCTTCAATCTACGTCAGCATAGCCAGGTTACCGCGATTACTTTCCGCGTGCCGGACTCCGAAATTCTTCGCACACGATCTCTGGTGGAGCTCACAGCAGTACGCTCTGATGAACGGCTGGTGGCAGTACCGACATGAAAACAAGGCTGAACGTCTTTTAGAATCCAAGGCATGCCGGCAAACACAGCAATTCCTGTAGACAATTTTTCATAATTTAGGCTGTAAATCCAAAGACTGGTTAAATAAGAGGGACTTATAATGGTATTGACAAGGTCAGGCAGTCAATCTAGAGCATATACTTGACGTAACGTATACACAGAACATAGAGACAATAAATACAGACAATAATACAGAAATAGGCAGGGTGGTAGGTAACACCACCCTGCCTATTTCTGCCGTAAACTAGTAATGCGTTTCGGTCTGAAGGGTGGAGCAGCCGCTGTAGCTATTCTTGAGACCTTAGAACTAATATCTCAAGGTGGGTGGCGCATTTACGTTGTAGATGTCTATAGGCTCCAGTAACCACTTAACACCAGGTGGGCTGTGAGCTCATCCACCCACCTCAGCAATAAAAAAAAATACAAGACTTTTAGAAAAACTGAGGACGTGTACGCATACGGAGAGGTACATGAGAGGTGTACGCATGTTACCACTAGTGGAAAGTATAATATTTACGGCTCACAAGTAAACCGACATGTGTGTTTGGTAAAATTTTTAAAAGTATTATAGGAGAGACAAGGTCGTGCTATCTACGACCTCCGGTAGCCGCGTCGGACCAGATGAACCGTGTTCTCGGGCAGACATCGAAGCCCATAAAAGAAAAGAACAGTAATCATAATAGACGACGGCACTACGCTACGTTCAATATCTAATTTATCCACAGTCTGGGTTTAACTGTAATAAAGCGATGCTTCATTAACTAACCTACTTACAACGATTGGGAATACCAGCACTTTTTACAACGACGAAACGTATCCTGCTACTGATCCGGGAAAACCGTTTTGCATAACATTAAAAATCGATCTAATTTTCCACGCTTCAAAAAGCGACAAAGGCGCAGCTTGAAATCATCTCGGTCACATAGTTTACCGGTTAATGTAAAAAATTAAAAGTACAATTACCTCGTGTTGTCCAAATTATGTTTCTGAATGTGTTCGCTGAGCTGTGACGGCCGACAGAAGGCTGCCCCGCAAATATTGCAGATATAATCCGACTCGCCGATCTTAGACAGCTGGGGGAACTGAACCATGGACAAATATGAATTATAGTCGATTCGGGGCATGTACGACAGGATTTGTCTTATCGTCTCCTTCGATATCTTCAGCAGACCTAACAAACCGATTGGTTCTGTATTCACCGCTATAGTAAAACACCTTTTGTTTTTCTTCGAAACCCTGTTTTTTGTATCTTTGGATAATGAATCCATGATTTCCGTACACACGTCTTTCGTGGGTTCTTCTAAACTGTTTGGCAGAGAAATAGATCGCGATTTGCCGTTCAATATGTCATCTATATCTTTTTTTATTTTGTTACTTTTATTGATTTCTTCTGATAATATTTTATTAAGTTTTGTGGGTCCTGCATTACAATTTAGTTTTAATGCTTTACTGGTACCAACATCAGAAAAGCTAGAGATTCCACACATTAAGCTCTCCGTCTTGTAAAACCCGAATGTTTCACTTCTAGAAGTGTTCAAATCATTGCTACTTAATTTGCAAGCAGTAGAAGCCGATTCATTGTTACCGTAATGAATAAATTTTGTGTTCATGTCAATCATCAATTTATTGATTATATTTATTAACTCATCCAATTTACTTTCAATGTTCCCTAATATATTTTGGTCCATAGCAGTATTTACTGTATCCTTATCAATTTTACTGGATTTTGGGAGTATATTCTCTTTTCTGTCTCTTTCTACACATTCATCACCACCATTAATATATGGAATATTAGCATGGTCGCTTACTTGCACCGAGGTAGTCTTATAAATTTGCTGTTTATTTGTTTTTTCTGGTACAATAGTAGATTTATCAATTTTGTATTTTTCACGATTACATTGGTTTATAGGACTATCATAGGGGTCCTTGTCAATGACTATAGTATTACCACGAAAATCTCTATATTGCGGTGTTCGGGAATAACCTCGACTAAAATCTCGAGCTCTCTCCCTATCCAACAATATAAGTCGTCCATGAGAGGAAGTAGGATAGCAATAGTGTCTATTGCCAAACTGTGACCTTTCTGTTCGTCTACAATTTTCAGATTGAGCACATCTCTGCTGTCTTTCGTAAGATCCATAAAAATCTTCAAGCAAATTCTGGCATTGTCTTGATTGGTTCCAACTAAATCGTGTATTGTACAAATCACATATGTCCGGATAGTCATCGGCTTTACCTTCGGGTACCCTGAAGTCATCAGCTCTAGAATTATACCCATGCTTACATTTCAATTCATTGATGTATTGTTTCCAAGCGTCTTCCGCCCTCTCTTTTTGACGACTTACCACTATATTTTTAAGTAGACGTTGCAATCTAGCATTCCTGGACATTGTTTTGAAGACAAATGCTTGACTGTAGTAATCAATGGCAGGGCGACAGTATGTCGATTTTTCTGCGCACTTTCCAATGTCTATAAGATACTCATTTAATTCTGTCGGAACGTCGACAAGTTGTTTGTATGTCTCTGTTGAACATGCTTCCGTATTATGTACGTTAATTTCATCTGTAATTTCTCGTGTTTTAATTTTATTATTGATACCATTCGAATCATGTACTTCTATTACTCTCTTTGCATTTGTATTCAAATCAATTAGTTTACAATTACTGTTATGTTCAAAGATTCTGTGATCATGTTTTCTTTTCTTGCAGTTGTTAATATTTGAATTATATTTATCTAAGAAAAACTGTTCATCGTAATAGGTCTTATTATTCATTTTATAAGAAATCACTGAAATTTATCGAAGCACTCATTAGGTTAAATCAAAACATCGAAGTCAATGTCAAAATAATTTTTTTTTTTTTCAATTTGCGGCCGTCTGTGAGAGTTAACATTAATTTGACGCAGTATTTATGGAATTTACGTTCGTTCGACACAAAAATGGAATACAGGGCCAAAGAGCATATCGTTATAAAACTGTTATTGCGGGTAATTTAAACATTAAACATCGAAATCAAGAATCTAATGACAGACCACATAGCTCTCGTAAGAAAGGAAACAAGCTTAGTATCAAACAATATAATTGCACTGTATATACCACTTGATCAAAACAACGAAGATCCTCAATAAATTATCGATTTTAAATAAGACACAAAGCATTTGAAATGTAGAGATCGTGCATGTTAGGAGTGCTCGATCTCTGAGAGAGTGCTACAATAATTGGACTTCACAAATACACTAACTAAATGTGTTTTTTCATATTTATTATAAGATATGAGTGTGTGTTTGTGGATCACACGTTTTACGTTAAGAATATTGATGCGAATCTGTAATGACAATCCCACGAACAATGATTTGAAATTCGTTTTAAGGAACAACCTTGTAAGGTTTATTTCATCATATTTTATGTGTAATATGATTTGATTGTTAACAGAGACCAATGGCAGGCGAGTGAGATCTGAGATCAGTGAAGCAGCGATCTGAGATATCTATAACGTTAGGAATATTATACATAGTAAAATATTATCACAAAGAAACTGAATACCGTGTCTGAATATCTGCACTGGACTGCATGAAGAATCATAATATGATTATGAAAAGATGAATTTAAGAGAAACACATGCTAATAATACAGGTGATATAAAGGCAGGAATAATATCTAAATATTATTTAGGGTAAAATCTAACGAAAAAATGAACTAATAACTAATTGCACCTATTTTATTTTGTTGAACCTCGAAGTGACATTAGAACAAATTGTCAAGTTAATCTGACATATTGAAGTCCGTGAAAATGGCCTCTAAAGATTAATTCATATGCAAACAAACATACATAAATACCAATCTAATAAAAGAGTGTTAAACAGAAGAAAAATAGAATTCAATTTCGTCAAAAAACAAGTGAATCTGATAAAGAAACCAATAACTCCTCAGCACACGTTTTATTAATTAATTTAAAGTCGATTTTAAATATTTATGTATCGCCCCACGCCCCGGCCTCGTTCGCAGGTTGTCAAATGATTATGTTAATGTCCTCATCGAATATTCATTGGAAAGCTACCCTTACATTTTATCGTTTAAGCTAGTCTTACATTGCACTAGCTGACACATCTTGCACGTTTGCCTTCACGATTTGGGCCTCTATAACTGAACACAAACTAAGTCACAGCATCGCAGTATATTATTCAGATGTAAAATCAGATTGACTTCCTATTTTCGTGTATTCTTCATTATCAGCATCACAGCGAATACCTAGTTTGTAATAACTAGGAAATGGTGATTAGTAAAAATATTTGTTAAAATAGAGATTGTAACGCGGGAAAAAATATGTCACTGTCACCTCGAAATATAGGCAAAGGCTTACGTTCCAGAAGTCCGCGTCATACTCTGCGTCTGTTGTAGTTCCAGCTTTATTATTGCTTTTGCTGTTTCATTTCGTGTCATGTATAGTGTATAGTTCGCTAGAGTGACATGGGACATGTCTTCGAGTTTTTCTTTCTTCCATTGTCAGCGGCTAAAGTCACCCTAATGCTTTTGGAAATGATTCTAGTTTTTTTATTCAAGGCTGGTGGACGAGAGAGCAATGTTAAATGATACCGACAGTTCATGGACAATGGCGAACGTTATTAAGAATTGAAACATCCATAGCCTAATGAGCTAGACATAGTCTTAGCGACGAATCAACTTCAATGAATTCAATCAAATATACAATCTACGATGAAAGCATTCATATAACTTCAATAAGTCTCCTTTACCCAATCATGTACCCGATGCCGACCGAGGGGCGGGCCCCTCGATAAGCTAATTAAACTTTACCCATTTCAATAGCAAATCACAATACTTTGTCCCCTCGCGAGAGTCTGTAAACAAGCTGAAGGTGACCTTATCGACCTTCATAACGCCCCGGACATCACTCCCAATAGTTGTAAACTGGGATATTATTTCGGCTTCAAAAGTTCACGAATGAGTCTGTCTGGTCTGACGGGCCGACCGCCCTGATCGATGGAGAATCAGCAACGCTAACGACTACGTCAGTCCGGCGTTCTTGAGATGGCCGAGCGTCTGATTCCACTGTTTAACGTCCTCTCCTACTCCTACCTATCCCGACTCTCCAAGGGAGAGGCTCAGACAGGAGTGCAGAAGCATTTAGTGAGCGACTTCGCTCATCCCACACACACCGGACGCCTCCGCGATTCGCGGATCTCGTACTAAATCTGACGCAGGCCCAAAAAGTAATACTGAAAAGACCAAAAGGTTGTGAATCCATAAGGACGGTCGTCTGTAGGCTGGGTCCCCGGTGTGCAAGCTTCTAATATTACAAATAATGCTGTTATAATTTGAACCTTTGGATATTCTTAAGCTATTCAAGAAACTATAACGTAACCAAATGAAGTTTCTCAGGAAACATTCGCCTCGCACTCCTCGCAAAATAAGACAAACCTTGTTATTTATTGTACGTACACGTGAAGGTGAAGGCTGAAGCCCGCTGAGCGTCGCCATGGCAACCAGCGATCAGGCCTCCGATATCAAATCATATTTACTGTGAACATTTCAAATAATTGGACAATTTCAATATAATGCCCTAGATTTTCTGTCGTCGTTGATCTATTAAAGAAATTATACATAATGTCCTTCTTACTTATAACATATTTTTCCATGCCACATTATTTAAAATGAATCGAATTTAATGATTATTTTTATTGATGAAAACAAGAGTTATGTTTTGTGTCATAAAGAACGTTGCGAGGATCGATCCTGGTGAAACCACGGGACATGAAGCATCACGTTACTTTCGAAACACACAGCACGCTTATACAGCGTGAGACATGAGGTTAAAGTCTCAAACGCTTTGTACAACGACGATTCCACCCTTCAAACCATGATGAGTGACTACATCCCGACAGGAATGGACAGGACGGTGGTACCCATTATTGCGGTCCTACAACATGTTCTACCATCGGTAAACCAATATGCAGTACAATATGCAGCCCAATAAAGACGTGATGAATGAAATATAAGTAATAATTGTATTTGTGGGAGCGAGACAAAAACAGTCATTGTGTCGTGTCCTCGGTGCACAGAATGGAGTCCTCTTCGATCCTGTTTGATGTTATTATTCATGTGTTAGCATTATTGTATCGCGGACAGTTCTTGGGCACCGCTTCTTTACAGTTTAGGGTTCAGCATTAGAAATTGTTACAGTTTTACATTCGTAGTCGCTGTTTCGGCGGCGTCGTCTCGCGCAACTCTATCTGCCACAACGCTCAGTGATAAAATCATTTTCCTTTCAATAATTTTAAAACATACAATAGCTTTATATGCCCTCCCTATCCGCCATTAGCCTCGAGGGTCAATTTAGGCTTCGCCGTGATAGGTGATGAACTCACAGAGCTTAGCTTTAAAGAACTCACATCTGCTCTAGAACGACAGCGGTGCACAGAATCTACCGCAGGAATCGCAACCCACTGAGGAGATCCGGCGAGAAACTTCTGTATACATTTATTATTAGTACTCTGAGGAAGATTTTCATCATGGTGTGACCGCCATCATGGATCACAAGAAGTTTTAACAAACACCTGTGTTTTACATTCGGTGATGTTCACAGCGAAATGAGACTGGGCCGCAATAGTGGGTACTATACTGGGTGAATGAATAAAATCCATCTTGCCAAGACCCGAACAAAAATTAAACTCGAAAATAAACATAGAGAACCATTGAATTGTAAAACGTTTTTTACAAAACATTTCTGTGTGAGGAATTTGTAGTCAAAGAGATTACGTTTGGACGGCAGTTCAAAGCGCACGGTTGCCATGGTGACCGCCTGGTACCATTCACGGATCCCGACCGTTCTCAGAAACTACGTCTACAAGTTTATTGTAAATATTTGAGGTTTTATTGATGGCTTCGGATCTTGCGTACTACAAATATTCTACCATTTTTGATGTCTTTTATTTGTGACTAAGCGGAATGTAGCAAAATAGATTAATTCTTATTAGTAGTCAGTTATGTTTCTTGTGAAAGAACAAAATGCAGGGATATTACTTCTGAATATTTTATGTCACGTCTCTTGTGGTCACTAATGTCTAACACATGGTAACGCTGCTGCCCACAGCTAAGAACTTTTTTCGATGATGCGATTGAGGTAAGGACATGGGAACCACTCGAGCAAGTTCTTAGGAGCTCCTAAGGAACTAGCTCACGAGTGCTCGACAGCTAGCAGCCTGACAGTAATGTGTTGACACTGCTAGTGACATAATCAAGCAATAGGGGCCGCTAGACCGTCTGAGAGCATATGCAATTAAGAAGTAAAGATGAGTCACGTCATTGTACATCGCAATGAGTTAAAACAAAAGGCTAGTCTGTACAAACTGGATTATCTGTTGATAAGATAACAGTAACGGAGTCGGACAAGTGTTCCCACGGTGCGCCCGCGCCACTACCGCGTCTCACACACGCTCAGCCGACTGTGCCTATTGCACAAGAGGGTTATCGATTTAGCTGTGTGGTGTTGGACTAAAACAGCACCGTACCATCTCTTCCCGTGATGCTCGTCAAAGGCAACTAAGAGATTTACCGGAAAATAAGCAGCAGCGTTCTCTGATTATTATACAAGCATCTGCTCGTGTTGGGCGCAGACCTATTTCTGCCGCGAAGTAGCCATGCGTTGCGGTTGAATCGTAGGACTTTACACGATGCAATTTCGATTCGAAGTCATGTCTTATGGTCGGCCGCGACGTCCACGCGACCCACGGACTCTCATACTCACTGAACATCAGGTAGGCCGCGAATTACATACTGATGAGGGGCACACCGTACATGTTTTTTTTTTCCTACCTCGCTGAGAGCCTTGAGAGGCTATTTCAGCGTAACCTTAACAAGTAGGTGAGCTCACGGGGCTCGAACCTGACGACGTTGCTAACACGAACCGTAGCAAGAGCCGTGCTTCGCAGAATCTACCACCGGATCGGAAACGCAACCCACTGAGAAGATCCGGCGAGAAACTCAGTGGGCTGTGTCTGAGGGTTAATTTTCTCGTCGAGCCCTTCGTCGCAAATGACGGGTTCGACGAGAACGATGACCAGTGCTTGAGGTACCTAAAAGCACCGTTAGTGGATCGGGAGGATCCGAAATGACGTGTTTGGGGCGACATCGACTGCTTTCCATTCTGTCCGCAGGATCGGGAATATAGTTACCGGCCACGATGAGAGGGTTCTCGTGCGCTCCCGATTCCGTTCCCGTCACGAGGACTGTGGTGGATTGGCACACGCTGGGCATCAGCCTGGCTGAATCTGATCCACCATCGCTCCCGTTTAACCCGGACTCTATCCCGTCTCCTCAGGATACCGCTGAAGCCATAGACATCTTAACGTCACACATCACCTCGACATTAGATAGGTCATCGAAACAAGTTGTAGCGGAGGACTTCCTTCACCGCTTCAAATTGTCCGACGATATTAGGGAACTCCTTAGAGCTAAGAACGCCTCGATACGCGCCTACGACAGGTATCCTACCGCGGAAAATCGTATTCGAATGCGTGCCCTACAACGCGACGTAAAGTCTCGCATCGCCGAAGTCCGAGATGCCAGATGGTCTGATTTCTTAGAAGGACTCGCGCCCTCCCAAAGGTCTTACTACCGCTTAGCTCGTACTCTCAAATCGGATACGGTAGTAACTATGCCCCCCCTCGTAGGCCCCTCAGGCCGACTCGCGGCGTTCGATGATGACGAAAAAGCAGAGCTGCTGGCCGATACATTGCAAACCCAGTGCACGCCCAGCACTCAATCCGTGGACCCTGTTCATGTAGAATTAGTAGACAGTGAGGTAGAACGCAGAGCCTCCTTGCCACCCTCTGATGCGTTACCACCCGTCACCCCGATGGAAGTTAAAGACTTGATCAAAGACCTACGTCCTCGCAAGGCTCCCGGTTCCGACGGTATATCCAACCGCGTTATTAAACTTCTACCCGTCCAACTCATCGTGATGTTGGCATCTATTTTCAATGCCGCTATGGCGAACTGTATCTTTCCCGCGGTGTGGAAAGAAGCGGACGTTATCGGCATACATAAACCCGGTAAACCAAAAAATCATCCGACGAGCTACCGCCCGATTAGCCTCCTCATGTCTCTAGGCAAACTGTATGAGCGTCTGCTCTACAAACGCCTCAGAGACTTCGTCTCATCCAAGGGCATTCTTATCGATGAACAATTCGGATTCCGTACAAATCACTCATGCGTTCAACAGGTGCACCGCCTCACGGAGCACATTCTTGTGGGGCTTAATCGACCAAAACCGTTATACACGGGAGCTCTCTTCTTCGACGTCGCAAAAGCGTTCGACAAAGTCTGGCACAATGGTTTGATTTTCAAACTATTCAACATGGGCGTGCCGGATAGTCTCGTGCTCATCATACGGGACTTCTTGTCGAACCGCTCTTTTCGATATCGAGTCGAGGGAACCCGCTCCTCCCCACGACCTCTCACAGCTGGAGTCCCGCAAGGCTCTGTCCTCTCACCCCTCCTATTTAGCTTATTCGTCAACGATATTCCCCGGTCGCCGCCGACCCATTTAGCTTTATTCGCCGACGACACGACTGTTTACTATTCTAGTAGAAATAAGTCCCTAATCGCGAAGAAGCTTCAGAGCGCAGCCCTAGCCCTAGGACAGTGGTTCCGAAAATGGCGCATAGACATCAACCCAGCGAAAAGTACTGCGGTGCTATTTCAGAGGGGAAGCTCCACACGGATTTCCTCCCGGATTAGGAGGAGGAATCTCACACCCCCGATTACTCTCTTTAGACAACCCATACCCTGGGCCAGGAAGGTCAAGTACCTGGGCGTTACCCTGGATGCATCGATGACATTCCGCCCGCATATAAAATCAGTCCGTGACCGTGCCGCGTTTATTCTCGGTAGACTCTACCCCATGATCTGTAAGCGGAGTAAAATGTCCCTTCGGAACAAGGTGACACTTTACAAAACTTGCATAAGGCCCGTCATGACTTACGCGAGTGTGGTGTTCGCTCACGCGGCCCGCACACACATAGACACCCTCCAATCCCTACAATCCCGCTTTTGCAGGTTAGCTGTCGGGGCTCCGTGGTTCGTGAGGAACGTTGACCTACACGACGACCTGGGCCTCGAATCAATTCGGAAATACATGAAGTCAGCGTCGGAACGATACTTCGATAAGGCTATGCGTCATGATAATCGCCTTATCGTTGCCGCCGCTGACTACTCCCCGAATCCTGATCATGCAGGAGCCAGTCACCGTCGACGCCCTAGACACGTCCTTACGGATCCATCAGATCCAATAACCTTTGCATTAGATGCCTTCAGCTCTAATACTAGGGGCAGGCTTAGGGACCCCGGTAACCGTACTCGTCGAACTCGACAAAGAGGTCGACGTGCAACCTAACCCATGCATCAGCCCGCTGAGTTTCTCGCCGGATCTTCTCAGCGGGTCGCGATTCCGATCCGGTAGTAGATTCATTCGCGAAACAATTGCTCTTGAGTTGTTAGGTCTCCTTCGGAGGCGCTCGGGCAGTTGTTAGCAAATCCCACCCCTCTTGGCTGAGCCTTTGCTCGCCCACCTGTCCTGGTGAAACTGGAAAGGCCTTCGGGCCACCAGTAAACTTTCAATCATAAAAAAAAAAAAAAAAGGGTTCTCGTGTCGTGCCGCTTTATCGAATTGGGACCGTACATATTTCTGCCGCTTGTATCAGTAATCCGACAGCCCTTGAACGATTCCAACCAGTGACAGCTTCGCGGTAGAAATAGGCGAACGGTACACACTAAGTAAGAACTAGATAAAAAATGACGAACTGATTACAACAAAAAATCACACAGTTGAATACGGTCGAGTTCCATTATGTTGTGTGCACAGGACCACACCACGCTCGCTACACTACGGACCAACCGATGACGTGCCGATCTACTCAGTACATAACTCATTTATTACGAAGCTATGTACTGTGTCAAGCTTACAATGTACAAACAACATTTTCGTAAAGATAATCAAAATTAAACTTAATGTACCTTATGAGTGAAATATTTAATCTCCGCGATACCATCCGCGGCGCATTCCAATTATATATACAGTCCCGCGAATGTATTAATTAATAAAACAAAACGAAATATATTTTGAAATCAATTAAAATTCCACCGGAATCGTCAAGGTCGACTCCGAATACCTAACATTCTCGGGCCCTCTAAGGATAACCCCAACGTTCACACAGCCACACTCAGAAAACACCTTCGCTGTAGGCAATAAATTGATTTTTAATTCCCTCGTGGCTGTTCATCGAGGCCCTTAGATTTCAAATTTTCATTAAAAATCTGCCGGTGTGCTTGAATATTATTATTATTATTATTACATAATTTTTTTATTGCTTAGATGGGTGGACGAGCTCACAGCCCACCTGGTGTTAAGTGGTTACTGGAGCCCATAGACATCTACAGCGTAAATGCGCCACCCACCTTGAGATATAAGTTCTAAGATCTCAAGTATAGTTACAACGGCTGCCCCATCCTTCAAACCGAAACGCATTACTACTTCACGGTAGAAATAGGCAGGGCGGTGGTACCTACCCGCGCGGACTCACAAGAGGTCCTACCACCAGTAATAAAACAATGTTCCTGTTCCTTTATCGTGGAAGTTATTTGTGAATATTTTGCAAAGTCCGTATATTATTCCGTATTCCTCAGAAATTGGAAGCTGCCTGCGGGATTCGAACACCGGCTAAGTCGCTTCGCTCGATACGAATGGACCGGGCGTCCTTATCCTGTACGACTTTTTAGCATTTAAATTTTTAACCATAATTACACGGCTACGATTAAAGGAAAAATGTTAAATAACTTTAACTATACTGTTATGTACGTTGGCCTTCTTCATTCGTTTTACATAATATTATTGAATTTTGTGTATTGGTAATTCGACGTAATATTTTTGTTTGTTTCATGGATACGGACGGACTTAATTGATTTAAGCTAAGCAATTAAAGCAATTTCAATATTCCCCTAAATAACAATAAAAAATTAACATATCTTCGCCTGAATTAGAAAAAATCCGAAACATTGCACACTGAATCTGTCAACAAACAAATAACTCGTATTGTTCATAAGTCGAACAGAAACAAACCAAGAGTCGGGCAATCAATTACCCTTCGTCTAGAGCCGCGGTCCGGTCGGTACAAACAACTAAACAAAAACAACTAGACGGATCTTTTAATTATAGTCGACCGACTTCAAATAAATAAAAGGAGTGTCCTGTTAACGATTCACAGCGCTATTAATGACGCGCCGATATTATTGAACGTGTTTTTGATTTGGCAAATGCACTGCTTCATTTCTCCATTATTAGAAACGCAGGAAACATAGTATAACCCTCGTATTTGCAACTAGCTTTTGCCCGCGACTCCGTTCGCGTGGAATAGTTACTTTGGCATAACGCTAAATTTTACCCGCGACTTCATTTACGTAGAAAGTGAAAATATTTTTGGAGTTTACTCCTTAAGAATCGATTTACATATATAGGCCCGGGGTATGAAAATTATGGGGACCAAAATCGTACTAGAGAGTATAGCATGTCACACGAAATGCGTTATGCGCCTGATTGGCTCCTGATTGCGTGATGCGTGCGCGCGCCAATCAGGAGCCAACGCGCGGCCGCGTTATCGCAGGTGACGCCGGGCTGCTGCGCCGGCAGTCCGCCACAAAGCCTCGTACTGATCGCGCGTTTCTCTCATTATTGTATTTTCATATATTTGTTAGTCGTTTGTTTTGTGTCTCGTTAATTTGTTAATAATCTGTAGTGTATCGTGTTGTCGTAATATAGAACTATTTCTCGTATTGTTTCGTTTAATTTACCGACATCGTTTTGCTTGTGGCCGGACGCCGTTCGGGTTCGATTCCTGAACGTATCAACTGTTAGTGGGTTGATACCCGAATATAACCCGCTACAAATCATTTATTAATAAAGCTTATTAAATATAAACAATTCCTTCTATCAGTGAATGGACAACTTATATATTAATTGTAAAAGTGAATTATATAGACTTACTTAATTACCGCATCCACGTGTTCCGCAACTCCCGGATCATTCTCACTAGAATACGTAACTTCCATATTTTACTGTATTCAACTGACACAAATTTATATTTATATCCAGTAAACTCCAGTCGTGCGTCGGAGCGGACACACACACTTTTTTTTAATTATGAATGCTAAGGAGCTATTTAAACCCCTATTTTGAAACATTCTTTATTGATGCTCCACTTGTATTGGCCTTACCGTGATGTTATATAGCCTATAGCCTTCCTCAAATGGGCTATCTAACACTGAAAGAATTTTCAAATCGGACCAGTAGTTGTTGAGATTAGCGCGTTCAAACAAACAAACTCTTCAGCTTTATAATATTAGTATAGAGTATAATAGATAAATAATTGGCGCTGGTGACTGCTGTTTCGTAATCAAAGAACTCACTGTACCTACACCTAGTATCTGTACTGATAGTCTATCAATTAGAGTACTTAGGTAAAGAAGGAGAGGGACGTATTACACAAACACGTAGCAGCGGCGGCGGCGGCGCGGGGTGGCCAGTGGACAAACAAACCAGCGAGAAAGTAAACCGAGCTCGGCGAGACGGCGACGCCTCCCACACTAATGGCATAAAGCAGCATTCCCATCACTCCGACCCAGCGTAAGCCACAAAAGTACAGTCCGAAGCAAGCCGAATATTTCTCAAATATACGAGTATGACTTATGATAGTTTGCTTAATATTTTTATTTTTTATTGCTTAGATGGGTGGACGAGCTCACAGCCCACATGGTGTTAAGTGGTTACTGGAGCCCATAGACATCTACAACGTAAATGCGCCACCCACCTTGATATATAAGTTCTAAAGTATCAAGTATAGTTGCAACGGCTGCCCCACTCTTCAAACCGAAACGCGTTACTGCTTCACGGCAGAAATAGGCAAGGTGGTACCTACCCGCGCGGACTCACAAGAGGTCATACCACCAGTAAGAATTTATTCTTAAGTCTCATAATGAAATGAAAAACCTCTCTTATCCTCTTTTTCGTAATCGCGTTATTAAATTACAAGTCACTTAAATGTGCTCTAATTAAGCAATTGTGTATATTACACTATAGTTGTTCGTATTTATATATACGCGCTAATGCTACTCAGGTCATCGGATTTTATTTATTTATTTATTTCTTAAACGCGTTAGTTTGAGACGAAACGATATCTTATAGAACTATCTCACAATCGACAGACACATAACTCTACGGACGACGTTATGTACAACCGAACAAATCAATATTATAATTTACATTTTAATGTTTTTATTTTATTATGTTTTTAAAATGACTCTTTTATAATATACCGACATTATTTAACTTTATTTTATGTGTATACCTTATTTGTTGAAGATTAAAATTTAATGGGTAATTAAATATATAGAAGCAGCTTATTAATAAACATATCTCATGCGTCGTCTGTAGACGTATGGAAACTTGATTTGAATAATATCAACCGGAAGGTATCTTAAAAACGTTTTTACTTGAATAACCTTGTGGCTCTGGCAAGGTGAGCTGCAGCATCGTAGTTACAAAATGATTACCCTCCCCGGTATCCTTCAGCAACAGTAATGTAATGTACACCGGTATTTTACTGGTGGCAGGACCTCTTGTGAGTCCGCGCCAGTAGGTACCACCACCCTGCTTACTTCTGCCGTGAAGCAGTAATGCGTTTCGGTTTGAAGGGTGGGGCAGTCGTTGTAACTATACTGAGACCTAAGAACTGATATCTCAAGCTGGGTGGCTCATTTACGTCGTAAACGTCTATGGGCTCCAGTAACCACTTAACACCATGTGGGCTGTGAGCTCGTCCACCCATCTAAGCAATAAAAAGAAAAAGAAAAAAAACCGCTTCACAGCCTGATCCTACTCCATTCACACACATACCTAAGCCACCTGAGCCTCCGCGCCTACATTTCCTCCAGAATATTTGGCTCACCAGATAGCTCCTCCAAATCTTTGTTACTTCGAATGCACGAACCACTGTTATCCCTCTGAACTAGTCTTAGTACCTTTCGCTCAATTACGAGGATTTTTGTCCCTTCTTTATCTGGAAGCGGAGCGAAGCGTCCATGCTTGGAATCCATAAAATAGAATCGGTCTGAATATGGTCTAGTTTAAACTCATCTTGGTGCGTCTGCTTAGTAACTCGGAATAGTTGGAATAATAGAGTATTTTGTGCACGTATGTATTTTAATCTAGTTTTGCCCGTCATTGCTGTCAGTTATATAATAATATATAGGTAGTACAACCAGCTTGCCGGTATTTGGTCACTTCTTTGTATTTCGTATTTCCCATAGCTATGTATTCTCGTTACCGCCTTATGTTTTTTTATCAACGCATCAGAAGATATACTCCGTCTTTTCGTGGCTCACACGAAGGACAATCCGAGAGGTTTCATGTTGAGGTCAGTTGAATGCGTCTATAAGGTGCTACTTCTTTTCTGCTAACAGAGCAAAGTCACCGGAATACCCTATCACCTTATGCTTTCCATTGATTCGCACTCCACCATTAAGTGTGTAGTGAGTTATCAATAATTATTTTCTTGAATTTAAGTGGCTGAAGTAACTAAAATGCTGTATAAGTGGGATCCACTATTCTGACTATTACTGGACAAAATTAACCATGCTTTGAATGGTGAAAATGAAACTAGTCCCAGAAAGTCATATTTTCTTGCATAACACCATCCATTTAGCCCTAAACCTACAAAAGTTTGGCAAACATTATCGATTACGAACTAAATTTGAGGACATCAATGAAATCTTAGTACATAGATTCTTATAGATATCCTTCTAAACCTTATTCTAAGTTGAAGTAACCTATAACTGATCACGTATGTTGTAGATATTCATAATACTATCTACTTACTACCTACTACTTCACTATGCTTTTGTAGTAGTTGTAACCATCCCTATTAGTAAAGCTCGATGGTACCGCCGCTTTGTTTATCCCACTTTTTTAATGCTGTCAACAATCATAGGGTCACAGCAGGGCAGTCAAGGTGATGCCTTAAATTCTTCCCCAATACCACGTCCCATTTGGACTGCAGAATAGACATTATTTCAAAGTAACACGCCGTCTGTGACATTTACGTATCGCTCGTAAATCTGAATCATGGAACAGAACTACGAGTAGCTTTTATTGAGAGCTAGGTGGATTTTGATAGCCTTTCATTATTCATTTTATAGTAATGAATCAACTATATTTTTTATTAGGTATTTATAAAGTACAACAAACTTACATCAATATTAATGAATAGAAATAAATTATATAACTATTATTATAATGTCAATATAACATTAATTCAAAAATGAGTTCTACTGCAGTGAAAAAACAATCCAACAATCATCTTATCTTCTTACATCTAGTCATAACCCACTTGCGACTGTAGAGCCTTAGGTGACAATTGTGACGGTTGTACGCAGCGATAGGACTTCATTGGGAAAAATAGAAATTTCGGGGCCTCAAACTGCGTAAATGTATATAGACAGAATTAGAAGAACTAGATAGTAACTAGAAAGGACTAGAGAGAAACGAACTAAAGAACTAGATTTACGGTTGAAACTCGTTTTCATTTCGATAGCCTTGCAGTTTTCGGTCATATCAAACGACAAATGCTTTATTTGCAAGAATCCTTTTATTGTGGAGATAGAACACCGCTAGTCGGACAAACAACTAAAAGACGACATACGATGAAACACACATTATTATGTATATAAATCAATAGTTGTGTAGTGAAGCCCGGCCACGCTCCTGTGATGTGTAAACAGTGACATTGACAGCGTCAAACCACGCGCCATTTGTTAAAGTATTTGTCGATCGTTTCGCTAACACTTTCCCGGAACGCCAGTACGTGATGGCCGTTCGTCACGGCCCTTATCACTTTAAAAAATCACATCGAGAATAAATTTTATTCAACGTACATTGCTTTCTGTGAGAAGGAACATATAAAGCCGGGATCTTCAGTAAAACACTTAGATTAATTCTTATGTTTAAATTCCATTCATTTGTTTTTTTAGATACTCCAACTAATAATTAATTAGAGAAATTTTCTAATTCAGTTTTAGTTAGTGCTTATAAGATTGATCAAAAGAAGATATAATTACAAATTAAACATGATATAGAGAAGGTGGGCGGTGAATTGTGCAGTCCGTATAAAGAAGCCTATAAAATTGAAATTCTCGCCATTGAAATTTAAATTATTTCAAAGTTGATTTTACAGCTGAGTTTGTCTTATGAATTGTTATAGTCGATTAACAAACGAACTCAAGCTGCCCTCAACGAGCCCATAGACAGCAACGATAATACCAATCTAGTTGAACAGGAAACGAAAACCTAAATTATTACCTATCGTCACTTTTAGAAGTCAATATTTGTATATTACGGCGGCAGATATAATATGGGATCATGATAGTCCTCAAGACGAGCGATGTATTAGTTACATAATGATGGTCTCGGATAGTTGCGTCGTGGAATGCCTCAGCTTGGCGGGGGTCTGGTCAGGTATCTTACGATTGTTTCGAAAAAAAAACGAAGAGAAAATGTTAAAAAGACAAGTGTACAACAAGTGCTGAAGGTTGAGGAGTTTTTGTGGATTGTGTGGGAAGGTAGTCTGCTGACCGATTTATATTGAATTGTACTAAATTGTGTTTGCTAGTTAATTATAATATATTCCACTATATTAGAAGTTCAGCTTATAGTACATACACAACAAAAAAACTGGTGGTAGGACCTGTTGTGAGTCCGCGCGGGTAGGTACCACCGCCCTGCCTATTTCTGCCGTGAAGCAGTAATGCGTTTCGGTTTGAAGGGTGGGGCAGCCGTTGTAACTATACTGAGACCTTACAACTTATATCTCAAGGTGGGTGGCGCATTTACGTTGTAGATGTCTATGGGCTCCAGTAACCACTTAACACCAGGTGAGCTGCGAGCTCGTCCACCCATCTAAACAATAAAAAAAAATATAAAAATAATAATATTAAAGCACGATCACGGCACGGCCGATTTTTAATGAAAATTTGAAGCGTCAATTCAAGTTCTAAGGTCCTTGACGAACAGCCACGAGGGAATTAAAAATCATTAAACAATAAAACAAAAAAAAAACATGAAGACGAAGTGTAAATTGAATTATAATATAACCGTCTTTTGTCCATTATGTCGAAATATATGACTGCTTCGTGGAAAAAATTGCAGAGTGGCGATGCGCCAGCATTTGTAGGTTTCAGTACGTTATACCACCAGCAAAGTTCTAAAGCAGCAATATCAGCAATCAGCAAGTTGTACCCGTCTTCGTATATTGATTAGTGTGAATCAAACAATGCTGACAAAGCCTATGTGAGCATAGCTATCTGAACTTCGGCGCTTATTGGTTGGCCATTAGCACGCCACACCACCTAAATATTGTCAGCTAGTACTTTTCTGCCACCAAATCAATAACAATTTTCGTCTTCTGGTATACCGACTGCTCATTCTATCAAGTCTAGTTACACTTACAGCAACACGTACATTTAAAATTCTTATCACTGCCGCGTGTAACTTCTTGGCCCACACACTTTTGCGGTAGGCAGCGGCTTGGCTCTGCCCCTGGCATTGGTAACGTCATGTAGTAGTCAGGTAAAATTCATGGGTAACGGTAACCACTCACCATCAGATGGGCCGTATGCTCGTCTGCCTACAAAGGCAATAAAAATAAACACATCTGGCCTGTAAATATTAGGGGTCATCCGCCTGGAGTTGTTACTGGCAGTGACAGCGTCCGAAGTACCTAATGGGATCCACAAACTCATATCCCGTATCAATCTTCAACCACAACAAAAACCCTATTTCCCAAGTGTATTTCCAATCATACATCAACACGATAGGTGGTCTCAAGATTACCCCAACGCCAATATTTGTGTTATGTTTCGTTGCCAATTTCTACCCTGTTATTAATTTGCCGAACTGCCCGTCTTCATACCTCCGATTTTCAACGAGACCAATTTGAAACGATACTAATGCTTTTAGATTTGCCGTTGACTAAAATGGGATGAAACTGATAGATTGAAGAATACTCACAATGATCTGTTCTTTCGTGTTTTATTTTGTTTAGTGGGTTATTATTTTATTTTATTTTATTTATTGGGTACTAACATGTCAGCACAGAACATTACAGGTATCATATACATTGATTTCATACTAAATGCTAACACAATTACAGGTACCGACGGCATGTATTGAAAAAAAAGCGGTTCATTATATAAAAAAACAAAAAAACCCCATTATAATAGTTATTATAATGGGTTTTTTCAATTAAGTAATAGCGTATTTGGTAGTAAATGTGTAATAATGTAAGGTCTTCATGTAATGTTACATAAAGTTTTTTTTTTTTTTATATAATGAACCGCTTTTTTTTTTGACAGTTGTCCAACGTTTGTGAAAGTGCACAACTCTCAAAATAATCAACGTCATCTCAATTCGCATCATATACTTTTTCGTAGGCAGCGGCTTGGCTCTGCCCCTGGCATTGCTGACGTCCATAAGCGACAATAACTACTCACCATCAGATGGGTGGTGGCTCGTCTACCTATAAGGGCAATAAAAAAAAGAAGAAGATAAGACTTAGCTTAAAGGTCTCGTTACCAGGCCATAAATTCTTAAAAAAAACAAATATTTTGGAAACAATACAGAGCAATGTATTGCAGTGACTTAGTGGCCGCGATGCGTGAGTCGGTCTCCGTTTGAAGTGGTAATGCTTGGAGGGCGTGCTCCATCAGCGCTGATACCGGCGGCCGGCGCGGCGACGGCTCCCTTGTATCGGATGTGATTTCGGACGCTATCAACGCTTCTGCCGGCGCCTATCTGTAATTGAGTCGTCATAATTCGATATAACGTGTGGTCCGTTTATCAAAGTTTTTAGCAACCGGCTGAGGCCCAAGCATTACCCACTAGGAGGACATTAACAATGCCAATCCTTTTTTTTTTTCTTACTAACGATCACGCCACGTTAACTGGTCCCGGGCTAAGTTCGTAAAGAACTTGTATTACAGATACCAGATAACGGAAATAAATGTAAGATTTTTATTATACACTTAAATAATTATATATAATATACATCCATAACCCTGGAAGAGAATTTTTTTTTTAACATTTATTATACACATATCTTCCCTTGGCGGAATTCGAACCCGCGACCCCCTTGTGTAGTGACCATGTATGTCACTTACCACTACACGAGACGGCCGTTGACATTGATAACACATTGTCAGTACCGAATGCTCTTCAATTCAATGCACTTTACTAGGACTTGAACATTTTGGAATGTGGACGTAGTCACTGTTATATCGGCAATGTCGTGTCGTGTAAGCAATATAAACAGTTTATTGGAATGAACAAAGAGAAGATCTCCCTTCGAACGCGCACCACTCAGCGGACGGACGGACGATCCCTATTGTTTCATTCTAATATAGTATTGTCTCTGAGTATTGAGTCGACACAGATTTTGGCGAATTTCTTATCTTGTTGGATGCCTTGTATCCTTCGCATTGTTGAAATAAAATTACTTCGGGTCGATTTCTATTTAAAGTCCTCAATAATTGTCAATCTATAATCCTATTTTTGAATATTTTTTTTAATCAGAACACTCGTACATATTTCTGAAAATATAACCTTTTTCTTAGTCAGTCAAAAACCAGCCTAAGACAACATCCTCCGAGAGGAGGAGCCTACGGTATGAATCGGGCCCGTGACGTAACATCCGTCCGTTGGACGTCACGTACGTACGAGCGTACAATATCAGTGAAAGTATGACTAACTCACTGTATACTAATCACTTACTGTATTCCGCGCCGATCGTTGTGTTACGAGTGTCACCGGATGTGTCCTAACGAAACAGGAACGAGACGACAACAATCGGACGGTATCATGTCGTATGTGATCAAACGCACCAAGATCAAGTTGAGCGGATCTTTCATTCTCCTCTCACGCCCACTCTTATTGTCAGCAGCTCACTCCATCCAGTTTGAAAGGTAGTAGGGTGGGATAGCGGTTGTTCCCGTGAAACAAGTTTTACTGAGTGTCTCAACAATGATAACACTCCTTGGCCTCAACGCTTTGCGGTGGAATACGCAGGACATTTGTTGGAGTACACATTGAATATTTTAATATCTGCACAATCTAATTTTAACGTTCCCTTCATCGTACCGTCCTCATTGTACTCATGAATGGCTCTATAAATAGACTCGGAATGAAAGATATAATAATATAATGTTTAGCGTCTCATTGTTTAATACGCACGGTCGGCGCGATCACTCTAATCCTGTCTTCAATGAATCCTTTCGTACAGTCTAAGCGACGAGGATTGGCGTTTTTTACAAATAATTGAAACTTTCTCTACTTTGCTCCCAATTGGGGTGCGATTAGTCCACGACCAGCGTTTGGTTGCTGGAGTCGATATGCCTTACAAGCTGGTTGTGCGCGGCCGCCTGTCCACCTTTCGAATTGGAACTCTTAGCTGTTCCATGGCAGGAATAAGTATAGAGGAGGCCGCCCCTACCCGCGTATACGGCCTACCATAAGTACATTGATAAAGCTTACATTAACATAGGTTTATTTATTTAACTAGACATTTTGTTTAAAGTCCTAAACAAGGCGAGAGATAATGGATTCAATGTGTACTTTTTTAAATAAATAAACATATGCACCGATTCCTTGCTATCTAGTCTTAAAATTGTTTTACAATCTTCAACGGTACTAGTGGATTAGTACATTGTGCACCAAGAGAGAAAAGTAGGACATTTCCTCCCGCGTGTAAAATTGATGCACATACTATTTTTTCTCCTACCAGGCCGAAAGTGCGTGGAGAATCGGGCCGGGGTCCAGGGGCGAAGCCCTGGCACGGGGTCTCATAAAAAAACAATTTAACTGTTTTATAATTTTTAAATAAACTACTACTAATTGAATAAGAACTGTCTGATGAACTCATCTTTGTTTAATACTTCAGTATGAAATTTTATTGCATTTTGTGTATTTCACTACACTAAACACAATATTGCTAATTACCCAAGCACAATAACGGCGGAGAATTTTAGGTGCGTGAGAGCAGACGTAGACACTAACGCGCATGCGCACTTGTACCCAGGGAGGAAAAGTTAGACTTTCTTCCCTGTACAGCGGGAAGAAAACCGAACTTTCGGCGTAGGTAGGAGAAAAAATTATTTAGTTATAAGCTAGTTAGCCAAATTATTTCGCTATCTTCAAAAAGGGCATTGCGCTTACATAAATTTGCAAGATGTTTTTGAGTTTCTTTCTGAGTGTGGTTGTGGTAAAATCTCCGCTGTCGCTTGTAACTCAAGACTCTCAACGAGCGGAACCTGCGTGAGTCATGCCCGGGAACACGTCTACAAGCTCAGACGGCGAACTATGTGATTACAACTTACTCATATTAACACTTTATATCCTGGTCTCAAAACTACAGGACGACAGACAACACCTTATAACGATGAAATATTTATCATATCCGCGTCAACTGTACTAAATGAGGGCTGCTAAATACAGACTTTTAACTTCTGTCTACGCAGCTGTACCAATTATTCTAGATAGATACGCACGGCGGCACGACCGGCACGTGTCCGCGATAGATTTCTTCGTTTAGAACATAACACATCGCGTAGTCTTCTGTGCTCGAACGTGTTGACACATTATCCCGGACCTAAGAATTTTGGCTATTTTTGCCGCGAACCATTTGTACTAATCGATAGACAAAGTAACCAACAAGTGCGAATACTTTACAATGAAAACTCCATGGAAAATCGCTGAATTAACGTTGTAGCGTCTATGCCTGCCTTTCCCAATGTCCCAAAGTGGGCGATAACGCCCCCTTGTGGGCTCTGCAGGCCTAAAGGTGGGCGGTAAGAGACCCAGAAAAAAAGGAGGCGTTGTGTAATTTCATCTAGGGGGCGTTAAAAAGTAATTTATTTTCAAAGCGGGCAGTAGACAAAATAAGTTTGGGAACCCCTGGTTTTTATGCTCGGAGCTTAATCAAAACCAAGCAGAAGTATTTGCCGACAAATTAAGATGAGTGAAGTGAGCGCCGCCGCGACCAGAGTCGAGGCCCGGCGCAACAATAGAGGGTTCTCAGAACGCCGCGCTGTACGTGCTGCGATGCGATTTTGCGCCTACCTCTGCTCCAGGCTCACGCGATTTTTGGGAGGTATCATAAAAAATCGGCCACGAAATTCTGTTGAATACCTTTGCGATACCAAAAGCTCGGCTTTGATGTTTGTTTGTCATATTATCCGTGCGAGAGACGATATTATTATTCCAAATGAAGTTTTTTTTTATTTATAGTCGATACAGGTGACCTAGCTCCCGACCCACCCAGTACAGAGTGGTTACCGGAGCGCACAGACAACAGCGACGACACAGTTCGAATGTATCCATCTACTTACAAACCTGGGGTGGATTATATGTTGTATTGCATGTATTGTATGGCGGTTGAACGCTTCAAGTTATATTGTATGTATTGTATGGCGGTTGTACGACCCTTCAAACCAAAAGGTAGCACTGCCTCACAGATATAGGAGGAGTGGCACCTGTATACTTTATTATTTATTACTCACGTCTTCACGGATCCATCAGATCTAATAACTCTTGCATTAGATACCTTCAGCTCTAGCACTAGGAGCAGGCTGAGAAACCCCAGTAACCGTACTCGTCGAACTCGTAAAAGAGGTCGACGTGCAACCTAACCCATGCATCAGCCCGCTGAGTTTCTCGCCGGATCTTCTCAGCAGGTCGCGATTCCGATCCAGTAGTAGATTCATTCGCGTTGGAGTTGCTCTTGAGTTGTTAGGTCTCCTTCGGAGGCACTCGGGCAGCTGTTAGCAAATCCCACCCCTTCTGGCTGAGCATCTGCTCGCCCACCTATCCCGGTGAAACTGGAAAGGCATCGATTACTGGGCATCAGTAATCCTTCAATCATAAAAAAGATATAGGAGGAGCGGCGCTTGTATACTTTATTATTTAATACTCATGCTATTAAACAAGAGCAACGTAAAACTTTTAGTTTGTCCGGAAACACTACTCGCCGTTATCCAAATTACCTCGCCACCTAATTTTGACATGACGCTTTGTCTTCTAAAAGTTGAATGTTTCATAAAGATATCATGTTCCCTTATACAACGAAATAAATTATGTTTTAACTAAAGGTATTTTTGTAAGGCCGCGTGTTCTATGATCGTACATAGTGTGCCTATAGATGTCTCGGTCATTAAACTTGCGACACCTTACTGGGAACAATCGACGGCCTTCATCAGCCTTGGCGCTAGATGCTCCTGTACTATTGTAGACGAAATTATAATTTTCTGAACAAAATAGTGATGATGGTTCAAATATTGTGCGTACCGGCTCAGGCCCACTCGCTGTCATTATTCTCAATATTCTATAAATACTACTACTACTCATCATCATCATCTCTATTCTCCTGCCCTTCTCCCAAACACCTGAGGTTGTCGCAACATGTTTTCTCATTCCATACTCATCTATCATATACCATTTCTTCGCTCACTCCCCTCTTACACATATCGTCTTTCACGCAATACATCATTTTTTTCTTAGGTTTACCTCTTCCTCTTTCCTCTACTACTTACTACCTACTGATTATGTACAGTGACGAGAATTTAACTTATTTAATTGAAGCAGTACTGTGCTACAGATGTCATATATCAGATGCTTCTTAAAGTATTGTCTATTTTATAGTTTTTAAATGGCAAAGCTGATTAATGATTATTTTGCTGACAATATTTTAAATATAAATTTAATAAAATAATATCAATACTAAAGTATATTATAAACCTGTAATGTAAATTTTAGAAAAACCCCGTAACGACATTGATAAATCATTCGGAGGCCGGTCACGAACGCGCTAAATAATTACTAACCGGAAATCAAATTCACGGTCTTCACCGTGAGGCGACAATAAATTGACCACCTCAGTTATGTTTAATGCAATATTTACAACAATAGACCACACCGGGGTCCTCTGTGACTCTGTACCTGTACACAAGTACCACTGCACTCTAAATATTTGTACCGCGAAGCAGTGATATATTGCAATTTAAAGGTTGGCATAGACGACCGGTACACAGAACAGGTAACAGTTATCACGTTGTGGTCTTCTGTGTGTGGTATGCCTTTAACATAACAATTAAACATGACCAGTACTAGATCACGAAGGAGGACCTCTTGTGAGTCCGCGCGGGTAGGTACCACCACCCTGCCCATGTCTGCCGTGAAGCAGTAATGCGTTTCGATTTGAAGGATGTTTGATGTCTATTTTGATGTATCAACTATTACATTGTGCAATTACTTCAAAATACAGCACTGTTTGCGTGAAATAGTGACAAACATTAGTCCATCTTCACAAAATTTCGCATTTATAATAACTTGCTAAAATTTCCAGAAACTCATATTAACTTATTCTGAAAGCTGACAGTCTTCGTTATTTTAATATTGTAGATCAGTATTACTAAGCTCGTCAATCAATTCCAGTATCTTAATTGAGTAACTCTGTTCACAGTGCGAGGAGTCCATGTCATCTGGTGACATGTGCGTGTCTGCTGCCAGGGCGGGACCCGCGGCGCGGTGGCATCCCGCGTGCTTCGTCTGCAGCACGTGCCAGGAAATATTAGTCGACCTGGTCTATTTCTGGAAGGAAGGAAGATTGTACTGCGGGAGGCATCACGCTGAGACCTTGAAACCGAGATGTTCTGCTTGTGATGAGGTAAGGACTCTTACTAACTCTTCTTCTTCTTCTCAATCGTGTCACTCTTGACAGAGTGGTCGTGATCGTCATGTAGTGTTGGAAGGGGCAGACTTGATGCGTCTCACGATGTCCCGCCATCTCTCCCTGCTCGAGGCCATTCTACTGCACTCATTTAGGGGACCTCCCACTGTAGTTTTAATTTACTCGGTTCACTTACTAACTCATCTAATAGTAAAATTGCCTACGTGCTTGATTTATGATCCGCACAGGTATTATTCACGGGTCTGTGTGTTCTGTCCATGACAAAACCGAGAAAGCATTTATTCAGGTTTACGCTCATATTAAATATAAATATCTACTTGATACAATGGAGCTGCTTCGTGCCAGAAATAGAGAAGGAAGGTGGCACCGCCTATTCCTTGTCACAATAAGCCTTTAAAACAACACATTATAAAAAGAGCTGTGATTACTTCACAACACCGCCTGCTTCTACCGTGAAGCAGTAATGCGTTTCGGTTTGAAAGGTGGGACAGCCGTTGTAACTATACATGAGATCTTAGAACTTATATCTCAAGGTGGGTGGCGGCATTTAAGTTGTAGATGTTTATGGGCTCCAGTAACGACTCAACACCAGGTGGACTGTGAGCTCGTCCACCCATCTAAGCAATAAAAAAAAACCCAACAGTAGTCTTTCGTTAAGCAGAATATCTTATCGGTGATGAAGAGAAGATACCGCAGACTAATTACGTGCCTGGCCCCTCGACGCTGTCGCCCCACAGGATACGACCACGAACAGCTCATTACACCCATGACTTGCCACCCCTGTGCTAAATTCTTGCACGCCGCGGTCTCATTGTAACTTTAAGGGTTATTTAATCGTTCCGACTGCGGAATGCGAAATGTTGGCTTTTAGGGGAATTTCGTTAACAGGTCAATGACATGACACCGGTTCATATCTCGTATTGTTTTATTAATTTTATTGTCCAATTATCTCGTATTGTTATATTAATTTTATTGTCCAATGTATTTGAATACTTAACTATTTTTATGAACAGATTACCTATCTGATGTTAAAGTTACTAAAGGCTACAGATGTGAACACCATCTATATGAGGTAAAGTCTCAATAGTATAAAAACGACCGACACACACTTTCGACTAAAGTACACGATTGTTTCGTAGTCGAAATGGACGGCATGCCTGTTATTTTACGCGTTTTTTTATTGCTTAGATGAGTGAAATAGCTCACAGTCCACCTGGTGTTAAGTGGTTACTGGAGCCCATAGACACCTACAACGTAAATGCACCACCTACCTTGAGATATGCCCTTCAAACCTTCTTTTTCTGCACCTTATCCCACTAGGTGGGGTCGGCACAGCTAAAATTTTTCTCTTCCATTCTCTTCTATCAGCCGTCACCTCAACACTCACTCCTCTCTCTCTCATATCGTCATTCACACACTCCATCCATGTCTTCTTCGGTCGACCTCTTCCCCCTCTACCTTGCACTACCATTTCCATACATCTCCTAGTCACATGCATCTTCTCTCTACGCATCACATGTCCATACCACGCTAACCGTCCGCTTCTTAATTTGCCCTTGCCCTTCAAACCGAAACGTATTATTGCTTTACGGCAGAAATAGGCAGGGTGGTGGTACCTACCCGCGCGGTCTAACAAGAGATCCTACCACCAGTAATTACGCATATTATAATTTTGCGGGTTTAGTTTTTTATTCCACGATTAATCGTCAAGTATGTCTATGAACACATTATCATATAAACACAAGACATAGCTCGACTATCTGCAACTGAAAGTCATCACGGAACACATTAAGAAGGCAGCTGTAAGGTTCGTCGACCCCGCCATTTGCAAGTCAATAAATCAAACGTTGGAGTCGCCGGAGGGTCGCGCCGACTCGCGGCGGAAACGCAGCGTTTTCGGTGCTCCTGACGGATTGCGTCGCGAGCGATAACCGCTAACGAGGGGCTCCAATAAAATACAATCTTATAAAAAATTTGTACTTAAATTTCGCAAATGTTTTTTTTCCTACCTAAGCTGAGAGCCTTGAGAGACTATTTCAGCGTAACCTTAACTAGTAGGTGAGCTCACGGGGCTCAAACCTGACGACGTTGCTAACACGAACCCTAGCAAAAGCCGTGCTTCGCAGAATCTACCACCGGATCGGAAACGTGACCCACTGAGAAGATCCGGCGAGAAACTCGGTGGGCTGTGTCTGAGGGTTAATTTACTCGTCGAGAACGATGACCGATCCCAAATGACTGCAAGCGTCTGTGTTATGGGATTATAGACAGGATGTATATTACTGCACATATATTGAATGCCCTACGAAGCTCATGGTTTCACAGTACGCCTTTTCTATTCGACAATTGTGCATATCACACACACATGCCAATCCATATAACACTGTGGAAAAAGTGAATTCCCTTTGATTAAAATCATATATAGGTATACGATTTAAAACTATCAGAACTGACCATGTCAATCTGACAGCGTTCGAAGGTCTACTGGTCCACAGAGCCGCAGTGTTTACAAAAATAATTAATTAGTGCAGACGCCTGGAAGTCGTGCCAAGGTGATTCTGCTTCGCTGCTTTATATAACGAGCCCGTACTGTTCATCAAGGAGTATAAAACTAGATGAGTTCGTAGCACATCTGTTGGTAATCTCCTCCTCCTCGCGTCGTTTCCTCACTGCTGAGGGTCGTGACCATTATATTTCGACAGGATTTGTAGTGTCCTGCCAGCGCCTTCGATCATTGGCCGCATGAAGGGCGTCGTGGAATGGGATCTCTAGTGTGGTGCGGATTTGGTCGAACCATCTTGTCGGACTGCGCCCGCGCGGTCTCTTTACCTCGATCTGTTGGTAATCGTCACCATAAAATTGTTTTCGCCATCTATTTGAGATGTGAGGTCTAGATTTGGAATGCAGATATCCTGACCTCCACAACGAGCTGTGTCTGCGGCGTCTCCTCCACCTGCACTCCGTGTAATTCTTCATCGTATATTTTTACCATGATTCGTTCGTCGAGCCTTGACGGCCTATTTTAATGAAGAATTCCTCCCCCCGCTCCTCCCCGCCCCCGGCCTACCAGCAAAGACGATCGGCCCCGGAGGTCCGTGACATCGAGGTCGCCATTCGCATGTACTAAATCAATATTTATAGGCTATACCTTTCTGATCTATCATTTTTTATAGTTAAAACAGTAATATTTCACAGTCGTTAAAAAATATTGCGTGTTCATTGCTTAACGCATTGCATGTACTAATGAAGTTTGGCCACGCTTCGCTGCTACTTTATTGAACTGCCTCCGTAGACAAACGTATGGACCCGCCGACCCGAGGGTGGGTGGTGACTGTCGCAACTCGTGTGTACACCAGGAACGCCAAAGTACTCCTTTGAAGATAGACAAATCGTAGCTCTCAGGAAGCACCGTGATGCTGTTGGTAAATAAATACAATAAATGCACTGGTTGAGTTCCTGTGCTGGTGCTGGTGCTGTGTGCTGATTCTGTGTGCTGGATACCGTAGACCTGCCGACATGTACAAAGGTCATGAACACACAAACAGCCCATACACGCTGTATTCTTTAATACGTTCTGTAAGACGACTAGTTTGAAGTTTTTATGCAATATTCAAATTTTTTACGATGTTCTGCCGCCGTTGTCAGTTTTATTGGCCGTTTGTCAGCCGCCGTCTCAACCGTGAGGTCGGAAGTGCGGGATGACTTCTCGAACAGACGACGCGTCCCTCTCTACATCACATTATTGATTCGATATTATTTTCCAAACAGACTGAATTTAGGAAAATTTCGATGAGATATTGGTTATTGACATGCCTGGTCCTAAAAGTCCAGATGCCGAGTGTCGGGTTGATAACTAGTATAGTACCTACAGTGATTCAGAAGCTGTGAGTATGATATATAAAATATATCGAGTAGGCACAGTTGGTAATTTTGTGTACAACAAATAGAAACCAAGGTGATCGATACAGCTCGCAGAGTTAGTAAGTTGAAGTGGCAGTGGGCTGGTCACATATGTCGCAGAACCGATAACCGTTGGTGTAGACGTGTTCTGGAGTGGAAACCGTGAACCGGCAAACGTAGTGTAGGACGACCTCCTGCTAGATGGAGCGACGACCTGCCCAAGGCAGCTGGCAATGAATGAGGCCTATGTCCAGCAGTGGACTGCCGCAGGCTGATGATGATGATGATGATGATGAAGTAGTCATAAGTGCTGACCACCGCACGTTGGCAACATCGGGGACCCGGTGACTGGTCGCAGCACGTGGCCCTCTGCGAAGCACTGAGGAGGCGACCACAGTACGATATCACGGCAAAAGGAATAAGACATAAGAGGTCTGAGTTTTCCTCCGGTGGCGGGCCGTGTGTGAACAAATCTATGTAGATTGAACAGACAGTCCAGTTGCAGTGAGTTGTTCTCCTCGCCAATATTCACGGTGTTCTTTGTAATTTAAAACTTCATATCCACCAAGACAGACTAGTAAAAAAGCGATCTTAGAAGGTTACATAGAACTTTTACATAATACATGAATCACAATTGAATACTAGGATCACGTGCGGTCCACTGTCTCTCACTGTTTGTTAAACATTGACTTCACCATCCCGACACACATGTTGCACAACAGTATTGTACGATCATAACGCATTCATACTCATAGCCCCTGTGCGGAATGCAGGGCTGGACTTCGCCATTACTGTTGGCATTCACGGCTACGCCAACCTTAATGTAAAGTCTCCTACAATTTACGTGAAACGTTCAAATAAAATACGAAAAATCACATGCATTAACCCGCCGTTCACATTTCCCCTCGACAATTCAAACGCATTATATTTTCCTAAGGAACTAGTTTTAATTTAATTAATTATCTGGACAAACAAGGCCCAATTAAGCATCATGCCGTCTGTGATTGGCGTCGGACGCGGTGCTGCCGACCCGCCGACTACACACAATAGTGGCCTGGGAAAGTCTCCCACAACCAATGCACTCGGCGTCGTCATTAGAACGCTCTGCGAGTTATTAATATCATAGAAACGGTATATTCTGGCCGAATGTTTCGGTTTGATGATGATTTGTACGTGCTTCAATTAATACATTCGTCTTGCAGCTGTACAACTGTACAACTGTACAACTGTACAACTTCTTAAGGAAGGATCTTAATTAAAACCTACTAAATGCTCTAGAATCGTTGATGGAACATTTGTACAAAGAGATATAGTGTATGTGTGTGGAAATCGAATTGTGCGCGATGCCCCTTACGTACGTGTTCTCCCACACCTGCCCTTTCCCAGGCATTCAGCTCCCAAGTACTAACACTGAATTTAAGCAATTGACGATGAAGTCTCTTTGAGTGAAATCATGTAATTCACTTTACTTTTAATCCGACACTTATACAACATCTCGAAGCGGCTGACGACACTAGCGCTCCTTGTAACACGAGACTCTCCCTCGTGTGACTCAGATACACATCCCAAGTAGAGTTTCTGCAGAACTTTCAATAGCCGACATCATGGGAGCCGCGCTATCTGCCTCATTATCAGCCCCCGTCCCCGCCGCGGTTTTATTGTCTGTAGCTTTAGCTAGGCAACCTAGATTACAATCTACTCGACTCAAATAAACCATTACAATATAGACGTTATAACACTATACAATATTGTAGTTCATTATCTTCTAAGATCGTAGTAATCTCTCGTCTTACATGTATGATGAGAATTATAGTTGCGGAACTGGTGTCTATGTGAATCTTGAAGATAATTAATGGACCATTAAACTTTTAATAGACTATTATTAAATCTCATAAACGCGGAGATGTAGAAACCGACGTGACGGTCGATCAATGTTGTTTTATAAGTTGGTATTTTTGGTCAAACGATGAGAATAATAATGTATGTTTTGTTAACAGATAATCCTGGCGGACGAGTGCACGGAGGCGGAGGGGCGCGCGTGGCACATGAAACACTTCGCCTGCGCGGAGTGCTCCAAGCAGCTGGGTGGGCAGCGGTACATCATGCGCGAGGCGCGCCCCTACTGCCTGCCCTGCTTTGATGGCTGCTTCGCGGAGTACTGCGACGCGTGCGGCGAGCCCGTCGGCGTGGACCAGGGACAGATGTCGCACGAGGGACAGCACTGGCACGCCACGGAGCGCTGCTTCGCCTGCCACACCTGCCACGCCAGCCTCCTGGGTCGCCCCTTCCTGCCGCGTAAGGGAGCGATATTCTGTTCCATAGCCTGCTCTAAGGGAGAACCTCCGACGCCATCCGACTCGTCGGGACCCGGACCTCGCCCGCCGCGCGTCGCTCGACCTAGGCGGCTTCCTTCACCCAAGTCTCCCTCGCGCACGCCGCAAAGAGAGCCCTCTCCTCATATTGACGCTGATTCTGAACCTAGCGGCTCATTAGCACCGGAGTCGCCCCCGCCCCACCCTCCGCCACCGCCTCACGCTTGTCTGAGCTTGGACCGAGCATTAGCAGACTTAAGACTAGAGCAGTCAATGACGGAGCGACAAATACAACCCACCCCAACTTCAGACGTTCAGAAAGAAGAGTCCCCTAGCGACTGGAAGCCGCCGCACCCCGTCGAGGCTCAAGCAGTGGTGACCCCGGGGCACTCGTCATCCATGCCAGAACTAATGTTAGTAGACGGTAAGAAATCCCCTCGAAAGCCTAGAGGAGGCCGGACGGTTAGATTCTGCGGAGACGACAACGAAGCGTTCGAGCCGGATGAGCCCGTGAGGAAAGAGAAGGTCCGAGACGAGGACGCGAGCAGCTACTGCAGCACCTGCTCGTCTTCCTCTTCTTCGACGGAGTCGTACACGCTGCCGGCGCGGAGGGCGTACGGCGGAGTGCGGATCTCCTACGTGCCGAACGACGCCGTGGCCTGCGCCAAGCGAGAGCGGCAGCGGAGGAACGGACCCCACGACAAGAACTGCATCATCTCGTGATAGCAGCGACACCCCCCAGCGACACACACCTCCGATATAAAGACTGATAGTAAGGCTATAGCCCGACCTGCCATAGTATTGTAAGTAGCCCCGCGTCTTCCGCGACCGCCACCGTGAACCGTCTCAACTGAGTGTTGGATCATTCCACATTGCCCTGTACTTTAAATTTATTCTGTCGCCCTTCCATTTTTCATTACATCACAGATTGCAGATTGCAGATTGCAGAGAATTGCAGATTTGGTAATTTAACAAATGTAATGAGGCAATATTTATTCGGTATCTGGTAAAATGTGATTATAACATTAGCTGTAATGTATTTGTTAGTGCGAACGCTTCTAGACATATCCCATGCTTCGTCTTGATTACATATCTGAGCGCACGGCTCTCAGATAAATAATTTACTTTTGTTTAAGTTTGAAAGTACAAATACGTAAAGAAAAATTTTATTTTTTTATAAATAAACTTTTGTACCGAGTGTTCATATTGTAAATAATTTAGGTCTACGTGAAAACTTCAAACTAAATTAGGTATATAAAATAAGAAATGGTTGCGAATAAAAGTATAAATTTAGATGTTTTTACAAAATTATGAACATGGTTTGGCTATCCTAATTATGTATTAATAACAGATTTTTGATGTTGCGTTAGTGTTGTGTTGTTAGTGTGGTCCACGCGCTCCTCTTTGTGGACCACTACTCACAAGACATAAAGAAAAGTAGATCAACAGATAAATAAAAATTATGTCCGTCGACGCATTTTTTTCATTGCTCTATGTGGTTTGACAAGTTCCCAACCCCCGGGCTACCGCTGCCTATAGACAACCCCCCTCAAAGCCATCTAGCTTGAGACATGACGTCGGCGTCTCCGTTCTATTGCACAACGACCCTCCCATCCCGCGAGGACTGCTTCATGACAGAAACAGCCAGGACATCGGACAACCGCAGGGTCTACAATTAGCACAAACATTTGAAATTAAATTTAAAAAATATATTTGAAATTTCAGTTCAAACTGGTGTTTACGTTATTTATTAAACTTTTTCATTTTTATTTATTGAAGTGTAGAAGTTGTTGGCGATCTACATGCAGACGACCATGCACATTACATGACATTCAAATTATTATTTCAATAACAAACACACCTTGAGTAAACTCAAACATCTCTAAGTTCAAATAAATGTAAATTGGCAAACAGAAATGGTAACAATAAGCATTGTCCAATAATTGCCTCAACCGGCATGCACACCCGAAATAATGTTAAATACAAATTATAATGTACCGGATTTTGTCAACAGTTATTAATGTTAAGAGAAATAAAAGAGTTTTTTGTACGTTTTGATGTTTCACTCGTTACGCCTGCAGCTTTTAGTGGTACTGAGGAGTGGATGTGCTTGTTAAATTTAACGTTCGTTACAATAATATTTTTGCATTTACCATATTGCGTGTCTCAATTTGCTGAAAAGCGACCGCACAGAACGAAGGGCAAGATAAATAATTGAAACCAAATTAATAAACTGGACACTAGTACATATGTACCGATACGATGGACCTCCACTATATACATAAATGTACCCGGCACATGTCCACGGGCGACCTCCACTATAACGGTTAAACCAACCTTTAATAAAATCAAACACAAAATTCTAATTCTAAATCACTTATTTCAACTTAGATGTCAGCATAACATACTTGTTGAATGTCAAAATATAAATAGCAATATTAACTCTACCACCGGTTCCAAAAAGAGCCACAGTCCTGAGAAGAACCGGCGAAACAAACTCAGCGGGCTTTTTTTTCTCTAATATTTTCTTTTTTTAATGTATCAATTCTCCAAGATCGGTTCACCGATGTTATTACATAGTACTAATCGAAACTTAGAGCTGGTGTCCGAAGGGGAATGTCGTCATTTAAGTTATGTCTAAAGGCCCGTCTGCTTATTGAACTCATTCAATAATCAAACCTTAAGCTTAATACAAAACTTATCTGTAGTAATCAACCGTCTCTCGTCGCGCGAGTCTTACGAAGTTTTCAAGCATCCCCCCATTTCATGAGTAAAGTTAGCAAATAAAATTCATATTGGGTTATTACGTTAGATATGAAAACTGCCATAGGCCAATTTTGATCAAGTCGATGCACCGATCAGAGAATACAGAATTTTTTTTATGGAAAAAAACAAAATTCAACTGCAGAAAATGTCAATAAAAAGACACGTTAGATTTATTATTAAGGTCCTCACGGTCGCTCGTTTGGTCCAGTACCTATAGCTCTCTACGTGGAATGTATCACCCTGCGAATATTTTGAGACGTATGCCAAAAATGCATTGTACTTAATTTTATTGCAACCTCACTTACAATCGCTAGACTCGAAAATTGCTACGACTCCTTAAATGATGGCTTCTTTGACAAATACAGTACGTAGTGCTACGCTGCTTGCAGAACCACCACAAGTACTCGCTTCTAATACGGGATATATACAAAGTATATAAATATGCACAACCATAAATAAAGGGCTTTTCTAAACCAACACGTGCCGCTCATCCACTTACAAATATTTAAATAAACATAGTTAATATTCAATAGTTTTCGTTGAAAGCTAAACAAGCATAATATAATATTTAAAAGTTAATCTTCATAATCCGCTTGCGATTACCAAAAACATAGGGTACCAGGACACCCTCAACCCTTCTAATGGCGCGCCCCGTGAAATCAAAATAACAATTAAATTTAACTTTGGGGTACGCGGTGAGAGGGTTAACCCTTTAAAAGCTACGAGCGGTTATTAACTCATTAGAGACATATTAACGTCTGATTTATGATGTGGTACACAGCCCTGTCAGGGGTGCGACACATTATTTTTAATAGGCTCAAATTACAAGAGCATATTGTTATTTTGAAGTTCAGCTGATTTGCAAGTACTCCTCCTGATGTTTCTATTGATTGATTCGGTAGATATTGATTTGTGAACACAGCGCTGATGAGCAGACAACACCCAGAGGCTTAGACCTGACAGAGCACTAGTAACTTTTTAAAAACCTGAATGGTTTCCCACTGTTGCACTTCCTTTTGAGAAATGGCGACGGGTAGACCTTCACACGAGCGGGTGCTTTTGTATAATATGGGCGGCCCATGTTGCTGATCGGGACTTGTAAATGTGCAAGTTTATCTTATAAATGCTCCAGGCGTCATTCAGGTTTTTCTCGGATTTCTTTCATTGTATGATAGCTACAAAATAAAGTTGACAAAAATACAGATACTTTTACATCACATAGGAAATATGAAAAGTTCATATTAATTATATTGAAACGCTGCTAACAATTATGTACGGCGCAATACCAAACATGACATGGCTGTAATTAGACGTGCCCCTCGTCGGCGTCGGACAGTAACAATGACAAATCAATAAGTACAAGCTCAAGAGTCAGGTGGAACCCTGCACCGTGACCACAACTGCGCTTCACGCTCCGCGCGGCGGCCGGCCCCATGCACCAGGTACACCACGCACACCGTGACCAACAATCACTGCTCCGATTTGTAACAAACCCTTCACTGTTTACAACTTATTTTTTAACTAGCGACCCGCCCTCGCTTCGCTTCGGAAACTGTAATTTATTATTGATTTCTCCACTATTTAATGGATATTATTATACATATAAACCTTCCTCTTCAATCACACTATCTATTAAAAAAAACCACATCAAAAGCCGTTGCGTAGTTTTAAAGATTTAAGCATACATAGGGATATAGGGACAGAGAAATCGACTTTGTTTTATACTATGTAGTGATTTAATACCATTTGTAGTTAGACGTAGTCGTTTCACACGATTTGAGAACTTTCCGCAGTGGTAGGCAGCGGCTTGGCTCTCCCCCTGGCATTGCTGACGTCCATGAGCGACGGGGACCACTTACCATCAGGTGGGCCGTATGACGTCTGCCTACAAAGGCAATAAAAAAAGTGGGCATCCGGCCCAGGTAATAATGTAATAATAGTATAATAGGATATTGAACCCACAAAGATTTAGTCAAATCGGACCGGCAGTCCCTGAGCATGGCGTGTTCACACCAAGCGGGGCAGCTCTTCATCCTTCTAGTATATATTTGAATCCCTGGGTCACAGCCGTTCAGATCGGCCAGAGCATCACTGTCGTTAAACAAAACGAAGATCACATTTGAAATGATATGTTGAGTTTCCATAACATTCATTTTCATTCATTTCTTCATTTTATAGATATCAGCGTGATTATTCCCTCGCACCTGCAGAAATTAGTTTCCATTATATTGTAATAACGCCTGCCCTACTGTTTCACGGCGGAAATGCAGAATAATTTCATTTTTTTTTGTTTTTATTTGTATTGAATGTATTCGGTGGGTGTCTTACCCAATAAGTCAAGTACATCTCAGTAAATAAAATATAAAAAAACAATGACATCTTATATCTTCTTCTTCTATCTTCTATATATATAAAAATGAATTGCTGTCCGTTAGTCTCGTTAAAAATCGAGAACGGCTGGACTGATTTGGCTAATTTTTGGTCTTGAATTATTTGTGCAGGTCCAGAGAAGGTTTAAAAGGTAAATAAATATGAAAATGCTCGGAATTAAAAAAAAATAACAATTTTGTTTTTCCTTTGATGTGTCCCCCGTCGCGTCGGACGGATTCCTTTTGTTTGTTTTAAGTTTATTTTATACAAAACTTTAGGTCTTTTATCTATCGATTGGGGAACTACAAAGTCTGCCGGGTCAGCTAGTAAAAATATAATTTTATCGGCTATTAATCTTTATGAAGTCGTTTCGTACAAAATGTTTTGACATTTGACCTTTGAACCGACCGGCGATAGTTTGTATTGGTAGTTACTTTCTGTGTGATGTCCACGTTTAGTGAATGTAATAAAGAGGGAACATTTAGCGAGACAAGCGCAGTTCATCCCTTTCGCCCTTCTACTCCTTCAGTAAGTAGTGACGAAGACACGCTTCATGCTAAATGCCATCTTGCACATTGAATACAATGATAGCTAATACAGAAGTTAACACTTTGGTTTCTGCAGTTGAGTTCTTACATCAACATTTTATAGAAACCAAAACAAAAAGTTCTAAAAGTTTAGAGTTATAAAAAAAGAAAATCTTTTATTTTGCGTTGCTCGAAGAGGTAACGTGAATTGATTAACAAATACTCGTACATTTCACTCAGCTCGAGACGTCTAATCCTAATGGTGTGTTATTAGACTCGGTATTGCGTATTAGTTTGTTGGAAGTCTTTAATCCAGTACCTTTACAATAATAAATAAATAAATAGAACAGGATCTTCAAGGGATATTAAGAAATCCCTTAACTATTAAATACTAACAAGTGCCCTGCACTATAACAGTTAGTAGGTAAGAGCTCATAATAAAATAAATTATACAAACGTCAACTACGTATAAATTTCATTTAAAATTACCATTTCATTTTATGTGTAGTCGATGTTCTAGCTACAACATTGAAAATCGTTTGTAGAATTTTGGTAAATTCAATAACGGATATTTTTTAAATGCCATATTTTCGGTTTTATTTCTGTATTTTAGAGTATTAAATGTTTATTTATTATATCATAGTAGGTACATATAAAAATTGGACGCTAATTAGCACGATATTCCAATGTCGATAGGAAACTCCGTTTTTTACGATATTTTTGGAAACCAATTTGGAATATTTTAGAAAAATCTAGTATTGTCCACGGGGACCGCTCGGTGTGACCACAGACGATCGAGTTACGGAGGGACGCTCCGATATCGATCAGACGTCGCGGTGAGGACCTCGTTTTGTTTTAATTCTTTTAAGTGCAGCATTTTACCGACCGTTCGACCGGGTCGACGTTATGTTCCTACGCACCAGTCGCTGGCAGCCTTCACCTTATGATGTCCACGGGCCCCGGTCACCACATTAAGCCGAGCGGGCCCGTCTGCACATCGAACCATACTGGTGGTAGAACCTTTTGTATAAAGAAGTTATAGCATGTAAACTCTGCAAGTTCGGGCGAGACACTTTGTACAGTGGCACCCATCACTCTAATGACATAGCCGCAAACATCATTTGCTAGGCCGTCACCTTGACACAAGTAATCTCCAGTACTTTTTTAGTGCTTCAACCACCACCAGTTGTGTCGTGTACCACCTTATCTTTCCTGTTATTGACACGGAGTAACACGAGGTCAAGTTTTTATTTTATTTTATTTTTATTGCTTAGATGTGTGGACGAGCTCACAGCCTACCTGGTGTTAAGTGGTTACTGCAGCCCATAAACATCTACAACGTAAATGCCGCCACCCACCTTGAGATATGGGTTGTAAGGTCACAGTTTAGTTACGACGGTGTCGAATGGTGCCAGCCTCCTGTCTGCTCATATAACTACGCCATCATCAAACAACAAAAAAAACTCGACCTTTGTGATGGTTAGGAGATGAGAACGAGTATGTCTCCGTTAGACGTGGCTCACCATATTATATTGAAAACACGACCACCAGTGATTACCTAATTAAGCCTTGCACAATCACAGTACGTGCGTCACAGAATCATAATATGACCTAGGAGGATTCCATACATTTATTTATCTACATAATGTCGTTAATGCGTCTTACTCCGTATGTATGTTAATGCGTATTACTGGTGGTAGGCCCTCTAGTAAGTCTGCGCGGGTAGGTACCACCACCCTGCCTATTTCTGCCGTGAAGCAATAATGCGTTTCGGTTTGAAGGCTGGGGCAGCCGTTGTAACTATACTGAGATCTTAGAACTTTTATCTCAAGGTGGGTGGCGCATTTACGTTGTAGATATCTATGGACTCCAGTAATCACTTAACACCAAGTGAGCTGTGAGCTCGTCCACCCATCTAAGCAATAAAAAAAAAAGCTTCATGTATGAAAAAATCCGATAAAAATATTTATTATCTCAACAGTACTATTTACTAGTAAAAAATATTGTCTCAAATAGAAGTTCTCATTGAAATAATTTGCCTTTGTTCTGCTAACGACGACACTAACGATTTTAATTTAAAAATAAGAATTTGTATAGACTGTCGCCGGGTCATCGCACTCACTCCCGTTTCATATAAAATCTACCTACTAGTAACTGTACACAAAGCAATGTACCTACCCAACCAGTTCAACGATAAACAAGAAGATATTTTGCAAGAAGGTAATAAAAAGCTATAATACGACGTTGCAAGGACGTTCACAAATGACTCAGCACCCATCTCGCCTGCAGCGGCATTTCGCGGGAAATCGAACGCGTTACCGCGAAAATCCAGCGATGGAGGTTGTGACTCAACTCATTGAATACCGTCGGTATGTAGGTACTTTGTAAAGGAATCCGGGTTGTAATAAATTTACGCAGCTACATATTACTATGAACTTTAAAAACAATTGTGATTGTATGCGTGGCGTCTCATCGGGTACATAATTGTAAAGTGGGCCGTGGGTAATTTAAATTAAAAATGTTCAGAATCCATCGGATTCTTCAATCCACAGTAAAGAGGATTATATAAGAGTTATATATTTAAAAAAATACGTTACAAATGAACACCGTGTATCCTCAGTGTTGTCCTTTTTTGGAGTTTGTCTGTAGAACAGCCAACAACCAATGGAATTTATCAATAATTCCACGCAGTGCAGTGATTCATGCGGTTTTCTCAAAAATTTGATGAAAACCGGTGCGATGTCGTGAATAAACCACGTGCTCATGCAGCTTATCCGCACGCGGCATGCGCCATACATATAGAATACATACAAATTACGCTGAAATACTGGCTATGTCCCATCAACCCTGACCCAATGATTAAGTATGGGCTCGTATATCCCGGCGACAACTCATGTGGTTTTTGTATTTTATTATTGCAGTATGTATGTACATCAACATCAGCGACTTAGAGTTCTGCAGCATAAGGTAAGCAATGACTCTTTTATAAATTACCAATCTGTCCCGGCTACAATTCATTGTGGATATCGTGAACTACTATTATATGAAATATACCAAATTATTGCAACTACGTAGTAGATAGGGTGTCCTGTGTCTACGACATGTACCACACTACAGTATGACAAAAACCATTCCTGAAGCAATGGCAGCCGCAGTACCAAGCTACAAGCGAATAACGCATTTCTTTTTTTTAGGATTGAAGGATTACTGGTGGCCCGAAGGCCTTTCCAGTTTCACCAGGACAGGTGGGCAAACAAAGGCTCAGCCAGGGGGGTAGGATTTGCTAACAGCTGCCCGAACGCCTCCGAAGAAGACTAACAACTCAAGAGCAGTCGCTTCGCGAATGAATTTACTACAGGATAGGAATCGCAACCCGCTGAGAAGATCTGGCGAGAAACTCAACCGGCTGATGCATGGGTTAGGTTGTACCTCGAACTCTTTATCGAGTTTGACGAGTACCGTTAACGGAGTCCTAAGCCTGCTCCTAATGCTAGAGCGGAAGGCGTCTAATACAAAGGTTATTGGATCTGATGGATCCGTAAGGACGTGTCTAGGGCGTTGACGGTGACTGGCTCCTGCGTGATCAGGATTCGGAGAGTAGTCAGCGGCGGCAACGATAAGGCGATTATCATGACGCATAGCTAACGCATTCCCTAGACTCTAAGGCCTAAAGCAATAATGGCAATGCCGGTAAATACGGAAAAAAGGTAGCATTTACAATAAAACAACGTGGGTGTTGTGATAAAACAATATACAGGACAATGCACGCTACAAACAAGAACAAAAATGTATTTAACCTGTTTATGGTTTACTTTTTTAAAATAGAAATGTTTTATCCAAAACAGATGGTCGCCCAATTATCTTTAAGCGAGAAGATAAGAAAACAAAGGAAGAAAAAATACCGGCCAAACCTCTAACACGTGCAAAAGATAACAACACGTAACAATGCAGAGAAACAAAGAAAGACTTGGGAAAGGTGTTCATTTTCATAAATGTTAAAACGATTACTAACTAGTCGTGCCCTGCTGTTTCACCCGCTATACATTCGGAAATGGAAACAGATAAAAAGTTACTTGTGTCACCCTAATCCGTAAACTACTACTATGTCGACTTGCAGATCCGTCGGTACGTGTGGTAGGACCGCTTGTCCGCACGAGTAGGTACCACCGACCCGCCTATTCCTGCCGTGAAGCAGTAATACGTTTACGTTTCGGTTTGAAGGGCGGGGCAGCCGTTGTAACTATACTGAGAGCTTAGAACTTCTATCTCAAGGTGTGTGGCGCATTTACGTTGTAGATGTCTATGGGTTCCAGTAACCACTTAACACCAGGTGGACTGTGAGCTCGTCCACAGATCTAGGCAATAAATAAATAAATAAATAAACCTATAGTAGCAATAAGTATAGTAACGTATAGTCACAATCCAGCAAAGACTCCTGCTCTATTCGTTTTGCCACACACAACCACCCCGCGTTTTCAGTCCACGTTTTAAGCATTTTAGAAAGTATCCTATGTATTGAGACTACAAACTACCTTTGTGCGAAATTACATCCAAATCCGTGGAGCCTTTTTTGCGTGATTGCGTAACAAGTATGCAATCCATCGTAAGCCCCAAATCGCGGCCGCCGAGTCAAGTCCATGGATCCGGAAGTGACACATCCACATTGTTTAATGTAAAAATCTTCAAATCTGGTTACATTAATTCAACTAATAATATAGACTTAACAACTCTTTTTATTAATAACCGTAAAAGGAGGATGAATAGAAATTAAGAAAAATCAATCAGATTTGAAGTTAGTGATTAAGCAAAATTGTTCGCTCGCTGTTTTTTCTATTATTAAATTTTTTGGGTTAAAAAGTGTAGTTTTAACATGTTTGGTCCTTCGAGAACTGGATTATAAGTGCAAAAAAACAATAGTGTAAAAGGCTAAGTGCTAATTACTGCGAGTTGGTTTATGAACTATTTCAAAAACTTGGACACTTAAACAGTGCGTAATTAATTTTGGATTAGGTACGATACTTGGACTATAGTAATTGCTAATATTTAGAAAGTGATTTGGACGAATACAATTTTTGTTACGTAAACAATGGCTCAACTTTGTGAATCACAAAAAACGTTATCAGAACGTATTTCTAAGTTACAAAGTAATACTAAAAAGACGTCTAAATCAAGATACACACTTGACTATCTACAAACACGCTTAGAAACATTAGAAAGTTATTGGTCTAAGTATCAAACTCAATATGAGATGATTAAGTCAACGGTTACTAAAACTGAATTGGAGCAATTACAATTTAATGCCGAAAGTCTATACGAGACAACTGAAGAGATATACCTAGAATTTAAGGGATTATTAAAGGATTATTTGTTGGAATTTTCGAAAGGTCAAGGTCAACCACAATCATATAATACTACGCAGAGTTTTTTAGCAACAAATGACGGTGAGACCACCCCGATTAGAACTAAATTACCTCCTTTATCGATTCCAAAGTTCGCCGGTAATTATAACGACTGGACAAGTTTTAAAGATTTGTTTAAGGCTCTCGTACATGACAACGTGCATCTAACAACGATTGAAAAACATCATTATTTAAAAACGAGTTTATCGGGAGAGGCTGAACAACTTCTAAAACATTTTGCACTCACGGAGGCTAATTACGATAAGGCTTGGAGCACACTTGAGAGTAGATACAATAACAAACGTATGATTGTCACTACAATAATTAGCCGCCTTTTAAATCAAAAGAAGATGAACACAGAATGTTTTAAAAGCTTAAAGGAAATTTTAGATACTACGAAGGAATGTTTGAATTCTCTTGATAATATCGGCGTGGACACCTCCACATGGGATGCAATCATCGTTCATTTAGTTGTATCCAAATTGGACTTAGAAACACACAAACAATGGGAACAGTCACTTGGATCATCTCAAGACATACCCACACTTACCATTTTATCATTATTTTTAGAAAATCGTTTCCGTTCTATGGAGATGGTAAATATTACCCACAAAATAGACCAACCGCAGAAAAAGGACTTAGTTAAAAATTATACAACCCAAAAACCCACAAATGTGAAGTCATTTGTCACAGAAGTAAGTAGCAAATGCACTTATTGTTCACAAAACCATTATATTTGTCACTGTAAAGAATTCACCGCATTAGATGTTCCTCAACGTCAGGATTTTATTAAGAAGAATGGCATTTGTTTTAATTGCCTTGTAAAGGGTCACTCCGTTAATGCGTGTAGGCAGAGCACCACCTGTAGAAAATGTTGTCGACGACATCACACTCTGTTGCACTTCACAAACCCTAGCAAGACCACAGCAGTGCCGGAAAGCGATGCAGCAACACCCAGTACACCTGAAACAAGCCAACCCACATCAACCGTCGTTTACAAGGCTGTGGTTGACAAAGACAGTGAGGAAGTATTATTGGCAACCGCACGAATTGCAGTTAAGTCGAGGAACGGCGACACGATAGTCTTGAGAGCACTGATTGATCCGTGCTCGCAATCAAACTTTGTTACTGAAGCGGCAGCTCAACTGCTTAATCTCGAGCGCACTTCAATCAGCGGAAAAATTACTGGCATTTCATCTATACCGCTGACCACCAAGTCACAAGTTACGTTGAACTTTCATGCTATAAGAAATTCATCACACATGATCACAGCTAAGGCGTACGTCCTTAGACGAATAAATTCGAGATTACCATCACAAGAGCTCCCATCAGATACCTGGCCTTCTTCTGAGATTTCGGATCTTGCGGACCCACACTTTCACAAGCCAGGATCTATCGACGTGCTATTAGGTGCAGTTGTATATGCGCATATTATTCTTGACGGAATAATAAAACGCAATGAATCTCTGGTCGCTTTGAACTCAAGATTGGGATGGCTGGTAAGCGGCGAAGTTGCGCAGTCTGGTCATCAGTCACACAATGTAGTTGTTATGCACACACAAGTCGAAGTTGATCAGTTGCTACGTCAATTTTGGGAGATTGATGAATATTCACCAAACGTGAAGCCTCTGTCAAAACTTGAAATGCAGTGTGAAGAGCATTTTAAGAAAACTCACACTCGAAACACTGATGGTCGATATGAGGTTCGCCTACCCTTCAAGGACGAAGACGCTCCAAATTTAGGCAACTCCAGACAACTTGCTTTGAAACGCTTACATCAGATGGAGAATAAGTTTAAGCGAAGACCCGAGTTTCACGAAGAATACAGCAAGTTCATGAGACAATATGAGTCACTCGGTCACATGGAGGTCGTCCCTGAAACAGAGAAGATGAATAGAGCTTATTACCTACCACATCATGCTGTTATTCGTGCCTCGAGCCTCACTACAAAGTTGCGCGTAGTATTTGACGGAAGCGCTAAGCCTGTAGACGGAAACTCACTTAACGATGAGCTACTCATCGGCCCACCGCTGCAAAAAGATATACGAGATTTAGTAACACGGTGGAGACAACATAAGTACTGCCTAGTAGCTGATATACAACACATGTACCGACAGATACTTATTTCAAAGCAAGACACTGATTACCAGAGAATCTTGTGGCGCGAGTCATCGGAAGACCCGATTAGAGAATATCGGTTACTTACCGTCACATATGGCAGTTCATGTGCTCCATATCTTGCTATAAGGACACTTCATCAACTTGCAGAGGACGAACGTGGAGAGTTTCCTGAAGCTGAACTTTTAAAAACTGATCTTTACATGGACGATTTGATGACGGGCTCATCTACAGAAGAAGACACTCAACGGCTTCAACGTCGCTTAACTGAACTGTTTAAGCGTGGCGGTTTTCTTCTACACAAGTGGTCGTCTAATAGTGAAACGGTTTTAAATGAGATTCCCGATTCGATAAAAGCATTAAAAGGTTCAGTGAATATTAAAATGAATGATTCGGTGAAAGCTCTGGGCATAGCCTGGAAACCTCAAAGTGATATATTTGAACTGGTAGTTAACTTACCTCATGACAACGACGTTGTTACAAAACGAAGTGTGCTATCTGCGATAGCAAAAACATTTGACCCTCTGGGTTGGCTAGCACCTTGCGTGATTGTGTTAAAAATGTTTATGCAGAAGTTGTGGCTGGCCGGCCTGGACTGGGACTCTGAACTTCCTGAAGACTTGAAAACTGAATGGCAGAATTACCTGACTAATTTTGAACACATGCAGGCCATTCAGCTTCCACGTTGGCTAGGGATTGCAAATAATGTCAAAATTGAATTGCACGGCTACTGTGACGCCTCTTGCGCCGCCTACGCTGCGGTTATTTACATCAGAGTCATCACGGACAATGAGATAAAAGTAAGTCTAGTCGCAGCCAAAACAAAGGTCGCTCCCGTTAAACAGATCTCATTGCCACGTCTTGAACTTTGTGGGGCAGTCTTATTGTCTAAATTGATACCATATGTCAAATCTAGTTTAAATATTGATGATAATTGTGTATTTGCTTGGACAGATTCCACAATAGTTTTGGCTTGGTTGCGTAAAACTCCAAATACTTGGAAGCCATTCGTTGGTAATCGCACTACCGAAATCTTGAATGTTACGAATAGTAGTCAATGGCATCATATTAAGTCTGCGGATAACCCCGCGGACTGCGCTTCACGCGGTATCAGTCCTGGCGAGCTGATGCAGTCACAACTATGGTGGGAAGGTCCAGCCTTTCTTCGCGAGTCTGTTGAGATTCGTTACCCTAATTTCACTATACCTGAAACCACACTCGAAGCAAAACCGAAAGCAAAAGTTAGTTACTTATGCACCTCTGAACCCAATGAATGTACTATGTACCTCAATAGATACTCAAATTTACTTAGACTTATACGTGTGACAGCCTATTGCTTTCGATTTTTGCGACTATGTAAAGATAAGGCTCTCAAAAGGAACGATAACATAAAACTGACATACCTCACTACTGATGAAATAAAAAATGCATTAAAAACTTGCATTCGAATGTCACAGTCTGTTTACTTTAAAAGTGAAATAGGATTGTTATCACAGAGCAAACCTATCCCAAAAAATAGTAAACTTTTACCTTTGAATCCGATCCTAGACAATGAGAAAATTATTAGAGTCGGTGGACGTCTTGTAAATGCTCAAATACCACCTGATATGAAGTCTCCTATAATCTTACATCACAAATGTAACTTAGCAAAGTTGATTGTAATTGATGCTCATTTGAGAACACTACATGGTAGAAATTCGCTCACATTAAATGTTGTCCACCAAAAATATTGGATTCTCCGAGCAAAGAACTTAGTAAAAAAGATTTTAAGATTATGTAAACCTTGTTTTACCCAAACTGCACGACCTATGACTCCGTTAATGGGTAATTTACCACAGTGCAGAGTCAATCCGTCACGCCCGTTTTTGACCAGCGGCGTAGACTTTTGTGGTCCATTTACGCTGAAACTGTACTCTGGTAGATGCACCAAAACTTGTAAAGCTTACATAGGTGTGTTTTTATGTATGGTTACAAAGGCTATTCACCTTGAGCTGGTTAGTTCACTATCCAGTGCTGCGTTTTTAGCAGCCTTTAAACGTTTTACTTCCCGACGTGGGCATTGTAAAGACATCTGGAGTGATTGTGGGACTAACTTCATAGGTGCGTCCAAAGAATTGGATCTCGCCTTCAAAAACAGTAAATCCACTGTCGTTGACGAAATCGCCCAACTGTTAGCTAACGACAGCACAACATGGCATTTCATTCCCCCTGGTGCCCCTCACTTTGGAGGATTGTGGGAGGCAGGAGTTAAGTCCGTAAAAGGACATCTGAAACGTGTCGTAGGCGAGTCCTGCTTAACATTCGAAGAGTTTTGCACTCTGACCACACAGGTCGAGGCTTGTGTCAACTCTCGGCCTCTTACGTTGATTAGTTCTGCCGTTGATGAACTCCCGTTGACTCCTGGTCATTTTTTGATCGGCGAAGCACCGGTTACTATCCCTGAAGAAAGTTTCGTGGATACTCGATCTGACTATTTAAACCGATGGCAAAAGGTGCAACGTATGGTACAAAGTCTGTGGCGACGCTGGCAATCTGAGTATCTTTCTATGTTGCAACATCGATACAAATGGTCCCAGAATCACCCCGACATAAATGTTGGTACGGTTGTCTTAGTGAAAGATGATCGTTTACCTCCAGGTAAATGGCTTTTGGGACGAATCGTGGCGAAGCACCCGGGAGCAGACGGTGTAACGCGTGTAGTCTCCTTACAATTTAAGGATCGTGTATTTAAGAGACCAGTTACTAAACTGTGCCCTCTGCCTCTAGCTGCTTCAGAGCCTTAGTTAAGTTATAGTTTATAGTTTTGTTTTGTAGATTCTCACTCTATTTAAGTTAAAGTTCAGATGTTTGTATCTTCCACGGTTAAAGGACCCATATAGTCCTTGGGCCGCGGCATGTTTAATGTAAAAATCTTCAAATCTGGTTACATTAATTCAACTAATAATATAGACTTAACAACTCTTTTTATTAATAACCGTAAAAGGAGGATGAATAGAAATTAAGAAAAATCAATCAGATTTGAAGTTAGTGATTAAGCAAAATTGTTCGCTCGCTGTTTTTTCTATTATTAAATTTTTTGGGTTAAAAAGTGTAGTTTTAACACACATCAACTCCACGAAAAGCACGGCCGTGCTCTTCAAAAGCGGCCGCCCTCGCGACACTACTTCAAGCACATGCACAAGCTTCTCAGTGGGTCGCGATTCCGATCTGTGGTTAAGTGGTTACTGGAGCCCATAGACATCTACAACGTAAATGCGCCACCCACCTTGTACATACAACTCAGTACAAGTTACAACGGCTGGCCCACCCTTCAAACCGAAACGTATTACTGCTTCACGGCAGAAACAGGCAGGATTGTGTTACCTACCCGTGCGAACTCACAAGAGGTCCTACCACCAGTAATTACGCAAATTATAATTTTGCGGGTTTCATTTTTATTACGCAATGCTATTCCTTCACCCTGTACCGAATCTTAGTACCATCACTTGTTTATGTTTGCTCGGGTTTACAAAAACAATTGTTACACGGTGTGAATAACACGCGGCCTTGTGACGGTAAGGGGAATTTTTCGCAACGCTGTACATACATGACATATCGCAGTCACTAGCTATTTGCGTCATTTGGTTTTCCTCGGCTTATCTCTGTCGCCTCGAGGCTATGGCCGGTAATTAGTAGATTTAATTTATTAATTCAATTAAATTATTGATGGAAGGAGTAAGCTGAGTAGAACTATAGTGGAACCTGACCGGATCGGAATCTTTTATCCCGGGTAGATAAAGCGTACAAAATTTAAAAATATATAAAAATGTTTTAGTGTGTGTCACTCGGGATGAAGTAGAGATTCTTGTAAGACCCAAAAAGGATCCAAATTCGTTGGATGATTTGAAAGTCGTGGTAGAATAAGGAACCACACACCCATGCATGACCCGTGAGAACATTAAACTCCTTTTTTGGGATCCAGTCGTGTACGAGGATACCTTTTTATTTTCGTGCCGAGGTCCGATCCTCCTACGAGTTCCACGTGCCTAGGGGGCGCGCGGGCTATGTGGGACTTGTCGATCTGCAGATGTTGGGAGCAGACCGCGGGCTCAAGAATATTTTTAGGAAGGAATTTTTTACCGCACTAAGCGACTCCGGAGATCGGACGTCGGGTGTAAGAATGCAGGGGCTATTACACCCGACGTCCGATCTCCCCCCGGGGTCAGTATGAGGATATTTGCAGTAACCGAACAACTCAAGAACAATTGCTTCAGGAATGAATCTACTGCTGGATCGGAATCGCAACCCGCTGAGAAGATCCGGCGCGAAACACAGTGGGCTAATGCATGGGTTAGCTTGCACGTCGAAGTCTTTGCCAAGTTCGACGCGTACGGTTACCGGGGTTCCTAAGCCTGCTCCTAGTGTTAGAGCTGAAGGCGTCTGGTGCAAGAGTTGACTCGGCGTAGTGACAAGCGATATGAACACAGGGTACACTGGCCCGACATCGATTCAACGTAACAACGGTTGCGGTTGTCATGGGATGAAAGAAATTTGACAAAAGTTTGCTACGACCCGGCACGCGGTCGGCAGGCCCGTTTCGATCTAGAGGGAGGAACGGCCATCAAATATTTCAAGGCAACTGGTATCGTTCTCTTTGAGCCCGTCTACGCTAAAGAAGCACCTTATTATGCTCTATAGATCTTAGACTGTAAAATAAGTAAGCTCTTACAAAACAAAACCACTCCGTGAAGGCGACGCCCAAGAAGAACGAAATTAAAAAATCATTTAATAGACGTGTCGTCTATCCTACGTGTGAAGTCGGTGCGATGTCCGGTCGTAATAAGAATGATGGCGGTATCAATTCTTGCGGGCTTACTTTGTATCTATAAGAATATGACAAAAGTCATTCAAAATTTGAATACGAAGACTACCTGCACCTATGAATGGATGTAGTAAACAATTCCACTAAACCGCCGAACACACGGCGAACGTTACAACTACACTCAATTTTACACATCTATTTAACGGCGCATCCCATACACTATGCAGAGTGTGTCGGTGAATACCTTGTTTTTTTAAATATTATACACCTTTTGTAAAGGTTTCCTCGTGGCTGTGTAAACAGCACTACACTACAATTGAAAGTCCTCATGTCGCACGGTGGAGCTAACGTTTCTTGTCGAACTGGTCGAATTTTAGCAAATTCTATCATCACTGTTCTCGTCGAACTACGATTAGGACATGCCACCTAACCCACAGCCACAGCCCACAGATTTTTTCGTCGGATCCTATCAGCGGGTCGCGCTTCCAACTTAGTGGTGGATTCAGCGACTGCTCTCGCTAGAATAAGTGTTAGCAAGCTCTCTCCCTAAGACTGAAGTTGGAATAGCATCTCAAGGCTACCAGCGATTAAGGCTAATTGTAATAATATACTTAACACGTTACAATTTCATCTACGTAATATTCGGGTAAGGTTAAACACCGCATTAGCGACCATTACACTTGCAGCGTTTGCCAAAGATAATAAAAAAAATCTCAAACATTAATTTACGCAAGGGACTGTCTGCAACAATAGATTTGAACACCGTTTTACTGCCGCTATTCTTGAAGGGGCACATGAAACAAATCATTCAGGTTAGCACACTTGCAATACTCTTCCCGTGGGAATTTATTAGACAAAGGATTTTTTTTCGTTTTACGTAATAACAGTGAAGGCTTTTAGCGATGACCGTTCATTCATAAATTGGTGTTGCTCCGTCCGTGGTAAACATTCCTTTGGACCACCAGATACAGACCTGCTCATTTCTTTTTAGTTATCTTTTCAATGGGTTATGTTTTTAATAAAAGATAAAGCAAGTACGTGTTGGAACTACCCCTTGTCTAAAATAGTTCAAGGACACGCTTTAATATTACCTTCGGTGTGGTCTAGTGCCTAGGATACCTAGCTCTCACCCAGGAGGCTCGGGTTCGATTCCCGGCACCGGAAAGATTTTTCCCACAGACACAGCCCAGTGAGTTAAGGCTATCAGCATAGGTAGAAAAAAAAGTTACTATTCAATTCTGTCACTCAATCTAAATCAAGTTTAAAGTATTGATAACTTAAGTTCAATTTATAAATTTCGACTGCAACTAAGAAAAAACAAACTTTCAAAATATTACACAATCATATTATTGATTACTAATCACGCAACAATAAATTCACACAAAATTTTAAGCTATGACTCTCCTGAGCGCGATGTTTCATACGGTAATATTTTCTAGTGATTCTCAATGAATCGCGGTACCTAATAGGATTAGTGACGAGATAGTTACGATGAGAGGCGTAATACGCCAGCTAATACTATGACGAACCTGTTTGATTATATTTCCGAAATAGAAATGAGTTCATGAGATAATTTCGGTACTGTTAGATGCGAAGTTATCTATATATTAATACTTTTTTTTTTACCTATGCTGATAGCCTTGAGAGGCTATTTCAGCTTCACCTCAACGTTTGTAGGTGAGCTCGCGGGGCTCAAACCGGAGAGTTGCTAACACTGACCCTAGCAAGAGCAATGCTTCGCAGAATCTACCACCGGATCGGAAACGCGACCCACTGAGAAGATCCGGCGAGAAACTCAGTGGGCTAAATTAATTATTAATACGTGAAGCAAAAACTTTATATCCCTTTTTATAAAATTGCGCGGACGGAGCAGTATGAAATTTCCCACACTTATAGAGAATATAGAGAAAGAGTGCAGAATGTAAATATTTTTTAAATTATGCATTAAAAACACTTTAAATCAATAAAATAAACATTACACACACTACCATCTATTTAATACTCACACGCATATATACATTTACCTATACTTTGTTTATTGTCAAACTTTTATTAATTAAAGTCTGTGGTAAAATTGAGAATAGATTAGTATGTATTGTTTGTCTTTAATATTATTTATCTATAGTGTAGTCTTGGCGAAATCCGCGAATGAATAAGTATAAGTCTTTGAGAATAGAACCATAATAATGTTCAAATTCATAATTTAAATTAATTATAGTCGAATTTCGACTACTGCGGGACCACTAGTTTTTTTTTGTTTGTCATACCTATTACATAACATTTTACATTAATTTTGATTACCTAAAAGGTCGCAACATGTAATAATAAGTTACATTTGAATTTTAATTCACATATCTTAAATGAAAAACATTTCCTCACTACACACGATTTGTCTGTACTCTCCCTGTCTCAATTTCTATATCACCCCTCCCACTCCCACTGACCCTACACATACGCCCCTTGCACCCCGAGGTATGCAGTACAAACTAATTATTCGTCATGTTATTGTGCTTCTGATTATCTTAAGGGACAAGGGTATGTAATAAAAGGCGAGACTAGCCAACTGAAAAAGGGTCACATACGAACTGACAACAACTTTGTACTAGAACTAAGGATAAATAACGGGTGCGTTTCCACGGCTGAGAAATATAAAAATTACAAAGTGATAACTTTCATCTACGCGAACGTCATGGAGTACACAGGACTACACTTGATATTATATAAGCAAGGTACAAGATCAGTTCTACGACCATCCTTCTAGACTAGTGTAAGGTCATTAGCGGCAATTGTGGTAAGCAGGAAGCGGACGATTTGTGCGTTAGTCAGAGACGGATCCTGCGCGAAATGTGTCCGCTTCCAGTGAGGAGCGCGCCGTCAGGATACAGGTGATGTGCAGGTCGAGTGGGCGATGACGCGGAATATGCGGTATTTTGAAGAATGAACTCGTTCTGTTAACTGGATAATTTTGTAACTGCCGCGCCTTTATGAGTGTTAATGCGTTTTTCTGAGTAACGTCTCAATCGATTGTAAGTGGACGTTTCCGACCATTTCGTCATAGTGTTTTTTAATGTAAATTAGTGATGCTCTGTAATTTTTGGGTTACAAATGGCGGCACATTTGTCTGCAAGAAAAAAGTTTCATTGAACGGCAATCGAATAAGTGGAATGCAGAGTGCAGAGTAGCCGAAACTCCACTTTGATTAATTTTATTGATCTTTTTCCTCCTTACTCCCTGATAGCCTGAGGGGCTATGCCAGCCTCTCGCGAGCGGTGGTCGCCCACCACGCGCACCATGAGCTCGTCCTCCGTCGCGGACACGAGTGCCTATTTGACATTATTGACGCATTCAACACGCACTCTACTCACTCGCCCATCAGAAATAAATTGAGCGAAACGGAACTGGAGCAAAAAATACATTAAAATTTAAACTGCTAACACAGAAGTATACATGTAGTTATAAAATATGCCAGAAAAAGGACATCTTCTTTTTTCTAACTCCGAAAAGTCGTAAAAGCCATTTCTTATGTTAATGAATTTCAACCAAGTTTCATTTGGATAAAGTTTATTTCGCATTAAAAAAATCTGCCGACCGACATCCGTAAATTTGAACACAATTATTAGCCTTTACCCACATATCTGTTTTGTAACTGCATTAAGAAGACCTAATTTCCTCCCCGCCTGACAGTGCACGAAGCTCAGCCAGCCCCGAGTCAAGAGTCGAGATTCGAGACGAAACGGGCGCCTTGTGAATGCCCAAATAATGGTCTGTAATCACAGTTTATAATTTCGCCATTCTTATTTTATGGTTCGCCATAAAACCCAGACGATACCCAAAAATAAAAGAAAATCTGATTTTTTACTCAGCTATATAAAACACAATGCTGTGCTCTCAGTTTATCAGTTATATGAGTGGGGAAATTTCTGTGCAGATAATAAGCGAATAATATCTACGCTGCCACGCTTAGCGCACACCGATGCTGGACAATGTCATGGCAATGCTAGGCTCGTAGCCGAGCCGTTGAGGACAATTGAGTGAAAAATGTCCCATTACAAATATAGCCCTAACGAGTCTTAATCTAATTGTGAGTTTTACTCTTTGAGAAAAGGTAAATGCTGATGCATTTCGAAGCGCGGCGTGGCCCCTGGGCGCGCTGGTCACATTAAAAAGTAACACATAGAGAGAGCACTGCGCCTTGACGTTCAACAAGTATGTACTTTCATTTATGTTAAATAATATTTTTTTTTATTTGATTTGTAGCAATCTATAAACGAGAGCAGATCACTAAGGTCGCAGCAGTCGTCGGCGTGATGTCGTTATAAACCAACTGTGCTTTGATGAGTGTTTAGCTGCTAAAAATTATCGTTTGTGGATCAAATTATCCAAAGCACATGAATGAGGCCGTGGGCCGACCCCATTTAGGCGGAAGGTCGCAGTGTCAACAGCATTGAAATATCGGTGATCCTACCCTGCAAACTTAACATATACTCTCAATCATAAAGAAATATATCCACCAAACTTAATTAACTATTAGAGTGGAAACTCACTGCTACTACATACCTACACGTAGACAATACATTACCGTAATGTTGTTATGTGTATTAAACATTAAAAATCATATAAATACGTTTAGAAGGAGGTACGTAAGTATCGCGCTGATATTTTGACAGATAGTCGATGAGCACAGCGAGCCGACGTCACAGGTGATGTGTGGGCCAGCGGAGAGTGACGTCACCACACCAAGTCTCGCTCCCACGCCGCCAACTGTTGCAACATGGTATGGACCACATACTGATGTTAGAAGCTTTGTTTAAGAACTGCCACTGTCTAAATTGTTTTCTAATGTTTGTAATATTGACCCCGCCGTCGGCCACTACGACTTTTAACAATATCCGGCTGCTACTGTTGAGTGGTGTAACTATACAATGTTGTTTTCTGCATGTAATACAAAACATACTCTCGGAGTGTGTAAATTTTCGAATTTTCCTTTCTTTTGGCTTTGAAGGGCCAACAAGCACATACCTCGTGCGTTTTACTGGTGGTAGGACCTCTTGTGAGTCCGCACGGGCAGGTACCACCGCCCCGCCTATTTCCGCCGTGAAGCAGTAATGTGTTTCGGTTGGAAGGGTGGGGCAGCCGTTGTAACTCTACTGAGACCTTAGAACTATATCTCAAGGTGTGTGGCGCATTTACGTTGTAGATGTCTATGGGCTCCAGTGACCACTTAACACCAGGTGGGCTGTGAGCTCGTCCACACATCTAAGGAATAAAAAAATAAAAAAATAAAAAGTATGGAATGGGATCGTTTGCGTACGTTTGCCGCTAGGGCGCTGTTCCAATTGCATACAAAATTGGCTTAACTTCTTAACTTTTACGCTATCGGGAACGTTAAGAAACTCGCACTAAGCGCACAGGTATCGGACGCTGAAAGGACACGAAAGGCGTGGCGCTGCCAGGAATAAAAGATTATTCAAAAAATGTACTGCGCTCGCGACACTGCCGCACCGTGGGACAACTTCTAAATATATTTTTCAAGAACAATTTATCATTGAAAACGTTAAACGTTACGATTTTTCTCGCACAGACTTGTAATTCATTTAATTAAAATTAAGTTTTCATTATATGTATGTATGTATGTATACAATAAAGAATGAAATGGGAAATGACTTGTTCATTTGCTTCGAATACTCTTGTAAAAAGATCAATTAGTGTATTAAGCTTCAGAAAGTCTACATTGTGTTTGAATCTCATAAACATAAACCGAATATACGTCGCGGGTTCGAGACCTGAGTAAATACCACTTATATAGTGTATTCCGTAAGTCGTATGCTACAGACTGCATGTGTCGTGGAGGGGCGCCGGGCGGGCTCTAGTGCACCGCTCCGATAGATAAATCAACATCACACGTATAATTGAGTGTTAATGTCAACCGCTCCAACTTTTTTGTTATTATCGCAATGCGGGTGTCTGACCAGGCTGATCTTAAACGAGACCTACGGCGTCGAACAACTGTAAACGATCCGTGGCTCTTACTAATTGGATGCTAAAATTATGCGGATTTTAAATTTCACTCGAAGTTCATTTACTTCTGTTTGCTGTCAGTCTAGCTGGCGGCGATGTTCAATAGTTGTCTTAACAACTGTATTGTGATAAATAAAGGATATTTTAATAAAGGGGATGCATTTTCTGTCTTCTTATTTCTATTTATTATTTGTATGTTTAATAGATTACTTATTTGTTCATTGTCATTTCAAAGGTCTCTCAAGTATCTGGTATAGTACGAACAATGTTCGACCATTGTCGGGCTATTAGTTTCAGCTAATGAGTGTATTCCACATGAAGGAAGGAGTCCACTAGGGATCAATCTATACTTTGCAAATAAACACAACGAGGAGGCACTTCGGTAATAATATACTAATGGTTTCTTTCACTATCGTGCAGCTCAAGTGTGTTTTCAAATGCTGAAGACGTGTAACGTGTGAACCGAACTGCCGCGTTGGCGCGACGTAAATGACATCCATCGATTCACTATGTTGAGATGCCCAAAACACGTCATTACGGATCCTCCCGATCCACTAGCTGTGCTTTTAGGTACCACAACCACTAGTCACCGTCTTCGTCGAACCCGTCGCTTGCGACGAAGGGCTCGACGAGCGAGTTAACCCATAGGCACAGCCCACTGAGTTTCTCGCCGGATCTTCTCAGTTGGTCGCGTTTCCGATCCGTTGGTAGATTCTGTGAAGCACGGCTCTTGCTGAAGTTCGTGTTAGCAACGTCGTCAGGTTTGAGCCTCGTGAGCTCACCTACATGTTAGGGCGAAGCTGAAATAGCCTTTCAAGGCTATCAGCATAAGCAGAAAAAAAATGTTGCGCTAGATGCGAGCCCCGTGCAGGGCGCGGGTGGCTGCCCACGGACCACACTGACCGCTGGCTTTACTGAGCACGGTGTCGCTCTGAGCGCCACGTCCGGCTCCCTGGTCCTCTAAACACAATAACTAAGTAAATACGTAACTGAGATTGTTACAAGTGCCTTATCATTACACAGACGTGAAAGTTTTCATTAAATCCGCAATCTGTACATTTATATTGTATCTTGTCACGCTACATTATTTCATTGCGTTAAGTAATAGGTGTGTTCTGAATTTTATGTGATGCCTTTTTATAAATATGTAGGTAGTTTGTATATCGAGACGTCATTCAGGACTGGACGAAGTCTCAGCTCAAACGTATGAAGGACAACTGACAACAAGTTTCCTCAATAAATCCGCGCCCAATATAACTTGTAACACTCTTTCTTAATGATTTCATGTCAGAAATGTGTACTGTCTTCGGATAGCTTTACGATGGAAGACAGTCATGCCCACGGCTGTCAGTGCGTCCAGATCTACATGCAAGAGAACTTCCGGCGGCCGCACCATGACTCTCGCGGCCACTACTATACTGCAATACTTCAAGAGAAATTTTATCAATTTTAACCAACCTACAATTCACAGTTGCACATACATTTGAGAAAACAACTTTACCAAAACACATGATTACTTCAAGACCTAGTGTGGTAGTGGCACAGCCCGCTGCGGGCGGACAAATCGCCCGAATCTTCGGTTTTCCGGGAAATTAAAATGTCTCTTTATTCCCGAGCGTGGCCTTGGTAATGGATGACCACAAAAACGTCGAAATTATGTCTGCGGTGAGCACTTTAAGCCAGCTGGGCCGTCAGCTTGTTCACCTGTTATACCATTATATAAATAAAAAGAAAACGAAAATTAAAAAAGCGAGAAATAAACCATTAGACCGTTTTAACTATGTATATTAATTTTTTTTTAAACTTTTGAAGCGACTAATATCGACCATGAGCACAGATATCGACTGTTGACCTCGCACGTCAGCTGATTTGTACATTGGTGAGCATAAAGTAGTACAATGTAGTCGTCGTAGCCTAAAGGATAAGACGTCCGGTGCATTCGTGTGTAGCGATGTACCGGTGTTCGAATCCCGCAGACGGGATTCTTCTAATGAAATACGTGCTTACCAAATGTTCACGATTGACTTCCACGGTGAAGAAATAACATCGTGTAATAAAAATCAAACCCGCAAAATTATAATTTGCGTAATTACTTGTGGTAGGACTTCTTGTGAGTCTGCACAGGTAGGTACCACCACCCTGCCTATTTCTGCCGTGAAGCAGTAATGTGTTTCGGGTTGAAGGGTGGGGCAGCAATTGTAACTATACTGAGACCTTAGAACTCATATCTCAAGGAGGGTGGCGCATTTACGTTGTAGATGTCTATAGGCTCCGATAAACACTTAACACCAGGTGCGCTGTGAGCTCGTCCACCCACCTAAGCAATAAAAAAAAACAATAATAATTATCCTGATATCATATATCATATTCACCAAGCCTACCTCCGTCCGTATCTAGAATGGTCTCTTTATAATATTTTTATTGAGATGAGCAACAATAGCGTCGCTGTTTGTTCTTATCCCAGGGTAGCTGATAAAAAACAAAAAGTGTCCCCTCAATAAGAACTCAAGCGTACTTTATATTTGTTTAAATCGCAAAGCTCTGTGTGGCCGGAGAGGTGGCTAATGTGCCGATGCCGATGCCGATGCTCGATCAACAGCGCGTCAAGAGGCAGGTGACACGTGCGCTACCGACCAGACCACCCCTCGCCCCACCCAGCCCCGCTCCGCCCCGACTGGTTCCAACTACTTGATTCGATCATAGATTTCGGGATTTTCAGACATGTCACATTATATGCGAATTATATTTAAACATTGTGCAATTATAAATTATATCTGTGATCTAGTTATGAATGATTTTCATACTTAGTGACGAGAAAAACTTGAAGCAATTATATTAATTCGATATCAGATAGTAATAATTGTGTTCAGTTGCAAAGGCGAGACGCTTCAGCGGGCTGTTTCGTTCGTAAACCGACGCTTAGAATTTTGATGCTCAGAAGTTGCATCAGCAAGAATTCTGGAAATTACCATTAGCGCGGCTCCAGTGTTGTTGCGATTTCTTATATATGCCTATACTATATATAAAGTATAGTAGTATATAATACTTCAATCTTCTTCTTCTATTTAAATAAAAACGAATTGCTGTTCGTTAGTCTCGCTAAAACTCAAGAACGGCTGGACCGATTTGGCTAATTTTGGTCTTGAATTATTTGTCCAGAAGTCCAGAGGAAGTCCAGAGAAGGTTTAAAAGGTAGATAAATATGAAAATGCTCGGAATTAAAAAAAATAACAATTTTGTTTTTCCTTTGGTGTGTCCCCCGTAGGACGGATTCCTTTTGTTTGTTTTAGTTTTATTTTATACAAAAGTTTAGGTCTTTTATTTATCGATTGAGGCACTACGAAGTCTAACGGGTCAGCTAGTACTTAATAAAATTTATATAATAAATGGATATTTCATACACCAGAACAAAGTTCAATCTTTGTTATTATTCTTAATTAATGTTCGTATGATGTAGGTAGTGTAGTGTGTGTGGTTACAAGAACGGGACCACATATTGAGTCTATGACGCGCAGTTCTTTTGTTTTGTTTTTCTGCACAATGGCGGGCGCACGTGCCACCATCTGCCGCAGGAAGCGGCGCTCGACTGGAAGATGGGCTTCTGATACGCTGACAGAGCACGGTCACAGGTGCCCTATCTAACATTAAATCGATACGATTAGATCAATACCGATACCGATAAGAGCCACCTAATTATCAATTTAATATCATGTCATTTTCGCATAATTTCGAATTTATAAAACAACCCGATTATGTGTAATTTTTTTTTCCATTGCTCTGATGTGTGGACGATCTCACAGCCCCCCTGGTGTTAAGTGATTACTGGAGCCCATAGACATCTACAACGTAAATGCGCCACCCACTTTGAGATATAAGTTCTAAAGCCTCAAGTATGCCAAAGGCTGCCCCACCCTTCAAACCGAAACGCATTACTGCTTCACGGCAGAAATAGGCAGGGTGGCGGTATTTCAAGTTATCTTAAAATGCCATTGAAAAATGAGGGCATGGTGCAACTGAGATTGCTTTAGAATTAGCCTTCACGCCGGAATGAATGTTCGCGGCGGCAAGAAGCAGGACAGCGTCACAGAATCTTATAGTTATTAATATTAAAAAACATATCTGTTCAGCAATAAAATTTAGATTTAAAAGACTTCAGACATTTATTTTCATCACTAAAAATAAACAAAAACAAAATCAGTGGATCACAATGTCCACAGCGTTAGGAATCCCATCAGATGAGCACGAGCGGGAGCCGCACAGCGACCCCCTGCCTCCTGACTCTTATTATAAGATGCCTTCAGCTCTAACGGTAGGAGCAGGCTTAGGGATTCTGGTAATTTCCTCCCGATCCACTAACGGTGCTTTTAGGTACCTCAAGCACCGTCATCGTTCTTGTCGAACCCATCGCTTGCGACGAAAGGCTCGACAAGTAAATTAACCCACAGATACAGCCCACTGAGTTTCTGGCCGGATCTTCTCAGTGGGTCGCGTTTCCGATCCAATGGTAGATTCTGCGAAGCACGATTCTTGCTAGGGTTCGTGTTAGCAACGTCATCAGGTTTGAGCCCCGTAAGCTCACCTACTAGTTAAGGTTACGCTGAAATAGCCTCTCACGGCTATCCAGCTTTGGTAGGAAAAAAAAACTGGTAACAATTTTAAAAAAAACCTTGGGTGTGCTTCAAGGACGAACGTCCTCCTCCAGTTCTTAACGATGCTCACAGCATACTGTTTAAATCAACTATTTACCTTAGAAACTTACATTCTGGTCAAGTAATTAATAGATCAGGCCAGATGTCCATACTCAGTTTAAAAAAAAAATTTCAATATATCATTAAGAAAAACAAGAAAATATAGACAGAAACTCTTATTTCTGGGTATGTGAAGAGAAGCCTGAAGCAATTATATAATGCAATAAATTAAATAGTTTTAAGCATAAATGTGGATATAAGTATGTACTAATATCTGTTGAAGTTTATTTATAGTTATGTACAGTTATGAACAGCGTCGTGTCAGTCACGATACCAATCATGTTAGATTAATAACAAAAAGTAAATTGTTAAGTCCAATACAAGTGAACTCGGTTCGTATGACTATTATGTTTAGATCTCTTAGTGCGGGATTCAAATAATACAAGATGCAAGGCAGCCCACATAACCCACATTGCGTGCAGTACAACAGACATTACCTACCCGCCTTATTAATCGCGACTACTAAAACTTATGGTCGTTATAGAGAAATCATCGGACTTCCGTTACAACGAAACTGATATAATTTTATGAGCATTAATTTTAAGACCGATACACGGACGTACACGCTTACGTACCTACGTGCGCTGGTTTCTATTATGACGTAGACAATGTGTTGGGCACCACAAGTCAATATGTTCCAGGCTGTGACAGCAACAAGCGAACTGGTGTATGTAAGTGCTCCGCTTATTGTCGCCCGGGTGCGAATGTCTACAGGAAGCGATCAACCCTCAATTACAAGACAACTTACATGTTTATTCCGTACCAAACATAATTTTATCCCAATTAATTACAAACAGAACTTCATATTTAAAAAATAAATCAAGAATTTCTTAAATAAATTAAATTTAATTATATAAGCAGTGTGCTAACACAATAATTTACCGGGCTTACAAGTGATACATCGAGCACAGTAGAACAATGAATGTTTAGAACGATTGAATATCAAGATAAAATGGCTTCATCTGTTTTATTGTAACACTCGTTATGTGAATAAATAAATAAATTAAAGCCAAATACACTTACATAAAATTACATAATCCATACGAAGAAGATTCTTTTAAATAATTTAAGTAAAATTGTCTTGAGTATGGTTATTAAAATTGCATAATGCTTGCTTGCTGCCTACGGACGATGATCCTAATGTCGAAATCAAATAAGGCACTAATTAGGAGCAATCAATAAGCGCGTTATATATAAATAATTGACATAATGTAGCTGTCGTGGGATGTGGACACAACGCAGTAGATATATTTCTCAAAATTAACGGAAAAATATGTTTAAATTATAATAATTCAATGCGAAGTAACCAATTCTGGAATCGAAACAGATGATAATTATAGTTAATTAAGTTTATTAGATTGTGATATCTATTTAGGTTTCCACAATATGTAATACTCGTATCACAGATTTCAGTCTACTCAAATGTAAATAATGTCTCAACACTTTGAGTTCTGTTTTCTAATACAAGATTTTTCACTTCCGAGCACCGGTCATCATACCGTTCCTGGTGGGATGAGCCCGTATCTTATTGTATCCGGTCTCATCATATACCTTCATAGAACGTAAGTAAGCAAAATAATACGTTGCATGTCATGATGCAAAATAAATTGCGTTGTTGTCTCTGCGCAGACGTATGGGAAGATGATCTAAGTACTCCATTTCGATAAAGCGGCACGACACGAGAACCCTCTCATCGTGGCCGCGGGTAACTACATTGCCAATCCTGCGGACCAAATGGTAAATAGTCGACGTCGCCCAAAACACGTCATCTCGGGTTTAGGTACACCAAGCACCGGTCATCGTTCTCGTCGAACCCGTCGCTTGCGACGAAGGGCTCGACGAGTAAATTAACCCACAGACACAGCCCATTGAGTTTCTCGCCGAATCTTCTCAGTCGGTCGCATTTCCGATCCGGTGGTAGATTCTGCGAAGCACGGCTCTTGCTAGGGTTCGTGTTAGCAACATCGTTAGGTGTGAGCCCCGTGAGCTCACCTACTAGCCTGGTGACGCTGACATGGTCTCTCTAGACCATCAGCTTAGGTAGGAAAAACAAAAAAGATCTAAGTATAGATCGTTATAATTATCTAGGGATAACTACGGTGTAAAGCGCGGAATTGATTAATGAGTTTGATTGAAACTATTCTATTTGGATGTTGAATGGTCAATGACAGTTGCAAAAAGAAAATCAAATACGGCGACGTCGAGACACGGTACCTTACATGTCGCAGGAAGATTTTCGCGAGGCAAGGTAAATGATAAGTGGGCCGGAGCACGTAGGCACGTTAATTGGCAGCATTGCCCACCGGCCCGCTGGCCATAAACGAACTCGGCGTGGGCAGAGCGACGCACCGTCTCCCGCACCACCAGCCGTGAGACCGGCAAGCTGCCCGCCCGCCTCCCGCGCTCCTCTGTACATGTGCAGCTCGGGGGAGGCGCGACAGGTCATGCTGCGCTGGTCACAATACAACCGTCAGCCTAGTGGATATATTCGACGATTGTCTCGCTTTGCTTCGGATTAATGTTTTCATTCAGCGTTTAGCAGACGTCCGCCGTCTGGCTTTGTTTAATTTACTATGGTTCACGTTAAATGCATAGAATCAGAGAGAAAATAGCGCGACACGCTACTCTAGATACTCCACAATACTAATTATTTGTTTCGTTATATTTTTATAACTTATATTATATTAATCCTTTACCTGCATTATTGCATTTTGTCTTAAAAATTTATGCGCGGGCATGTCGTTACTTCAACAAGTACTCCGCAACACATTTATCCTTTATCTATATCGTTTTATTAAGATTCGATTGTTAGTGCTGACATGCTCAAGCTAACCTGTTCTAAGCAATCACTTGTTCTTATTATTACAACTAAGAAGCACTATTTAGGCTTTATAAAATTACTTTCGTTTAAATTTTAAAACGTGGGCTAACAATCAGAATTGAGGCAAACATCAACAATTCGAACTGTAGCCTGTCTCAGTGGCCGAGTTGCAAGAAGTCTTTAAGTTTTCAAAACAAAAAATAGGCCGATGGTATTGAACGCCGAAAACGGCATTTAATCTGTTGGGAGCGGCGTCTATTTCGGTCGTTGTCCATCCATCGGGGGCTCGTGATACGCGGCTATTCCGGGCCGGGGCAGGTTTTCGGGGAATGTCAACAAACGAACGGGCTCTCATTCAATGAACTCTATGCACGGCGTCGCCGGTGGCGGACCGGTCCCCGCAGCTATTCATAAAAATTATGCTCCCAGAGGCACTCAATGGACCGCCGGCTCTCGGACGAACCTTCCAACGAGCCCTTTATGGCGCACGAATCGGGTCACGTATTCTTTTTTCCGAATTTTTAAACGTGATGAAACAAAACCTTCCTTTTCTCGCAGCGTCCCGTCGGCGGTCTCCTTCGAGCGTTGCGGAGAATTACTCGATTTCACAGCGCGCCGTACTCATGCGCCGCCGGACGATTATATCAAGCAGGTGTCGATTGTACAAGTGTATGAAAAACTTTACAAAAAGTGGGAGACTCTCGCCACTATGCCCTGGCCCGCTACCGCTCTTCAGACGGTTGCACAACCCGTCGAGGAGCAGCGCCGCTGGTACAATTACCTTACGATATTATCAGGGTCTTGCTCGGTATTGCTTGATATCGCTCGAATTCAAACTAGTTCAAGATTATAACAATTAGCGTTAGGTGCGGCCGCTACCAGCGAACACGAGCGGCTACCCTTCGCATATACAAAACCAACAATAACATACGAAGATGGATTGAACAATGAAAGAAATTTTTAAGGATTTAGTTTCGTATAATTTTCTTTTAACAAATTTAATGATCAATAGAAAACTGTATAATTAACAATGTAGCGTCTTAACAGATACTTCGAAATTATTAGCGTTGTAGGTAATATACAAATACTTTGGAATGTTCATATAAACAATCTCAGGGGAATCGTTATCCACAGCGCAATACACGTAGTGCGCCCGGTACGCGCGTTCCAACCAGCAGCAGTGAGTTAACTTGTCAGACGTTCGCAACAACGGCTACTGCACATTACAAACGTCAATTAATTAAATTCCCACACATGAGGTACGGCAGGTCGAAAATAAAACTGTGCATTTGCTATCAACATCTAAACGATTGTTTGTCAACTCACAACTTGTTACAACATTTACTATTTTTTTGTTTGCACCTCTCGGGGATGAGCGGTCTGTACAAGTAACAGAGAGCAACACAACAACATGCCACCACACATTTTACAGTTTCTATTATATTATTATAATTTATTCAAGATAACTTCAGTCACAATGATTACTCTGGAACATACAATATTATTTACATTTTTTTACATAATAAATAAATTAGTGATTTATTTAATAGAAACTGTTCAATAAATGTAGCGGCTATGCAAACAGAGAGAAAATTAATTTAGGACAGCTCACACCGCAGAGGAACTTTTTACACCATCCAATGTTATGTGAATGTTCAAAAACAAAGAATAATTGAGATTCACAAAATTTTGAATAGACGAGAGGTCACACAGCAGGAGATTACAAGAGAACCACTCATCTATTAGTTGGGCACTCCTGTGACCTTTCGGTCAATGGATATTAACTAAATAAAGCAGTCAATAAATAAACCTTCATAAATATCTAATAAATACCTACATGGGCTATATTTACAAAAAGAAGCCTTCCTCATGACGGCACATTCTCAGACTTTAAACAAATATAATACAGCACTATCCTCGCAGGATAAACAGGTATAAATTACAAATTAAAGTTGCCAGCTCAAGACTCGCATTACAAAATAATACTGACACCAGTAACATAACTATCAGTGAGATGGAATGTGCGGGCACTCGGCCCTTCAGCTAGGAACCATCGCACTACTTGCCGTCCCATATTATCTGTACACATTTCATTACTTTATTATTTTTCTGTGTATATACCAGACCTAATATTCAATCAACTTTTGATTTGTGTTCTTGAAGCATAGTGAAAGTAATTTGGAGCTGCCCCGCATGGTCCCATTCTGGGACTGTAACAAATAACAAGAATGCAAAGCTGAGAGCCACTGGAATCTCAGCTGGCAAACACCTTTCTGACTTAAAGAAATCAATGATTGGGTTAACAGTTCTCATCATACATGTACAGATGGTTAACATTAACTTTTTTACACCAGAAAGCTTTTCTCGAGTATAGAGATATACATCACAAACAACAACACAATATCATAACAGATCTATTTGAAGCGAGCAGCTATGCAGTCATCTTTGCACATATCTGATACACTGATCCAACCACTGGTCACATTTCACAAATTTACACTATGGGAGACTGAAATTTACGACTTTGCGATGGAACCGGGCAGTCCGTATATACAAAAGAAATTTCTTCATAATAAATTATAAGCTTCGTAAAATAATTATCACATAAATTTTTACATCCTCAGTTCTGAGCACATATCTTATCACTAGGTAATCTACAGGGCGACTAGTGCGGCTGGTGCGAAACGCGACCGCCAGGACCAGCCACTGCCACTAACGTCACCTGTCCGCGCTCCGCAGCCGCAGGAGACTTGTCGCGGCGCTGCAGCCGCACCCACGCTCCGAGACACACAAGGATTGCCAGGAAGACCGCCACTGTCGCACCGCCCGCGATGGACGCAGTCTCCATCATCAGCTGTCGGCCGCTCAACACATACGAGTTGTCCAGGTCCTTGAACTCGCACCGCGGGCCCACATACCCGCTTTGACACTCACAGTTATAAATCGGGCTCTCCGATATCACAACGGTAAAGCAGACTCCACCATTAAGACAGTAGTACTGAGAGTACTCGGGCTCGCACTTAAACGTCGGGAAAGTGACGTTGATACGCGGCTGCGGTTGGGGCTGCGGCTGCGGGCGCTGCGGTCGAGCAGGCCTCGCGGGCCGCTTGGAGATGGAGCTGGAGCACGCGCCCGCCAGCGCCCAGGCGGCTGACACTACCGCCCACCAAACTACCAACGATTGCATTTTCCGCACGATCCGGAGGGTCGGCGCTCGCGGTACGTGCACGATTTTGACATTGGACGGTGACTTATGAGAAATCCGAAAGGCGATGACATGACCGCATTCGAATTTCGAACAGGAATCCTTTGCTCGCATCGGCGTTGACGATCCGCCCGGACATGTTTCCTGTGTTCACTTTTTTACATCGACGATCACTCGCTCATGACGGAGGCGCGGTTTCTACGGGCGCCAGAGATATCGCATCGATCCCTCGACGAGCATGTCGAAAGTGAAAAGTCAAACACACCTTCAAACTTTGTAAATTGTGTATGGCGATCGTTCAAAACACAAACACTCAATGTCCCGTTCGAAAAGTTATACACAAAATGGAGCTGCGAGAGAATCGAGAGCACACTGCACTCGTTGAGTTGTCTATGCACGACTGACAGCAAGCGTCCACTGCATCCGCCATCTGCCGACGAGAATGAAATGCGGGGAACTCGCTGCGGCTGCGCCCCGCACCGCGCGTTTCACATAATCGTGATCACTGTTGTGTGCAGGAAAATCACGCATGTGTGCGTCCCAGAACTGTATGTGTGAGTGCGCCTTTTTTCTTTTGTAAAGATTATGAACAAGGTATTTCTTTTTCTCAACGATTCCGACCCTCAAGAAACCATTGTCCGATTTGAATGGAAAATTATTTAACGAGTTTGTATAGGAGTCTGATAAATATTTGATTTAATGTAATATATTGTGTTGACAATGTGTATGCTTGTAGGTAGGTACCTATAAAATATATTTTAATTTAACCTTCTGTTACTAGTTAAAATGTTTCAAATTGTTTAACTACAAATTCTCAAAATTTCACCAAACGTTTTATTTTCTAAATTAACAAATTCATTTGTTTTCTTAAATTAACAAATTGAATACAATGTTGTCAACGCAGTCGCATGTGTGCGAGTTTAAAATGTAAATATCTAATGATTCCTTAAAATAAATTTAGGTAGACAGCGGCTTGGCTCTGCCCCTGGCATTGCTGAAGTCCATGGGCGACGGTAACCACTCACCATCAGGTGGGCCGTATGCTCGTCTGCCTACAAGGGCAATAAAAAAATAAAAAAAAAATGTGAAATCCAATCATATTATCCAAATATTCTGATATCCAATTAAGGTTCTCACAACAGCAGAACTTAGAACAGGCGCATAGAACGTAGGCACGTAAATAGACACGTAGAAAGTAATAGACACATTTCGTCCTAATTATTTTAGATCTGACTTATGCGATATCAGTTTTATGTCAAATGCCTGTTTCTGTGTACACTTTAGAGCAATCGAGTCGAAACTTTTCCTTCCAGAATCTCTTACAGCAACGTTTATCATTCAGCTGTTAGCAAGGTATTATTTAGATATCATCGCTTATTTCTTATTCTTTTCCAAGTCTCTAATTGTTGTTCTTATGGTTTTATCTTAAACACCTATTCTGATTATTCTGCTTCTAAACAATCACGCATTTCGATTTGAAGGGTAGTATTTAATAGTATTTCCTAAAAATGAACTTAAAAATGGGGTAAAACGCAGGATTTTTTCCTACCTGGCTGGAACCGTAAAAAGCTATTTCAGCTGCGCGTGGACCGTTAGGTGAGCTCACGCACTTAACCTGAGATAGTTGATAACACTAGCCCTAACAAGAGTAGAGCTTCGTTAAATCTACCACCGGATCAGAATCGCGATCCACTAGGAAGATCCTGCGAGAAACTCAGGGGTTATGTCTATGGGCTAGTTCTCACCTCGAACTCTTCGTCGTAATCGACGAGTTTGACGAGGACAGTGATTGGTGCATGAGGAGTCTAAAAGCACCGAGAGCGAATCGAGAGGATTCGACGAAACATGTTTTGAGCGAAGGCGGCTTTGTTTGCTCTGAAAATATTTTACCTTTATATTTTACAAACGAATACAAAGAATATTTAGAGAGAGAGAGAGAGATATGTAGAATTGTATACTTGGACTTCATGTCTGAAGGGTGGCGGCAAGGTCTGTGGGCCCTGGTAACAACATCAAACGGACCGGGTTTTATCCATTTCTAGAATTCATTTATTGCTAGCATTTATAATGTGATTGGCTAACGGGAATTGGAAGAGGCCGGAGGTGGTAAGTATGTCGGACCGCATAGCCGTATGGAAGAGCATGAAGTTACATAGTAGGTTCTACCGGGCTCTGGCAGGGCCTGATGTAGACCATGTATTATCACGGATAGGTCTATTATTGCCAATAACACTGGTATTGCGATAATAGATAGGTCTGCGCAGTGTTGGTTGATATCACCACTCCTCGTGATGATAGAAAAGGACAGTTTAATAAAATATTGAAACATCGCCCACGAGGCTACCGCCATGTGGCATGTTGATTCAACTATCATTGTTCCAATAGTTGTGTTGGTACACGGTTTTATAGCGGAAAGTTTCGACCAAAACCTTAAGAAACTTTCGTTATACAGCTAGGTAAGGGGCCTGGTACAGAAAGTAGCTATCCTCGTTTCAGCGCGTATTGTCAGGAAACTTCCCTGTCGACAGTCGTAGCTACTAGTGTCTTGGGTCGTAGACACCACCACCAGCGACAATTTATTTTTTATATAATGTGTTTTCATAAAATGTACTTTTAATTGTATTCAAAAAAGTATAATTCATAAAATTTTAGTAAACATAGCAAAAAAAATACAATAATTACAATGCATACTGTGTTAGGTTTATGTAAATGTATTTTATTTTTTAAATAACCTAACGACCTGTTTTCCGCTTCCGGTTCCGGTTAGATCGCTTAATGTTACATAAAAAGACTAATAACGCTATAGCTTGTACCTAAGGACATGTGTATCCCTAATAAGTGACATTAGTTATTCAGTTTACCAACTTTTATTCCTACCTATGCTGATAACCTGGGGGCTTATGCCAGCGGCGAGTACCATCTATAATCGCGTGTTAATCTATTAAGCTGATCCAACTTTGATTCGGCGGCGCAGTAACTAACGCCCTTGACTGCTGGGCAGAAAGTCCTTAGTTCGATTCACGCTTCGACAAAGCATTCGAGTGAAGAACCGATTTGCTCTTCGTCTGGGCGTTCAATATATATGTTATTGCATTAAAAACTTTAGTTCCTGTGGTACAGGTAATCCTAGTTTAAAGCCAAGCCTATTATTTATGAACATGGTAATCAATTGGACTGGCTGCTAATCTATCCAAACGGACACTGGTAGTATCTGTGAGTTTTATATAATTATCGGATCATATTAAAAAAAATACATCAATAAACAACTTTAAATCCATACGCATGAATAATCTACTGATTTAATAGGTAAAGGTAATAAATATTTCGATATATATATCTAACTTTTTCTCTAACATTTTTACGATGTTTCCCCGGCGCTTTGACGTATCCTTATTCAAACGAGATCTGAAGACAATTCTTAACACTTAGCAACTGCTTGGGCTCAGGCATTGCTGACTGCTGATATCTATGAGCGACGGTGATTACTTACCATCTGGTGGCCGTATATTCGCATGCCTACGATTACAACAATAAAAAATAATATCATTAACAACGCACTTTTTTACTTTTTGTTAGGAAGAAAGTTTTACTGGTGGCCCGTTCAGTTTCACCAGGACAGTGCGTGCGCGCATTCAGCCGGGTCTTTTTAACTGAGGTGGTGGAGGTAATAGAATGACTTTCGAAACACTATTTGGTTTGTATTATTGTCCTCTATCGACCGTACTTTCTGCACTTCTCGATGACTATGCAATCACAAAAATTACGGTTTTTACATTGTATCAAAACACGAGGTATAATTTAATTATATTAGGGCGCTCATTATTGATCTGACAAAACATTTCAGAACTAATAAGTGCCTAGGCCTAGCTCCACGACGCCCTTCACGAGGTCAAGGATCGTAGCAAATGGAGAACAATCGTATAAGAGAGATTGATGCAGCGGGGGAGTCACGACCCTCCTTTCAATGAGGAGAACGACTTGAGGAGGAGGAAGGGCCGAGGTATCATTTTAAAATCATATCAAGGCTTCGATCACAAAAAAATATACGCATTCGTAGTTTAAATATATATCTTTGAAGTAGGCGATCTGTAATTCAAATGCCAAATCTAAATACCAAATCTGTACCAAAGAGTTGAAAAATATGGTGGAAAAGGTGTTATCGGTTTTATGACTAAACAAAAATATTAAGCAACATTATTGATATTTTGACTTCATGTCTCGAGATACGTCGTGATGTATATACTGTCCGTAACCAGTAACCACTACGATCCGTAAGCTCATGTGGTGCGAGTTTCTGTAATTCGAACTAAATGGTAAGCCCTATGGTTATTTTACTTTTTCAATATGGCAATCAGATCTTAGAGGAAAGTAATCTGTCAACTGTCACGAAGTCATGAAATGTGGTTGTCAAATTTCAATTTGTTTTGGGTTGTTTTGAATTTGGATTACTTTGTTATTATAATCTGAAACTTATGAATTAAAGAGATTTAAGAACTAATTATTAGGTAGACAGCAGACAGCGAGAACGATGTCAGAGTCTTCTAAATCGAAGTCTTTAAATTTGAATCCTTCGCCTACACTACAATGCAAAGACCTTCACGAATATCTTAAGTCGCGGTCTCCGCAGTTTCTAGAGACTCTTTACAATTACCCCACTATATGTCTCGCTGTATATCGGTAAGTCGCTATTCATAACCTTACCTGTAAGGCAGTAAGACTGCTAGAGGTAATGCACGGAACGCATCCAAATATTCCTAAAACTGAGCTATTTCATACATAATAACTACTAATGACTCTCGTGTATATATGTCATACGCTCAAAAGCACAAAAAAATCAGTTGTTATCATTCACCAATGAATATACAATAAGAGGTACAGAGTGATTTACTGTTCAACTATTTAATTAATTTGTCTATGACTAGCTAAAAGATAATACTAGTAATCATGTTTTAATTGAATAAAACTATTGTATAATACTAAATTCCAGCGAATTACCAGAGCTAGCACGTCACTTCGTAATCCGCTTGCTGTTCGTTGAGCAGCCAGTCCCACAGGCAGTTGTCACATCCTGGGTCTCGCAAACATATGCCAAGTATGTACTTGTTATCACAATACACAGTAAAAGGTCTTAAAGTAAATGTTGATAACATCTATAGTTTGACTCAAACATGGCTAAACATGGTCCTACAAAATTATATGGATGTGTAGAAGAGTTGCGAGAATTAGAGCACTGTGGTATGTGAAGAATGTCAACCTTCACAAAATCTAAATTAAAAACAGACATGTATGTATCCAGTGGTTTTAGGCCTCGCAAGCATCCATCATCCTCCTCATCGAACTTGTTGATTATGACGAAGAGTTAGCCAAAGTAAGCCATAGACACAGCCTGCTGAATTTCTCACCGCATCTTCTCAGTAGGTCGCGACTCCCATCTGGTGATAGATTCTGTGAAGCACAGCTCTTCCTAGGGCCAATGCTACCAAATTGTCTGGATTTGAGCCCCTGAGTTCACTTAGCTGTCTGAGCGTAGCTGGAATATCCCAAACTAGCAGGGAATAGATAGGGAAAAAAATAACATTCTAATCGGTTACCCAACAGCAGTGCCATATTTAACTCAAATGTCAAAAGAGATTGTAGTGCTGATTTTCCTTTTCATAAGATATGGATTTTTTTGTGCAAAATGACAGTAACCAACCCTTGAAGCTGTTGAAGTTGTTGAATTAAAGAAGTGAATGCTGCCTTCCCCTACAAATTTGGGAGATAAAAAATAAATAATCATTCTGTAATGCTTTTTAACAATCTCTTGAAATTTGAGTTAAATGTGGCACTGCTGTTGGGTGACTGATTGTCAATGGTACATTGATATATGAATGTGATCCCATGGAGATATGTCTCTATACTACAACTAACCCCCTTCCAAACACCTTTTTTCAATAATGTGGCACTAAGTGTATCTTTTTCCTGGTAGACTCCATACTATTTTCATATTATCCAAATTTAACCTCAGCTACTTAATTGTATGTGGCAAAAAGTACTGTTTACTGCCACTTTTTGCAGCTTCTTTCCTATCACAAAAAGAATTAAAATCTGAGATCAAACCACACTTAATGATGAAGCAGTCAACATTGGTCAGTTTTTCATTTACAGCTTAGCTTATAATTATAAAAAAAAACAAAGGAATATGGAACCAATTTAAAAAAAAAATTAGATATGCTATTCATTGATATATTGAGTAGGACCACTGAAAACGATATCAGGAAAAAATAAACTATGTTTCGGATTCCTATAATTTTTTCCAAGAATGTAGACATTGGAAAATATCAACATAATATTATTGTTTTATTTCAAGGTCAAATCATAACATATTCGCAAATTATAGAAGACAGGGAGTGAATAAGTTTATCCTTTGATGGAAATAAAGCAATTCTGCAATCATTATGTAGGCTTAGGATAGAATACTCGTACTCTCAAATCGGATACGGTAGTAGCTATGCCCCCCCTCGTAGGCCCCTCAGGCCGACTCGCGGCGTTCGATGATGACGAAAAAGCAGAGCTGCTGGCCGATACATTGCAAACCCAGTGCACGCCCAGCACTCAATCCGTGGACCCTGTTCATGTAGAATTAGTACAGTGAGGTAGAACGCAGAGCCTCCTTGCCACCCTTGGATGCGTTACCACCCGTCACCCCGAAGTTAAAGACTTGATCAAAGACCTACGTCCTCGCAAAGCTCCCGGTTCCGACGGTATATCTAACCGCGTTATTAAACTTCTACCCATCCAACTCATCGTGATGTTGGCATCTATCTTCAATGCCGCTATGGCTAACTGTATCTTTCCCGCGGTGTGGAAAGAAGCGAACGTTATCGGCATACACAAACCCGGTAAACCAAAAAATAATCCGACGAGTTACCGCCCGATTAGCCTCCTCATGTCTCTGGGCAAACTGTATGAGCGTCTGCTCTACAAACGCCTCAGAGACTTCGTCTCATCAAAGGGCATTCTCATCGATGAACAATTCGGATTCCGTGCGAATCACTCATGCGTACAACAGGTGCACCGCCTCACGGAGCACATTCTCGTGGGACTTAACCGACCAAAACCGATCTACACGGGAGCCCTCTTCTTCGACGTCGCAAAAGCGTTCGACAAAGTCTGGCACAACGGTTTGATTTTCAAACTTTTCAACATGGGCGTACCGGACAGTCTCGTGCTCATCATACGGGACTTCTTGTCTAACCGCTCTTTTCGATATCGAGTAGAGGGAAACCGCTCCTCCCCGCGACCACTCACGGCTGGAGTCCCGCAAGGCTCCGTTCTTTCTCCGCTCCTATTTAGTTTATTTGTCAATGATATTCCCCGGTCGCCGCCGACCCAGCTAGCCTTATTCGCTGACGACACAACCGTTTACTACTCAAGTAGAAACAAGTCCCTAATCGCGAGTAAGCTCCAGAGTGCAGCGTTAACCCTCGGACAGTGGTTCCGAAAATGGCGCATAGACTTCAACCCAGCGAAAAGCACAGCAGTGTTATTTCAAAGGGGAAACTCTCCGCTTATTTCCTCCTGCATTAGGAGGAGAAATGTCACACCCCCAATCACCCTCTTCGGCCAACCTATACCCTGGACCAGGAAGGTCAAGTACCTCGGAGTCACCCTGGATGCATCCATGACATTCCGCCCGGATATAAAAACAGTCCGTGACCGTGCCGCATTTATTCTCGGTAGACTCTATCCCATGATCTGTAAGCGGAGTAAAATGTCCCTTCGGAATAAGGTGACACTTTACAAAACTTGCATAAGGCCCGTCATGACTTACGCGAGTGTGGTGTTCGCTCACGCGGCCCGCACACATATAGACACCCTCCAATTGCTACAATCCCGCTTTTGCAGGTTAGCCGTCGGAGCTCCGTGGTTCGTGAGGAACGTCGACCACCTACACAACGACCTGGGCCTCGAATCGATCCGCAAACACATGAAGTCAGTGTCGGAACGTTACTTCGATAAGGCTATGCGTCATGATAATCGCCTTATCGTTGCCGCCGCTGATTACTCCCCGAATCCTGATCACGCAGGAGCAAGTCACCGTCGTCGCCCTAGACACGTCCTTACGGATCCAACAGATCCAATAACTCTTGCATTAGATACCTTCAGCTCTAACACTAGGAGCAGGCTGAGGAACCCCGGTAACCATACTCGTCGAACTCGACAAAGAGGTCGACGTGCAACCTAACCCATGCATCAGCCCGCTGAGTTTCTCGCCGGATCTTCTCAGTGGGTCGCGATTCCGATCCGGTAGTAGATTCATTCGCGAAGCAATTGCTCTTGAGTTGTTAGGTCTCCTTCGGAGGCGCTCGGGCAGTTGTTAGCAAATCCCACCCCTCCTGGCTGAACCTTTGCTCGCCCACCTGTCCTGGTGAAGCTGGAAAGGCCTCCGGGCCACCAGTAATCTTTCAATCATAAAAAAAAGATAGAATACTATTTTAATTTAGTGAAATGTAATCTTGTGTCGGCAGTCTGCTTCTCGGAGTACTGCTAGTCAAAATACAGGGTTACAACCAGCTGACTTCGCATTTCACTGTCGACACACTAAATGTAAATTTACGAAAACTATAAATGTTGCATTTACTTATTACGTTGTTTGTAGAGGGAAAATATTGAACATTGTGCTTAGTGCGAGTTTTTTAACGTTCTCGATAGCGTAAAAGTTAGCTCATATTTGTATGGAATGGAATCGTTTTCCTACGTTTGCCGCTAGGGGCACTGTTCCAACCGCATACAAAGTTGCGTTAACTTTTACGCTATCGAAAACGTTAAAAAAAAACTCGAACTAAGCACACAGGAGACGCGCCCTAGTCGTCGACCATGCCAACCGCGTGGACTTTGACCAGTGCAGCTAAACCGCATAACAATTATATAGCAGTACAACAACATAACCATATATGTATGTGCATATTACTAAAACAGTATTATGAATTAAGACCGTTGCTTAAATTTTCAGAGAACAAGCAAAAGCATGCACTACACTGTCAGAGCTCTCCGTGTGGCAGGAGGCCCCCATACCGGGGGGCATGCCGGGCTGGATGCTCGCACAGTCGTTTAAAAAGAACCTCAAAGTGTCATTGCTTGGGGGGTAAGTATTTCTGACTGACTCATCCAATTCAAACACGAAAATTAGAAAAGAAAATGTTTGAATTCATTGATAAAAAATATAGTTTTAACCTTGTCTAAAACTCACGGCAATCTTAGATAATACTGAAATCCTTTTTGTTTTATTTATTAGTACAGGAGTAGGTACAATTCACCCCTGTAATTTAATAAGTATAGGAGCAGGTACAGGTCACCCCCTGTGACATGAGACTACCCTAGTTTTACATTTCCGGCCAAAAAGGACACTCGACGCTATCCCAAAAATATATGCAACTCTTGAAGATGATAATAATTATACTACATTGAATGAGAAGCAGCGAGGTCCGGCGGTGGAGCTAGTGCGTGGTCACACTGAGGCTTGTCGATGTTGGTGCAGAGGCAGGGCGTGGAGCATGTCGTCGTCGCTGGAGCCGGACGGGAAGGCCCGGGACGTGTCGTTCCTGGACGCGTACGCGCTGGAGCGCTGGGAGTGCGTGCTGCACTACATGGTGGGCAGCGCGCAGACCGAGGGCATCAGCGCCGACGCCGTCCGCATACTGCTGCACGCCGGACTCATGACCAGGTGCACCTTGTCTCTCATATCAATAACATCATTAGCAACTATTTCTCCAGCACGTGAGAGCTACAAATGTTGTTGGTGGCTGTGGATCATGAGGTGAATATGAGAACAAACCACCAGAAAGTACAATATTAAATTATACTAGTGGCCCACAGAAGTCGAAAATTGACTATAATTATTAATTTTTATTATAAGTTTAAACATTATTATGGTTCTATTGTCAAAAACTTTACTTCTTTAATCGCATATTCTGCCGAAGCTACACTATAGACAAATAATATTAAAGACCAACAATATTAATCTATTCTCGGTTATTAATTTTTTTTTTTTTTTTTTTTTTTTATTGCTTATGTGTGTGGACGAGCTCACAGCCCACCTGGTGTTAAGTGGTTACTGGAGCCCATAGACATCTACAACGTAAATGCGCCACACACCTTGAGATATAGTTCTAAGGTCTCAGTATAGTCACAACGGCTGCCCCACCCTTCAAACCGAAACGCATTGCTGCTTCACGGCAGAAATAGGCGGGGCGGTGGTACCTACCCGTGCGGACTCACAAGAGGTCCTACCACCAGTAATTACGCAAATTATAATTTTGCGGGTTTGATTTTTACTGCACGATGTTATTCCTTCACCGTGGAAGTCAATCGTGAACATTTGTTGAGTACGTATTTCATTAGAAAAATTGGTACCCGCCTGCGGGATTCGAACACCGTTGCATCGCTTCAACACGAATGCACCGGACGTCTTATCCTTTAGGCCACGACGACTTCTGAACAGACAAACAGACAGACAGACAGATTAGACAGACTTTAACAGTAAACAAAGAGTATATATGCGTGTGTGTGTGTGTGTGTCAAATATAATATGTTGGTGTGTGTAATGTTTTTTTTATTGGTTTAATGTATTATTAATACATTGCTTTAAAAAAATATTAGCATTGTGCACTCCTTCTCTATATTCTCTATGGGTGCGTTCCACTAAGCGCCCACAACGATCGAAATGCTCCTTTAGTCGTTCCACATAACGACCGCAGTCGTTGTGGTCGTGGCGAAAACGTCACTTATGACGTCATAACTTACGCTCACGCGAAGCTCACGACGACCCATCTAAAAAGGTGGGTCGAAGTGATCGTTGAGAAAATTAGCGGCGTTTTCAAAACTCAAAGCATCAAAAATGGCGACCTTTAAGCTTACGTTATTTCATGCGGAAAGAGATACTATCAGTGTGCTTAGTGCGAGTTTTTTAACGTTCTCGATAGCGTAAAAGTTAGCTCATATTTGTAAGGAATGGAATCGTTTACGTACGTTTGCCGCTAGGGGCGCTGTTCAAACTGCATACAGAATTGGCTTAACTTTTACGCTATCGAGAACGTTAAAAAACTCGCACTAAGCACACAGGAGCATTATTGCGACCTCTTACCAAATATCCTAGTGCCGCCGCAAAAGACATTTTAATTACATTTGAAAGTAAATTAATTAAATACGCCACTAATATTAAATAAAAATTAAATTATGTATAATTTTTTTCAATATAAATCGATTTAAACAATAATAAGTAAGGTTAATTTTCAAGGCTTACAGATTATAACCTAACCTCTTAAATCTTTTTATTAACTCGGCATTTGTATTATTTACCTGGACTCCACGCTCAAAACACTCTAAAATCCATTCCACTTGAGTTTACGACAGTAACGCTCACAAGCAAGTGGAACGGAAAAAATTGCGGTCGTGAGCGTGATCGTTGTGAACGCTTAGTGGAACGCAGCCTATAAGTGTGGGAAATGTCATCCTCCTCCGTCCGCGTCCCTAGTGTGTGACGTCACCCGGGTCGTGTAATGTTTCAGAGACGCAGAAGACGGGTCCGCCGTTATCACTCGCGCCGGCTTCCAGTTTCTGCTCCTGAGTACACCCAAGCAGGTCGGTTCAGTGTCTGAGCGATGAGCCCGGCCAGCCCGGCCCTCGCGGGGCGGCGGGTGTGACGCGTGTGTGTGCGCAGGTGTGGCTGTTCCTGCAGCACTACCTGCACACGGCCGAGCGCCGCAGCCTCAGCGCCGCCGAGTGCCTGGCCTTCCTCTACCAGCTCAGCTTCAGCACCCTGGGGAAGGTGACTATAATCATTTTTTCCAATGTTAAACTTTTATTGCTAAGATGGACGAACGAGCTCACGACCGCCCGCTGGTCGCCAGAACTCATAGACAAGAACAACAACGTAATTGTTGCCATCCGTTTCAATGCGTTAAATCTTATGAATCTGAACTATACCCATAATATAAACCTTATGAATATTATTCAATCTTAAGAATTTATGTGTCAGTCTCTTTTTACTGTCGCTTTTTTAAAGGTGGCCCGACATGAAAACTCTTGTCGTGGCCGCTGGGAACTACATACCCGATCCTGTAGACCGAATAGTAAATAGTCGAAGTCGCCCTAAATACGTCATTTTGGATCCTCCCGATCCATTAACGGTGCTTTTAGGTACCTCAAGCACCGGTCACCGTCCTCGTTGAACCCGTCGCTTGCGACGAAGGGCTCAACGAGTGAATTAACTCATAGACACAGCCGGACTCGCCGGATCTTCTCAGTGGGACGCGTTTCCGATCCGGTAGTAGATTCTGCGAAGCACTGCTCTTGCTAGGGTCAGTGTTAGCAACACCCCCGGTTAAGCCCCGTGAGCTCACCTACACGTCAAGGAGAAGCTGAAAGAGCCTCCCAAGGCTACAAGTCCAGGTAAGCAAAAAAAGTCGCTTTTTAATTTCATCGTCGTGGCCTAAAGGATGAGACGTCCGGTGCATTCGTGCTGACCGATGCACCGGTGTTCGAATCCCGCAGGCGGATACAAATTTTTCTAATGAAATACGTACTCAACAAATGTTCACGATTGACTTAACATCGTGTAATAAAAATCAAACCCGCTAAATTATAATTTGCGTAATTACTGGTGGTAGGACCTCTTGTGAGTCCGCGCGGGTAGGTACCACCACTTTGCCGATTTCTGCTTCCCAAGTTTTCACTTCAAAAAAACCTGTTCCGTACCGTATCGTTATCACTCGGAGCCTGCGCGCTGTCCGCCGGAACAACACAATCATTCAAACTACTTGAGCGGCTTATCCCGCGCTGTCTGTTGCCTCAATGTCGTTAACGACGTGCTCAATGGTCCAGTAGCCGGGGCCGCCGCCCGCACTGTTACACTGACACTAGAACACGCGGGAATGTACGTCAGAGCAGACTTCATTACGCCCACAACTCGCGAGTACCTATACAAATCGGACTTTGTTTAAAAATATCATCAATTTAAAAAATATATTCTAATTGCTTTTTAAAATATACAATATAGTTATTTTTTTATTCTCCTCCTTCTTGCGTCGTATTCCTCTCACTGCTGAGGGTCGCGACCACCCTTCTGTATCACCTTCGCACGCATGACCTTTCTCCAACTATTTTTGTCTCTGGCGGTGTGGAGGGCGTTGTGAAGTGTGGGATCAAGAGCGGTGCGGATCTGGTCGGACCAACTTATCGGGAAGCGCCCCCGAGGCCTTTTCCCATCCACTTCATAATTATTTGAAAATGTTCAATACGATACAACATCTCTGAATATGTGTCCGGATTGTATGTAATATATGTAATGTGTGTAATATACTGCGGGATGGACAAGTTCTAAAAGTGTTCACGCTTAGAGTTGAAATTATATAAGTGTTTTGAAATTATCAGTAAGACTGTAATAAAATTGATATCTGTTTTTTTTTTAAGAGATTTTATGACCTAGTAACCGAGACCTTTAAGTCATGTCTTATTTTACTTTATATTCTTAATTTTATGAAAAATGATAATATGGAGTGAAATGAAATGAATATGATTAATTTGAGACATTAATCAACTGGGATGAAATGAAATTTAATGAAATGAAATGATATGGGATGAAATATAATCGCAGTAAAATGGTGGTCATTTACTGAGATTTTTTCAGTGGACTTTTTGGAGGAACCCGAGAAGTTACGTCCAGCAGCTTTGTTTCATTTTCCCACATTTGTGCACTTTCACAGATATTAAACAGTTAATAAACCACCATTATTACACATTTAAACCCGAAGAAACACTAAATAGACAAAATAAAACAAATCACACAACTTCACTCCTCGCGTTCCCGCTAAAAAGTCATTGATATCTGAGCCTTACAAAGAGCACAGATACAGCACAGAGTATATGTGGTATGTGGAAAATTATTAACTTAAAGTATCTGTTTGAATGAATTCAATCGTGATGACATTTGAGGTCAAGCATATTTTATAAAAGAAATGTATTGATCAAGTTAATATTTATTAAAATATTTCATTAAAAATTGGTTTTCTGTAATTCAACGCTCATTTAATATCATACAAAAATAGATAGATGAGGTCTGTTTTATTTTAATATAAGAATAAAATAAAAGAGTGCCGCGCGTCTCGTCCGCAGGACTACAGCACGGAGGGCATGAGCAACAACATGCTGGTGTTCCTGCAGCACCTGCGGGAGTTCGGCCTCGTCTACCAGAGGAAGGTCGGTATCTGCGCGCCACTCGGGCGTCGCGGAGCTGCCCCGCGCCACACTATATGGCATTGTAACTGTCTGTCTGTGGGCAACCGTGGGCGGGCGGACACCGGACGTCCGAGTGGCGACTAGGGTCCGCCGCGCGCGGGGACCGGGCCCAACCTCTGCCGTGTGTCGCAGCGCAAGGCGGGCCGCTTCTACCCCACCCGCCTCGCGCTCAACATCCTGCGCGTGCGCTGCGCCGCGCCGCTCGAGGCCGCCGCCGGCGCGCGCGGACACCTCGTGCTGGAGACCAACTACCGCGTGTACGGCTACACCTCCTCCGACCTGCAGGTCGCGCTGCTCGGCCTCTTCACGGAGCTCATCTACAGGTGACGCACCCCCCGCGCCCCGCCGCCCCCGCGCCCCCCCGCCCGCTGACCGTGCCGCCGTCCGCAGGTTCCCCAACGTGGTGGTGGGCGTGGTGAGCCGGGAGTCCGTCCGCCAGGCGCTGCGCGGTGGCATCACGGCCGAGCAGATCATCCACTACCTGGAGCAGCACGCGCACCCGCAGGTACCGAGCGCACTGCGCCCGTGACGTCACCGCCGCGTCTGCTGCAGTGACGTCACGGCCGCTCCGTCTCCACCCAGATGCTGAAGTCAGAGACGGGCGGCATCCGGTCGGCGTCGATGCTGCCCCCCACCGTGGTGGACCAGATCCGCCTGTGGGAGTCCGAGAGGAACCGCTGCGTCTACACGGAGGGGGTCGTCTACAACCAGTTCCTGTCGCAGGTACTGTGGCGCGTTGTGTGGCTGCTCATCTGCGCCGGTAGCACGCACAAGCTCGTTCTAGATGAATACATGCCTACCCCGCGCCCCGCAGGCCGACTTCGTGGTGCTGCGGGACCACGCCCGCGCGGCCGGGGTGCTGAGCTGGCAGCACGAGCGCGCGCGGACCATGGTGGTGACCCGCGCCGGACACGACGACGTCAAGAAGTTCTGGAAGCGCTACTCCAAGAACAGCTAGTGTCGCCACCGGGCCGCAGCACGCGCCTGTTGTCACTTTTAGCAAATAAAATAGTTTCGGAATAAAACGTACTTGAACATAACGAACTATTCTCCTGCCAACCCTTCAATTGTATTCTACATAAGTATAATTGGTACTAAAAAAATAAATTTATTTTTTGTTTGCCTGAACAACTTGAAACACTTTTATGTGAAAAAGACATGTCTGTTAAACAAACGTTTTTTATTTATTTTATTTTTATTGCCAGTGTAGGCACATGAGTGCGTACAATCCACCTGATGGTGAGTGATTACCGTCGCCCCCATGAACTTCAACAATGCCAGGGGCAAAGCCAAGCCGCTGCCTACTCCTTCGCACAAAGATTAAATATCTAATGAGTGAAAACAAATATTGTAATAAACCCGGCCCGTACAACGCGGTCTGTACAACGCGGGCGGCCTGATAGAGCGAGACGGTGCACGCGACGGCAGCCGGTCGAGGCACAGCAACGCTCCGCCGGCGCCGCTAGTCCGCCCCCGCTGTGTCCGCATATCAAACAGCTTTTTTGTCTTTGCAATTAAGGTGAAATTTAAAAACATTCACCGGAATATGATTGAAATATGCATAAAAATATTTGAGCCTTATGTAATGAGTTCAACGAATTTGCTATTGTCTATCTCGATCTGATGTGCTTAACTGTATAAGCGACCTAACGACTTTTGTTGAATTGGTTCAGGGCCGTCATCAAACAGTTAAAACAATTAATTAGTTTGTGTATGAAACTACTACATAATTGCGACTTAGAATTTTTTAACATTATTAACATGAACTACATTATTTATAGTGTGGCCACGGTTTGGCTTGAGACAGTCGTTGTGGGACTCCCTGTGTAGTACATGCATATAAACATCTGTAAGATAATTTTGTAAATAAACAATATTTTCTCTAAGATACTTCTTTTAATTGACATAAAATATATTTTAAAACAAGGACAAAATCTAGTTAGTGCGCACATTTAATAACTGTAGCCAGACCAGCATACGTCCCGTGTGATGTCGCTCGTGAACATACTACTACTACTGGTGGCAGGACCTCTTGCGAGTCCGCACGGGTAGGTACCACCACCCCGCCTATTTCTGCCGTGAAGCAGTAATGCGTTTCAACTTGAAGGGCGGGGCAGCAGGTGTAACCATACTGAGACTAGAATATATTAGACTAGATATATCTCAAGGTGGATGGCGCATTTGCGTTGTAGATGTCTATGGGCTCCAGTAACCATTTAACACCAGATGGGCTGTGAGCTCGTTCACCCATCTAAGCCATTTAAAAAATAACATGAACGCCAGCGACACAGTCAAGTCATTACCTACTCTCCGCAAACCTTATTTGAAGAAAGACATGTCATATAGCGCTCGGGGAAAATAGTGGAGGTGGGTTCATTCCAGTACCGGGTGGTACGCGGGAGCCACGTCTCTGTATCGCACCGGGGATTTACCCAGCGGGCCGGCACCGCGGTACACACTCCGCAGAGCACGACCCATGGCACAGGGTACACAGGCAGAGTATCGATACCGAAACTACATATCCGACCCTGTAGACTGAATGGTAAATCGTCGACGTCGCCCAAAGCACGTCATTACAGATCCTCCCGATCCATTAACGGTGCTTTTAGGCACCTCAAGCACCGGTCACCGTCGTCGTCGAACCCGTCGCTTGCGACGAAGGGCTCGACGAGCGAATTAACCCAGACACAGCCCATTGAGTTTCTCGCCGGATCTTCTCAGTGGGTCGCGTTTCCGATCCGGTGGTAGATTCTGCGAAGCACGGCTCTTGCTAGGGTCAGTGTTAGCAACTCTCCGGTTTGAGCCCCGTGAGCTCACCTACACACGCTAGGGTAAGCTGAAATAGCCTCTCAAGGCTAGGCAGGAAAAAAAAGGCATAAGTAGGAAAAAAAATCGATACCGATGTTATGAATTAAAAGAAAAAAACAACACATTTGCAAAATAACATATTTATTATTTAGACCGCAGTTGTGCAGTACAGAATCCGGAGCCCCGGGGGTCCCTCACACGTGGTTCAGTTCAGTTAGTCAAACTACCCTTAGAATACCATTACGCGCCACGACCCGTGTGCTCCAGTGCTGCTACACGCAGGGCTATTCATTTTAGGGTGTAATATTTATTATATGTATTATATTGTACTAGAGGTCCCGCAGTAATCGAAATTCGACTATAATTAATTGGAATTGTAAGTTTATACACTATTATGATTATATTTTCAAAGACTATTATACTTCTATAATCACAAATTTCGCCAAGGCTACTCTATAAAAAATATTAACAAAGACAAACAATATTTAATCTATTCTCAATTTGACAACAGACGTCAAGAACAAAAGTTTGACAATAAATAGTATGCATGCGTGTGTGCGTCAAATAGATGGTATATAGTGTGTGTAATGTTTTCTTTATTGATTTAATGTAACTTTTATGCATTATTTTAAAAAAATATTAGTATTGTGCACTTTTCTATATTCTCTATAAGTGTGGGAAATTTCATACTCCTCCGTCCGCATAATTTTCGTAAAAAGGGGTGCAGTTTTTGCTTCACGTATTAATAAAAGATGACAAATGAAACGCTCGCTTAGTAGTTTATCACAATCAATTGTATGTTTATTGAGAAACGTTTAGATACACGAGTGCGTCACGAGTCGGCGGGGGGCGGGGCGCCGGGGGGCGGGCGCACGGGGGACAACGCGGCGTGCAGGTGCTGCAGCGCCGACCTTACGCACGACGCCAGCGACGGCTCCTCGGGACACCGGACCTCCTGCGGCACACCACACTCTACTGCTGGTAGACTAGCATTGTACTAAGGAAGTGCGCATCTAATGCGCGTTCGCTGCGCCACTCTCGCGACGAAGGACACGTCGCGTAACCAAAATTGTAAAAATGTATATTGCGTAATCACTATATAGTTGGGATGGCGGCGACATTCGGGCTCCAGCAACCGCTTAGCATTAAGTGGGCCGTGAATATATTTGGCCCATGTCCAGAATTTCAAAAGCCGAAATTAGGAATGATGGCGCTGACGATGGCCGTGGGGGTGGTGCTGCTGCAACTCACCATGCTCTGCAGGTCGATGTCGGCGCGCTTGTCGTCGACGGTGACGTACAGCTTGTCGCCCTTAAACATCTTCGGCACGGAGTCTTCACCGAACATGTCTTGGAACATTTCTATAACGCACTCCTGCAAGAGAGTAGAGCGGCGTGAGTGAGGCGGGGCGCGGCGCGGCGCGGCGGGGCATGGCGGGGCGCGGCGGGGCGGGGCGGGGCGGCGGCGGGTGCGTACCTTGAAGTGCATGCGGTCGAGCTTGGGCGCGAGCGGCGGGTGCGTGGCGGCGGGCGCGGCGAGCGCGGCGGCGGACAGCGCGGCGCCCACCAGCGCGTCGGCGTACATGTCGGCCACGGGCCCGGCGCGCCACTGCAACACGCCCAACTTTTTGTGTAAACATATACTTTAACATTACAATTTTTCGCTAACAATTACTTCAAACCGAGACATTCCCCCGCGCCCCGCCCCTCCGCTCGGTCCCCTTGCGGCGCTGCGCAAGTCGACACGCGGAGGGACCCGAAACACCTGAAAATTCCGACGAGATTATTGTTATGAGAGTCTTCCGTTTAACGGCGAAAGGGCGCTCGCTCTCTTTCCTACGCAACCGACAGCGGGCCGGGGCGGGGACAGTCAAAGTTCAGATAAAGGCGTCGTGTGCAGTAGGACTGCTGAGAACTATGTACTGACTTCGAGCACTATGGTGCTGCTCTCGATGGTGAGCTCGATGCAGGAGTAGAGGCGCCACCTGGTCTCCGAGAGGAAGTCGATGTGTCCGGCGAGCTGCATGAGCACGTGGCGCAGCAGCGGGACCGAGCCCGCGTACTGCAGCGACTGCCGCTGCGTCACCTCCGACTGGACCAGCTCCGTGTACTCTGCGACACAACACACGCGCGGATATATATATGTTACGGTAAAAGTAGATATTGCCTCCTCGTTTGGGTAATGTGCATTCAACTAACATTTCAAATTTCAAAGAAGGGAAATGTACATTGAATCCTCAATGACTATGTCGTTTTGGTAAATGTGAGCATGGTATACAAAATACGAAATCGCAAGTGGTATTAATGTGGTTACAAACTAACTTAACTACAACCTAACTTAACCTAACCTACGACATATTATATAATATGCAAAGAAAAGTATCTTTTGTTTGTCATTTATATTTTTTTATTAAAACAATTTTCGTTATTAAAGCCTTTTGTATTATGTTTATTAAAATAAATATTTTTTTACTGCAACAACATTATTAATTATTTTTTTTACCAAAACGTGAAGGTTAGTGTACACATTTGCCGAGAAATGTTCGTAATATACATTATATTCAGTTCACATATACCTAACTATTTGGCAAATATGCACATTTACCGGTAAAAGTGTACATTTCCCAAGAGTGTACATTTACAGTAACATATATGTATATGTATATATATATATATATATATACAACATGTAACATATTTAACGCACACCCTCAAACACCCCAATTTGACTTTAATAGTATAAACGCTATGCATACACCAAATATTATTTATATGTGCGTTAACATTGATTATTTGTGAAATTAGTTATTCCCATTTCGTGGAAATAAAATGGTCACCGATTCACACTCCGCTGCGCACGCACACACAGACACATGTACCTACTCGCCGCGCCCGCTCCCCGCTCTCCGAGTGCCACCCGACAAAAATAAGTAGGTAATAATAATAGGTACACGAAATAACTACATTATGATTTATGATAGTAAATATTTATGATTCTTCTTTCCATCACACTTTTCAGGTTTTGGATTGTCGTCATTGAATAATTTTGTTCTATGTGAAGCCAATATTGCGTAATTACTGATTAGTTAAAGTAAATTTGTAAATAAGAATTATTAAACTGCTGATAAAGCGTGATTTTATTAGACGCCACAATACCTACCTACGACAAAGTTCAACAAAGACGGCGCAAAAGATGTGAATAAAAATATTTACAATAATGAAAAGATTTTGTGTTGTCCAGCTGGAGCACTGGGTATGAATACTCCAGAGGGTCCCACAAACAAGTTCGAAAAGGAATGGTAGCGACGGTGGTTGCGGCCGTTGCGGGTGAACTGTCGGCGCCAGTAAAGGCGCACGCGCGGCTTGCCAAAAGGAAAGCCCCTCGGTCGCTACTCTTTGAATCGCGCCGGGAATCGAGAACGAAAGTCCCTGATTAGTCGCGGCGCGCGATCAGACGCGGCTGCCGACGCGGCAGGCCTTAGGGTTGCTATAAAGATCATAAACAAACTTACAGTTTAATCTGCACTCACACGGCGTTGTCGTTCTAGAACATTTTCAAAATGTCCACCGCCTTGTTCAATGCACTTTAATGACCGTTTTCGTTATTGTTGTTTTATTTTAGACAATACTGCAATGTCACTTTTCACTTTTTCAAAGGCGGTTATTATCTTATTCTTTAGTTCTTCGGCACTTATTGTCTGTGTGTTATAAACTAGCGATTTAATTCGCCCCCACAAAAAAAAGTCGAGAGGCGTCAAATCAGCTGATCTAGGAGGCCACTGAACAGGCCCTCCGCGCCCGATCCAGCGTTCTCCGTACTCGGCATGAAGATGCTGGCGAACACTCCAGGTGAAATGCGCGGGGGCACCATCGTGTTGGTAAAATACCTCTTGTAAATTAACAAGAGGTACGTCCTCTAATAGAGTAGGTAAAGTTTCTCGTAAAAACAGTAAATATGACTCTCCTGTCAGACGTTGTAAAAATACTGGTCCCAGTATGTGTGTACCGATCATACCCGCCCAGACATTGATTGAAAATCGATGTTGGAAGGAGTCTACTCTGCATGCGTGTGGATTTTCATGCATCCATAAATGCGTGTTATGTCGATTGTACATTCCCACACGTGTGAATGTACTTTCGTCAGTCCAAATAATGTTTCGCTGCCAATTTTGTAATAACCAGCGGCAGAACTCTAAGCGTGGTAAGTAGTCACTTGGCGTCAGCTCCTGGCATCACCTGAGGTGGAATGGATGCTCGCCATCACCACTAAGCGTGCGCCATATGTGCATATGGCTACAGCCAAAGCGTGGTGCTGCTTCCCGGGTGCTACTGTGCGGATTTTCGTCGAAATAATCGAGAATTTCGTTTTGGAGACGAGTGTGTGTACGCATATTGTCTCCCCTGTCGATAGCCGTGTTTGGACGAAAAGTTCCGTGGTCTCGAAGCCGTTGTGTTGCTGATAACATAGTGCGGCGGTCTACACTAGTACCGTATGTCGCGTTAAATATTCTACACGCTAGTGCCACATTATCATCACTTCGTGCCAAAGTTCTCACCATTTCTGTGTATTGAACGTTAGTATACCGAAAAGACATAGCGAAATACGGGAGATATTTTATTTGCACTATCACTTGACCTCTTATCGATAAGGAGGACGCGGCGTGAGTGACTTGTCAAAAATTTTTTTTTTTACTTCGTTGTTTAGATTTTTCTTTGATCACCGCCGACGCAACCGGGCTCGCCGCGAACATCGGGATTAGCCTGCCATCTCACTCTATTGTAAGAATATTAAGCCGACGAAAGAAAGGGATAGTAATTATTTTTGTATTACATGGCTTTCTTTTATGTATCGTAGTGTTGCTGTGTTAGTGTTGCTGTTGCTGTGTGATTGTGTGCGTAGGTATTTTATTTTGTAATAGACTATTAGCCTTGAAATAAGTATCAGATTTCTTTAATTAAATAATTTTTTTTACTAATTAGTTATTTCATTTTAAAAAGTCTTAATACCCTGACTTACGTTCCATTTTCGTTTCTATGAACTGTTTAGCTAGCTGTGTAGGGTGACTGTATTTTCCTTAGTTTTAACGCAATTTTTAAAAAAAAAAATTTGTCATAAAAAACAATCAAAATCGATCCAGATTCCGATTCTGAACAAATTACTTTCAGGGTGTGCGTTAATTATGTTACATGTTGTATATACGTTTATCTACGCAATTGAATCATATATTGTAGCAATAATCATTTATTGTACTGATAAACGTGACGCACGTCCTGACCGAGCGTCACGCGCCATCACGCGGCCTGACACTACGGAGCACACCGGGAGACGGAATGTGAACCTACTGTTGAGGTCTGCGGGCGCCAGAATGTGATAATTGAAGTTTCTTTTGACGAGGATGCCCTGCAGCTCCTGACCTTCCTTGGGAGGGTCTACCGCCAGGGAGCCCATCACCTGCGGGACGAGCAGTGCTATTAGCGCGTGGGGTGAGGGTGCGGGGCGGGGTGGGGTGGGGTGCGGGGCGGGGGCTGCACCTTGGCGGTGGTGTCTCCGCGGAAGCAGAGCGCGAGGGGCTGCGTGTTGCGCGGCGTGTGCACGAGGATGGCGCCGCGGTGCTCCCGCTCCAGCGCCGCGCGCAGCCGGGACATCTCGTTCTGCTCGCCGTGCACCAGCACCTGCACACCGCGCCCGCTGTAGTCGCCGCTACACTGCACTACACTACACTACACTACACTACAGCCGACACTCACCACGTGCGGCGGCTTCAGGATGTTGATGAACTCCGAGGTCTGCTGGTAGTCGGTGTGCGCCGAGAACGAGATGTAGTCCACGGACATCCGCAGCGGCAACTTCTGGCCGGACATGGTCGTAATCTCGTCCGGCTCCGACAGGATCGTCTTCGCCAGCGTCCCCTCCACGCAGTAACCTGCCACCGACCTCACCGTGAGAGTGTCGCCACTACAACGTTGTTGTACGCGGACGGATGCTATACTACTTTTAATAAAGAATTAACACATTTGTATCGGCAATACAACACGATATATGTATGTACTTTACACTTATAGATTAATTGATAAAATACGCTGCGCTGGCGACGTGTCGCTGCGGTCAGGAGGACGCTCCGGCCGGACTCACCCGCTATGATGACTCCGTTCTTAGGGTCGGTGCACCAGGACTCGAACAGCTCCCGAGACAGTCCCGACTGCATCATGCCCGGGGACGCCATGATCACGCACGGCCCTATGTCCTCAAAGTGGTCTATGCCCTGAAGTCAGAGACACAATATACAATAACGAGCTGGATAGAGGGAGCGCGTCGTCGAGAGGCGGCAAATAAAGTTAAATGCGAGAAACACGCGTGTGGTTGACAAGTACGGCCTAGATCGGTGTTTCACAACATGGGACCCACACCCCACAAGGGGGCAATCGCACTAAATTAATATAGAAAATCTGTATTAAAATTATTTTGAATTTCAATTCAGTTTTTTATTATATATTTTGAAATATTACTTATTGTGTTCTGAGAACAATTTCATAGTGATTTCTTCCTAAAATCTATCATTTATGCTTCTTAAGTGAACAAATCAATTTCTTATGTATGTGGGACATAAAAATTTTAGAAATGTTACAGTTGGACACGGCACAAAAAGGTTGGGAAACACTGGTCTATAGAAATAATTATAAAAAGCCAGTATTCTCTTTTATATTAAAATGTTACTGATTTCACACATATGATTAATATGCACATGCAATAATCGGTTGACATATGCCCCAGGACAACAGACCCCGCCCCGCCCCCTCGGCGGCTGGGGGTTCCCGTGCGTGTGCTCTTGTGTGATTAATCGGTTTTATTAAAATACACATCAGATTTTTTTATTGAAATATTTATATTGTTTGTAGTCGTTATGCATGTGGCTATTGTTATAAAAGTGGTTGGTATACTGACAACGTAAGAACCTTATTGGCGTAGACCTGTAAATAAGAAAATTAAAATGAATATGTTTAAATTTACAAGTGAACTTAACAAAAAAATATTATATTATGTTAAAATTACCTATTAGTTTTGTATATTTCATTGTTTATAAATTTCTATACAAGAAATCAATGGCCCAGGGCAAAAATGTATGAGTCCAGCCCAGGGACCAGCACAAATGAGGCACGTCGTAATAATTACGGGTATATAATACAACTTCAACCCAGAATCGATGGTGTCACTCATACATACATTGATTGCAAAACATCATGAAATATGGCACTACTAAAACGTATTGATTAACGTTGCTTTTCTTTCTTCTTAATCAACATAATACAAATAACTCATTACATTGTGCTTGACAAATTACGTGAAACGATTTTTAATTTATATCAATAAACTAGCGGCCCGGCAGACTTCGCAGTGCCTAAATCGATATAAAAGACCTAAACTTTTTTTTAAATAAACTTAAAACAAACAAAAGGAATCCGTCCGACGGGGGACACATGAAATGAAAAACAAAATTGTTATTTTTGTTTAATTCCAAGCATTTTCATATTTATCTACCTTTTAAACCTTCTCTGGACTTCCACGAATAGTTTAAGACCAAAATTAGCCAAATCGGTCCAGCCGTTCTCAAGTTTTAGCGAGACTAACGAACAGCAATTCATTCTTATACATATAGATAGAAGATAGATGGTATGGTTCAGGTGATTTACGTGTGGATTAAATGGCTCGCGCCAAGGGTCCGGCTCGGCGGCGCGGCGCATTGTCTACAGACTCCTGTCGTCTGCTGTACTGCCGATGTCAATAACCATACGGCACGGCGGTGTACTGTACAGAGCACAGACCGTTGACGGATGCGACGCAACAAAACAGTTGAAGCTCGTGGTCATATTAAAATACCATTTGAACTCGTTTCTAAAGATAATTGTTTTACATCTCCGTGGGCTGTCTGTTGAGCCTCTACTCGTGGAGTTAATTGAAAATATCAATTCAAATTATTTATTTTCGGGATTATGTAATAAAACCCATATTTATTTTATTTACAACAGAATCCAGTGACTTGTTTTCGTGACTATTTTACTGTAGTCAGTTCAACATTACAGTTACGTATTGACCGCCGAGCACAGGCGGGCCGCGCGCCCCAGTGGGGACGAGGAGGGGCAACATTATCAAATAGCTTCTAGATAATGTTCAATTATTTAGGTATTCATTTATATTTCTAAACACGATTTTCAACGTAGGTCGGATGCAAGACCAAGGTCACTTAAAGTCTCAACAAAGATTCTGTTTCTTATCTATCATTTTAAAGTAATTTATTTGATAATTGTATTTTTATGTCGCTGTGCGGGCTGCGGCCAGATGTATATATGATTAGATTACTATTTACGTTATCCGTCTCGAGTAACGTAATCTGTGGCTTGTCAATTCGTCGTCCGCGATAATTAGAGGCGTGTGTCGCTTCTAGTCGATCTAAAATAATTATAATATAGTGATGTTAAGGTTAGCATTGAATCATTTAAGATTTTTAATGACCCGTTATTGAATTAACGAATAAGTTAGACGCCGCGCGTCCACGCCGGTATACTTTTAGGTTACATTCGGGTTTTTTAGTGATATGGTGTAATTTTTTTTTTGTTAGACAGTATTTGTGATTAGTTACTTAGAATTACACATCTCTAAATAACGTTATCAGCCCACAGACGTCCACTGCTGGACATAGGCCTTAAGAAGAAGAAGAAATAACGTTAAGATAAATCAGACCATTTAGTTTTACGTGTGCATCCATAATACCGTCCAGGAAACTCCCAAACGAGCGACGCATCTGTTTTGTTTTCATTTCTTTTTATTACCCTATTAGCAGACGAGCATACGGCCCAGCTGATGGTGAGTGTTTACTGTCGCTCATGGACGTCAGCAATGCCAGGGGCAGAGCCAAGCTGCTGCCTACCGTTAAGTACTCTCCACAAGCCTCGTTTGAAGAAGGACATGTCATAGCGCTCCGGAAACACCGCGAGGGTAGCTCATTCCACAGGATGGTACGTGGCAAAAAAAGATCTCTGGAAACGCACTGTGGATGAATGCAGTGGCTCCAGGTAGTATGGATAAACTCTACTCCGGTAGCGGGCGGTGCGATGGTAAAAAATAAATGATGGAATCATCTCAAGCACCACAATCAAAAATATCAGTCAAATTATTAAAAAACCATTTTGTAAAAACATCATCTCGGCCTGGGCGCACAAACCACCTCGTGGTGAACGGTCACCATCTCCTGTGGGTAACAGGGATGCCATACTATCCCGTTGTAGAGTCGGATGTATTTTTATGGTTAGAATCCACCTTTTTCTTATCCTAGGCACACTTTACGTGTGTATTTCTTATAATATGTTCCATTATACTTTGCGATAGATGGTGCATTTGAAAGCTAGACTGATTAGTTGGTTGGAGAACAACCGGGAGTTAGTAGTGGCGCTGTTCTGTCTGCCAGCCAGCTTCCTGTTCACGGTAGCGCTGCAGCTGCGAGCGCACTTACGGAGACTCGTCGCTCGCGCCGACCAGCACGAGAGGGCCGTTAAAGAGATCCAGGCTAGGGTATGTTCATTGAGTGATGATCTACTGAGGTGTCATCATACCATCAGCCTTCATAATTCCGAGTTCCAGATCAGAGTAGGCGTGTTGACACGGAACGGTATGATGATCTACTGAGGTATCATCATACCATCAGCCTTCATAATTCCGAGTTCCAGATCAGAGTAGGCGTGTTGACACGGAACGGTATGATTATTCGTGCTTGACCGCTTATTCTATAACACCAAAAGACAGCATCTGTCAGTTTCCAGCACGCTGTGACCCGTCCTAAGGCTTGTAAAGTGTTTGTGTTAGTTTCGTCATGTCCGAGAGCCACAACTCACTTGATTAACGGGTTGAGACGCTCGTCTACATCCGAAAGTAATGCAAAGTTGTCCCGTAGTCCCGAGGGCGCAACACGACAGAGCTTGACAAGCCGACTGGCCACTTCTGTTTATGTAGTTCAATAGTATATTCCTGCCGCCTTAGAAGACCCGTCAAAACTACATTCTGAGGATCAACTGCTGTTTCCGTAATCAACTTACTTTGTAATGTTTGCCGAAAGGGTGCACTGCAAAATACTATTTCCTACAAATATTTCAGGTCCAGGAATGGAACAAGCTTCCGTCACGAGACCGTCGACTGCTGTGCACGTCGAGACCCAACTGGTTGTCTCTCTCTACTACGTTTTTCGAAAAACATCTCCATCATCGAGTTCCTATACCGCTTTACGACATATTGGAGCTGGATGAACAAGCTATGACTGTCAGAGTCGAGCCAATGGTGACCATCGGCGACATCACAGAATACCTCATACCGAAGGGCTATTCATTGGCCGTCACTATTGAATTGGTTGACGCTACACTTGGAGGTGAAATACTTAATAATTTAAAATAAAATATTTTCTTTTTAATTTTTTCTTCACGTTCGGTTAGCTAATTTGATTTTGACTTGCAGGTCTTGCATTCGGCACTGGAATGTCCACTCACTCCCACAAAGCGGGCTTGTACCACGAGACTATTACTGCGTATGAAGTGGTTCTCGGTGACGGGTCCCTGGTCACAGCTACAGCTGACAATGAACACTCTGATCTCTTCAAAGCCCTCCCGTGGTCGCATGGTAGTCTTGGCTTCCTTGTGGCGCTCACGTTGAAAATTGTCAAAGTAAAACCATTCATTAAGATCAAGTACACTCCGGTTGAAGGACAGAAGGAATATTGCAACATGCTGCGAGAACTTTCTGGAACGTACGAAAGAGAACCTAAAGAATTCCCCGATTTTCTCGAGGCAACAATCTTTAGTGAGAACGAGGCGGTCGTCATGTCAGGAGACTACTGCGACCGCGACCCGACTGCGCCAGTGAATCACTGCTCGAGGTGGTACAAGCCGTGGTTTTACAAACACGTACAGTCCTTCTTGAAGAAGGGGGAGAGCGTCGAGTTGATACCGTTGAAAGATTATTTACTCCGACACAACAGAGCTATCTTCTGGGTCGTCGAGGACATGCTCTCATTCGGAAACGACGCCTTGTTCCGATACTTGTTCGGTTGGCTGCTGCCCCCCAAGCCCGCCTTTTTAAAATTCACGACGACGCCGGGGGTGCGAGCCTACACATTCACGAAGCAAGTCTTCCAAGACATAGTGTTGCCGATCAGTGAACTGGAACGGCAGATCGAGATGGCCACGCAATTGTTTGACAAATTCCCGCTGCTTGTGTACCCGTGTAAAGTGATCGATCGCGGTCCATCGTCCGGACAACTGAAACGACCCCACTCTAAGTACTTGGTCCCGGGAACAAACTATGCGATGTACAATGATTTGGGAGTTTACGGCGTCCCGGGGAAGGTCAAAGAGAAGAAGCCATACAGCCCGGTGACGGCTATGAGAAAGATGGAAGAGTTCACGAGAGAAGTGGGTGGTTTTTCATTTCTTTACGCCGATATATTCATGACCCGAGAGGAGTTTGAGGCCATGTTTGATTTATCTCTGTACGAGAGAGTTCGAAGGAAGTATGGAGCTGAAGGAGCCTTCCCACATTTATATGTTAAAGTCAAGCCAGAGATTGATGTTTTCGCTATTGGTGAAGAGAACGCTGTCCAGTGAACATCTCGGTCGATGCAAACTGTCCACTTCTAGAGGAAATACGTTCTCTCTCGTTTTGGCGTCCACTTTGTGTATCGACTTAATCCTAACGATATAATTACGATGATAATAAAAGTGCAATAGATGTAGATATTTTATTATTGGTGAACTAATCCAGTTCATCGCGGCCTCCTTAATAAAACGAACACTTTGAAGACTTTTTTTTTAATTTTGTAAACCTGAACCAAGAGATTGTCTTTAAAGCTAGCAGACATGTTGAATGCACAACGTGACGCATGTTTGTGAAAATGAATCTGTATCTGCTCTCGTGTTTCAATCACATTAGTTGATTGCTGTTGCACAATTTTATGATTAGACAGAGTTAAAGTCATTTGTGCCCAACTAAACGTGTTTTGCGACAGGGCGGGTATGCTGTGTGAGTGGGCATGTGCGAAGTGTGTGTGGGGGGAGTGCTGTGTATTTGGGTACGTGCGTAGTGTGTTGGGGGTGCTGTGTGAGTGGGCATGTACGAAGAGTGTTGGGGGGGGTGCTGTTTGAGTGGGCATGTGCGAAGTGTATTGGAGGAGTTTGCTGTGTGAGTGGGCAGAGGTACTGTATTGGTGGGTGTGCTATATGGGTGGGCGAGCGTGCTGAGTGGGCAGTTACCTTCAGGTTGGAGATGTGTCTAAACACGAAGGGGTTGTTGATAGCGATCTGGCGCCGGATGCGGTCGTTCATCGCGTTAACATAGGTCTGGTACACCGCCATGCACTTCTTGGCCAGTGAGGACGCGTAGTATATGGGAATGTCTTGCAGCTCGGGGTGCAGCGACCAGTACTCGTCTGTTGATTCACGGCCACTTGGTTATTTATTGTTGCTGTCGATCAGCGCCACGTACCTGCGCACGTGACCACCACTACTCCGAAATGTATGAAGTTGGATATTGTAAAATTAACAAAACAAAAGAACGATGTGAATAGATTTTAGCGTCCGGGCTCGGCGCGCCAGCACTGCCGTGCCTTGAGGCAGAGAGACTGACCGAGTATGAGCAGCAGCTCCTGCGCGCGGCCCAGCGCGAACACGGGGATGAGGCAGCGGCCGCCGCGCCCCACGATGTCGCTGACCAGCCCCGTGAAGCGACTCTCCCGCTCCTCGCGCTTCTCGTGGATGTGCGTGCCGTACGTGGACTCCTGCGCGGGGGACAACGGTCAGTCTATGGGATCCCGCAGACACTTTGTGAACTTTTCTGCCGATCGACCGCAATAAAACCATTTCATTTGATTACATTAAAACTTAATGTTAACATTTCGTTTGCATAAAAAAATATTGAAATACTACACCATATACAATAAAAATATTAAAATGTGGAAAGATTTTGAAATTCTACAGCGTTCAACTCAATATACCCTTTGTGGGAAACCCGGTATATAAACATAGTCCAGAGATGGGAAACAAAACTCAGCCACATCAACATGCAGCCAATCAACATAAACATTATAACTAAAAAACATTATAAATAAGGACAGGGCCTACTGAACATGACGTCAGTGTTCACACTTGTGTGGCACAAGTTCACTATAACTTTATGTAATGAAATTGCAGAACTTTGGATATGTATTTAATGTTTTATCCAAATATTTTAAGATTTACTTTTCTTTTCATTTTGACAAATGACACTTGAGAAATGACTCATCTCAATCATCAAATTTTAAAACACTTACAGTAATCAAAACATCAGGATGAACCGTCGGTATCTCTGCAGCCATCAAATGTCTATCCTCTTGTCTTGAAAAATCTCCCGTGTATAATATCTGTCATGATAATCATTTACTTTAATCGAAATCTACATTAAGGACAAACACATAAAAGATTTGAAATCTTAACATCAGATATTTTACAAATTATTTTATTATTTAACATTGATAATGTTTTAAATAAAATATTACCAATATTATTATCAATATTATCGTCCATAATTATTAATAAAACATTTTTTTTCAATTTCATTTCTTTTGCCATCTCCGATACTCCTATACAATAAAACAAGAAATAGTAAATCTCTTCTGTACTACAGCTAAAAAAGCAAGTTATAATACATAAAAATATTATTAATAGAATATTAGAAATATTACCCTCCCTCTCACTTGATAAGTGCCGAAACCACTTAGAATCACACGGGCTGTATACTTTGTGCAACATAAATGCATTCACGCGATGAAATACCAAATATGTATAACATAAAAATTCTAAGGCCCAAATTACCTTGACTCCAGCTATTTCAATCATAAACATGGCTGCTCCGAGTACATGTCCAGCATTGTAAGCCCAAAATTTGACACCCCGTACATCTCTTTCTTCATGGAAGTTTATAGTTTCTATTCTGTCCATTGAATTTTCTAGATCCGATTCCGTATACAACATTTGTTCTGTTGATATGTTGCTGTAATTGATTTGGGTTACACATATCAGTTCAAATCGAAATTATGTATTTATATTTTTTTAAGTATTTTGGCCCTGTTTAGCCTTACGAAACAATTTAAAACTCACCTAACTTTAATATAATCAGAAACGAGCCATCTGTAGATAGCCTTAGTGGCATGTGTCATGAAAACTCGACCTTTGAAGGAAGTCTTCGTCAGGAACCACGGAAGGGCTCCACTGTGGTCCAAATGAAAACTAGAAAGAAACATTTAGAAATATACGTATCTTAGATTTATTACCAATGTGGCATCATTTTTTCCACAGGGTTCTATTGGCTAATAGACACATAAATCACTACATCTATCTTTTTAATTCTATTCTCGAAAATAACAATCAGACAGACATGATGCATTTTATAAATTGATTTAAACTTTCATGGCCGTCTACATTACACACATATTATTAACTGGATCCATGTGACAATTTCTACATTTAATTAGTTTTATATATTTTCGTGTTGTTGCAAGTGACGTCAGCTTTAAATTTAGTAAAAATAATGCATTTTCAAAGTGTTCAGAAAAAAACTGCCAATATCAAAAATGTGTATTATCTGGGAGAGTCATCAACTTTCATTGTTAACACACAAAATCGGACTTGAAAGAGGATAGACAGATTAGGCTGCTTATACCTTCCAACCGCCATCTTCCTGCCTACCAGCCTACCTGTAATAATGGCACTTACAACTCTGAATATCTGGAACTTTTACAGCTATTGCTAAGATTAGAGGTTGAGTTCAGGACCCACATGGTGCTAAGTGCTTACCAAAGCCCTTAGACATCAGCAACATATATGCAACATGCCACCACCCACCATGAGATATGAGTTCCGAATCTTAGTTTTACAGCCTAAAGGATGTCCCATCATAAAAACCAAATCACATTACTGCTTCACAGCAGAAATTTGCAGGGCGGTGGTATATATCTGAGCAGGCTGACAAGATGACCCTCCATCAGTAATTACCAGTGTTTGGTTTCTATGACACAATGTTATTCCTTCACTATAGTCATTTATGAACATTTGTCAAGTACGTTTAATATTTCATTAGAAAAATTGGTACCATGGTCTGTGGAATTTAAACACTGGCACAGTACTCAATACGAATGCACCGGGAGTTTTATATATTTTTATACATAGTACCACATATTCTGTATTAGGGCAGTGTGTAACGTACAGTTAGTAGCGCCGGTCATTCTCGGTGTGCTATAAATCGCGCAATAAATCATTAACTACCAATTGACTTTAATTTCTACACACTCCTTAATAGGTGACTGCAACCCAATATACACATCACCTAGAATACTTTAGGCCTTTCAATAGAGGGTGTTTATAAATAATAATAATAAATATTTACTAACAATCACGCCGCGTTAACTAGTCCCATGCTAAGTTCGTAAAAATCTTGTGTTACAGGTACCAGATAACGGAAATATATGTAAGATATTTATCATAGACATACATATATTTAATATACTTCCATAACACTGGAAAAGACGTTTTATATTTATCTTACAAATATCTTCCCTTGGCGGGATTTGAACCTGCGACCCCCGTGTGTAGTGACCATGTCACTCACCACTACACCAGACAGCCGTTAATAAATGGGTGATTATTGTATTTAAGACCAGACAGATAATTGCTGTTCATCAATATGGTTTTATAAAAACATACTTACTGTGAAACTAACAGAAGATCCACTTCGTCTGCCTCTATAAGGTCTATGAAGGGTAGGGCGTCCATTCCAGACAAACCAGGATGGATGCCACAGTCCAACTAAAAAAATATGAATATTTTTGTCCATAATATTGTAAATTTTAAAATATATACTTCTTTTGAATTATATAACTTAGCCACAATGAATGTCTATACTATGTGAATATTACAATATTGCTATAAATACTGTAAAGGGCACATCACTACACACACACATAATTGATATATTACACCACTGCCTCATCTTGTCAAACCTGAGAAAGTGAATGTGTACAGTTCTGGGGCCATACTTTAATACTGCAAAACATGAAATAGGAACATGAAACATAAACTAACCATTATCTTTTTCCCTTTGAACTCCAACATGATGCATGATCTGCCAACTTCTTGGCCAGCTCCACTGAAAATATATTTTCTAAGCTTCAATTTTTTTAAGCAAACATGTTATAGTATTACTGTATTGTTTTATTAATATTAGCATCTAAGCCAGTTCATAACATTGAATTTTTATTACTTTTTTTGTTAATTTTGAGTGTAATATTAAGTAATAATAAAGAAGGTGTTTAAGGAAGCTTAAAGTCTGTATTGTTTTGAAACTTGTTCACATTAATTATTTTACTTACAGTGGTCTTATTGTCAATTGATCGCTTTCCTCCGCAGGCACTGGATCAGTGCCTTTTCTTGGATTTGTAGTCATTTTGTTTATTTACAAATATTCATTTACAGGGATTTAACCAATAGCTTAATCACAATAAGATAAAACTTTGTGGTGTTATATTATAAGTGACGATTAATCAAATAACGTATAATAACTACCATTAAGATTTACTTTATAAGTTAGAATCAGTTCCTGTAATCCAGTCAGTTACAATTTAGAAACATGTTAGGTTATGGTACGGTACCGATTTTTTTTCTTCTCCAGTAGTAGAGTAGTAGTAGTTTTATTTTTCTAGCTGGATAGGCAAAGGTATAAATCATATCATACAACCTACGAATAACTGATAAGTTATTATTTATTCGTAGCATACAACTTAATCTTTTATAATTTTTTAATCAAAATGATATGAAGTGAAATGAAATGAAGTTGATTAATTTGGAACATTAATCAATTGTCACGAAATAAAATGAAATGAAATGAGATAAGATGATATGGGATAAAATATAATCTCAGTAATATGGTGGTTATATTTACTGAGACTTTTTGACCCACAGACATAGGCGACTGAGTTTCTCGCCGGATCTTCTCAGTGGGTCGCGTTTCCGATCCGGTGGTAGATTCTGCGAAGCACGGCTCTTGCTAGGGTTGGTGTTAGCAACGTCGTTAGGTTTGAGCCCCGTGAGTTCACCTACTAGTTAAGGTTACGCTGGAATAGCCTCTCAAGGCTACCAGCTTAGGTAGGAAAAAAAAATTAGACTTTTTGAAGGATCCCGAGAAGCTACGACCAGCGGCTTTGTTTCATTTTCCCACATTTGTGCACTTTCACAACAGTTAAACAGATATTAAACAGTTAATAAACCACCGTTGTTACAAATTTAAACCTGAAGAAACACTAAATAGACAAAACTAAACAATTCATACAACTTCACTCTTCGCATTCCCGCCAAAAAAGTATTTTTCTTCTCCAATAAAACAAAGCCCCCCTCACAGATTATTAAAATAATTAAATACGAGTAGGGTGTAGGTATAACGACGAAAGGAAGATGTTCCCCCGAGCGGGTGATATTGCTCGGTAGACCGATAATCCGAATGTTGTTGTTTGGAACTTGTTTATATGCAAGCTTATCTTGAAAAGGTCGTAAGCGAGATTCAGGCATTTGACAAATATCTTGTGTTATCTGATAGCTACCGCCACAAGATATGTAATAATTACTAGCTAACCCCGCAAGCATTGTTTTGCCTTAAAAAAAGTTTCTAAGAAAGATAAATTAACCTAGATATCGACTGCAGCGCCATCTGCCGGGCTGATTTGTGAATCTAAACCATCCAGGACACCACCCAAACACATACAAAAAAAATCATTCAAATTGGTCCAGCCGTTTAGGAGGAATTCAGTGACAAACACACGCACAGAAGAAATATATATAAAGACTAACTGACCCGGCAGACTTCGTAGTGCCTCAATCGACAAATAAAAGACCTAAACTTTTGTATAAAATAAACTTAAAACAAAAAAAATCAATGCGTCCGACGGAGGACACATCAAAGGGAAAACTAAATTGTTATTTTTATTTGATTCCGAGCATTTTCATATTTATCTACCTTCCTTTTAAATCTTCTCTGGACTTCCACAAATAAAGACCAAAATTAGACAAATCAGTTCAGGCGTTCTGAAGTTTTAGTGAGACTAACGAACAGCAGTTCAATTGTATATATATATATATATAGATAAAGATAATAAACAAAAGATTACGCTTATGGTATGATACCTTTGCTTTTCCAGTTGGAAAACTAATACTGTCAAACTGTCAACATAATAAATATTGACAAAATACACGTGTGCTAATGAAATTTATAAATTTACAGCTAATGAAATAAATAAGGGTTGCATTCATTGAAATAATTGTAATGCCGAAGCAGAAGTTGTTTGATGAAGATTCAGCGGATGAGGTCACATTTAAAACTGAAAATGAATACGCAAAGAAGTACGATTCGTGGCGTGAGAAGGAAGAATTACATAAATGTGAGGAGTCTAATTTAAGTTCTCTGAGTTGTTTCAGAAAACCAGAAGTGTAAATTATTACATTACATATTATAAAATATTGCTATTTACTGATTAAAATGAGGTTAATTCAAAATTATTGAAAATCTTGACTCCATTTGACTTGTGAGCAGGCAAACTGCTGTCAGATAAATAAACATCAGTGAACACTAGATGAGCTGCCTCTGCTAAGTTTGACATGACAAGACGCCGTCGAATCCAATAATAGCGTTGTATATTCATCATGTCAAAGCCCCAGTGTTATTCTAATTTTTAATTAGCTGAGTTTCATTGATATGTTTGACTCTCGAAATGAATTTTTCTATTTATTTTAAATTAAATTTACTGCAATTTCTGCAGTGTTAAATGAAATGAAAATCATAAACTACTTCGGTTATTCTAGTTTTTATATTTCCAATGGTGTTCAGTATCATGTGGAAGGGAAACCCGATTTGGCTCCTAAAATCTTGAGAGTTTTCAATAGATCAAAATGGTATTTCGTGCATAGACAAAAACTTTTATTGGTGTTGCTCACAACAGTTAGCAAATGTGGATGTTCAAGTGGTTTCTTAATTTGGATTTTTTAGTGGAACAAAAATATGGAGACAAGGTGCTCAGCTCTGATATCCTAATGTCTTCGGATAGTGAAGATGAAAGTGATGGGCCACCCGAGGTGTCTGAGGAAATGGAGAGACAATTCCTTAAAACTCTTGCACTACTGAAAACTAAAGATCCCAGAATATATAATCCAAGCTTTAAATTCTTTGAAAGTGCTGAAACAAAAGAGCCAGGTAAAATATTTTTATGTTGATATATTCTCAAAACCTTTAATTAACTATAGAAGCAAAATTTATAAAAAATGTAGATAATAAATTATAGCTTACATTTAGATTAAATTATACTTAAGTTATAAGACATTTGTTTTAAACAATATTATATTACAATTAAATAATAATATTATTATATATAAAGGATATAAATACAAATCATACATAGGAACTGAAAAAGATCACATACTTAGAGCAATAGAGGAGCATGATAAAAATATAGGCAAATATTCAATATTTAAAGAAACACGACCAAATCTAAATGAAATAGGATTACAGCAAAATAAAAAATATACAGACAAAGAATTAAAAAATGCAGTAGTTAAGACAAAAATAGATATAATAAAAGCGAAACCAATTAATTAATTTTACAAAACATTACTAGAAAAAGAAAATACCGACAGAGCCCAATCTTTCCAATGGTTCAAAGGCAACCGGTGTCTCCAACATTGGAATCAGCTATTGATCAGAAACTGCAAAAATAACACAATTCATCTACCATGCCAGTTCAAACCGACATCACAATAGACCAGACATTATTTGCATAAATAAAACCGAAAACAAAACATACCTCATAGATGTTACAGTTCCCTCAAACTACAATATAGGAGCAAAAGAAATAGAAAAGCTAAGTAAATACCATGCACTAAAAACAGAAATAACCAGATTAGGGAAAACACACATAGAAATAGTACCAATAGTAATAGGAGCAACCGGAATAATAGCCAAAAGTCAACAGAGATACATAGATAAACTAGACACGAACATCAATACACACATTCTGACCTGACAACCTGACTGACTTAAATAAAATATCCTCATAAAAGTATTCCCACAAAAGAAGGATTGTTTTCAATTACTTTTAGAAAAGGAGCCTAAGACAAAAACTTTAACATTTGCTGACAGTGATGATGATGACGACGAGGATGATGGCAAAATATTCACTATTGAAAAGAAAGCACTAGAACTTGATACAACAGAAGATAAACCTGAAAATAATATCAACCATATTTCTGAAGTGAGTATGTAGATAAAGTTACAAATATAAAAATATGTATATGTATAAAATTATGTCTAGTCTGTAGAAATCTTCATAGTGAATATTACATGTAACTCTATTGATGTGAAGGTTCTAAGTTGTACATTCACCTTTGCACACAAGAGCTGATTATAAAACTTATTTTGGTTAGCCAGACCCAATCATTTGAATGAGAAGCGTTATATAAGGGTTATATATAAATATGATTTCAGGTTTTTCACACTTTCTTTTTTCCTACCTATTCATCAAATTGTTTTTTGCACTCTTCGCCTCAAAATGTAAGACAAGTATCTAAACAATTTAATTACATTGTTTTGGTTGACAGGAAGGTAAACTAAAAGACTATCTAACAGGCAAATCAGAGCACATAGACAATGCAGTAGAGCAAGAACTGGCACCATTGAAAGCTTTGTGGTCTGATCCTAACTTAAATGAAGGGGAGGCCTTCTTGAGAGATTATATACTTAATAAAAAGTAAGTGAAATCCTTATCCTTTGTATTTAAAATGTGGAACAAATTCTACAGTAGTCTGGTATAGTTATCCAGGTCATCTTCTATTTAAACTTTTTCAAACCTGAAAAAAAATCCTGCGAGGGTGTATTCAAATGTAAAATAATACAAATCTGCTTTGGCAGATTATCTAGGAGTAAACAAGATGTTTGATTAATTTATTTTTAAACTGAATTGCAGCATTGAATTCTTTATTATCATTATCACAATTGAATTCTACAAAACGCAATAAATCGAGGTAGCAGGATTTTTTTTCTTCTTGTTTTTATTGTAGCTGCTTAACGTTAAACAGTTGTGTCCAGTAATAATATAACAAACTTATGTATTCATGGGTTTTGAAATGAATTTAACTGTTTTACTCGTTTTTTTTCACTCAATATCCTCATATCAGATATTTGGATGAGGGAGATGTAGGAGAAACATTAGACAAGGTTCGAGATGATGATGATCTGGAGGCGGATGAGAAGATGGTTGAGGAACAAGGCAAGTTCGAGAGAGCATACAACTTTAGGTTTGAAGAACCCGACCAAGAGTATGTGAGTAATATAAAATAGAAACATATAGGTACTAGTCTCTACATATCTATGTCAGCAAATATCAAACAACTACTTGAACTGTACAAATAAATAAATAAAACTTGCTGTCCACTCCGAATTGATCAGAATGTTTTGGAACATAAGAAGAGTTCTTCCACTAAAACTTAACCTACATCTACTCTGCTAACGCCAATCATACTGACTCTAAGAGCACACACAATGGCTGTTTGGATGATATTATTTAGGCATAATAAAGCCACTTCCCACAGAGTTGAACGTCTCATTATTTATATGCTTAATACATTACGATATAGAGCATTTGAAAGTGTCTAACATGATGATCCATCTCGCTTTTAGCTCAAACGTTTCCCGCGCACAATGAACTACACGCGGCCCAAAGACGACCGCCGATCTCGCAAACGTGCCGAGGCCAAAACCAGGAAAGAGGAGGAGAAAAAGAAAAAAATGGAAGAGATAGCCAGATTGAAGGCTCTCAAACTTAAAGAATTGCAAGAGAAAATGGCCAAGATAAAAGAAGTCACCGGGAATGAGGATTTGGCGTTCACCGTAAGATTTGATTATCCATCTGCCAGTAGAGTCACCGGGTAGTCGCATCAATAGACACTCGGCAACTGACGTAGTGAGATTACGCACTGGTGGGGGCGCGCCCCCTGCAGCCTCGTGCTGTAGCCTACAATCTTACTATGTTCGTGCGACTATCCATTACCTAATGTAATGTGCATAACTGACAACTGTATTTAGTTGAGGAGCTAAGGTCGGGTGCGGCGTCCGCAGGAGGAGGACGTGGAGGGCGAGTGGGAGCCGGCGCAGCACGACCGCCGCATGGCCGCGCTGTTCGACCAGCACTACTACGCACGCCCCGACGCGCGCCGGCCCCCCGCCTGCCCCGCCCTCGACCTCGAGCTGGAGATAGGTGCGCCCCAGAGCTCCTTCAGCTCTTCCACAGTGTCAGTAATTTGATCTAATCCCATCAACTTTCTTTTATAGAGCATTGGGAGAACTACGAGCCGGAGGGTGGAGAGTCGCACCCTGCGCCGCACGACGCGCCGCACTGCGAGGACCCCGACTTCAACGTCAGTAGCTGCCCCCCGCCCGCAATACACACTAGCGACTGTATAGATGCTCCCACTCAAATAATGCTGTTGCAGATGGATGCGGACTACGATCCGAACGAAGCCAGGACGAATCTTGTAGAAGAAATAAAACGCAACCTCGGCAACAAACGAAGGAACAGAAAGAAAAAGTCCAAACTGGCGGAGCTGTTGTCCGGGGAGCGGCCCACGTACGTGCCGGGGGACCTGCCCTACGCGCGCTTCATGGAGCAGTACTACGGCATGGACTGCGAGGACGTCATCGCCGGCGACCTGCCCACGCGCTTCAAGTACCGACAAGTGCTGCCCAACGACTTCGGGCTGTCGGTGGAGGAGGTCGCTCTCACGTCCGCACCGAGCCTCACTCCCGCCCGCCTGTTCATAAACTCTATTATAAAATGTTATGATTAACAGATTCTTCTGGCAGACGACAAAGAGCTCACGCAGTGGGTGCCGCTCAAGAAGATAGTCAAGTATCGACCTCAACACGTGGAGAAGGGAGACCTCAATACCTACGCAGCGAAAGCGGCCGATATCAACTTGAAGAAGAAAATATTACCGAGTCTCTTCAAGGATTTACCCGAGTCAGTGTTTACTGTTAGTTCCGCTGCCCGAACCCAAAGTAACTCACAGACACAGCCCACTGAGTTTCTCGCCAGATTTTCTCAGTGGGTCGCGTTTGCGATCCGGTGGTAGATTCCGCGAAGCAAATTCTTTCAGATTGAGCCCGTGAACTCACCTGCCCGTCCGGGTGTAGCTGGAATAGCCTTTTAGGCTACCAGCGAATAGGTAGGAAGAAGTAGGAGATATTAATACTCATTAAATTCCAATACTAAAGCCTTCGTCAAACAGAACGCGTACTTAGCGCCGCGTACTTAACGTCGTGCTCTTTTCATGTCACACAAATTGACTAGATGAGTCCAACGCTCCTTGACGCAACGCAGTCGCCAAATCATAGTGCCTTTCGATAGCAGTGTGAAAATTTAAAAGTATGAAGATATCGAGTGATTCAGATGTGGCATTGTATAAGCATGGGTGTTTTCTAACTATTCCTATAATTTTCTCGGGCATTATCTAGTATTTTAATACACATTCACTCGGACGCTAAAATAAAATTTGTAAAAAATTACAACCCGCGACGTCAAAGCGTCCTAACGCCGCGACAGAGCGCTGCGTACTTATAGCGCCGGGGCTCTGTTTGACGGTATGTTACCATAGTAGTACAACACGTCTTGGCGTCATAGCGCGGCGTCAGTTTAGCGCTCTGACGCCGTGCTAATTACGGGTTCTGTTTGACGAAGGCTTTAGGGTCTGTTCTTCCACTTCACCTACACCAGGTACAAATTGTTTAGGATTTATTGAAAATGTTTTAAATTATTTTTAGGTGATTAAAACAATGTCTTGTTGAATTACCATTCTGTACTGTTTCAATATGTAATCTAATTAAAATACTCTTCTGTCATATGTGGTATACTGCTAACAAATCAGTTCTCTTCTCTTTAGGGAGCCAGAAGTAATCATACCAGAGCAGAAAGTCAACAAAAAGAAAAAGAAGAAGAAGAAAGATAAAAGTAAACAACATAATGCTGAAAACGTCGCAGATGAAAGTGGCCACTCTGTGCACGAGAACGGAGAGCACAATAATACACAGAATGCAGAGGAACAGGTACTAGATAACAACGAAGAACCTACTTCTTGTCATATAAAAGGAAACAGAAACAAAAAGAAGTATAAAGCACAGGACGAATATATAGAAGACACCACTGAAAATGTTGCAGAAGGTAACATAAAAATAGAACTTAGTTCTACTAAAGTAGGAGTCGAAGATAATGTCATCAAGAAGAAAAAGAAATCTAAACACAACAGTAACAACTTCACTGTTGAGGACATCACCGCCGCGCAGCCGAGCCAGCTGGGCGGTCCGCCCCCGCACAGGGCTGCCAAGAGGGAGCTCGGCGGGCTGCCGGACTGCAATGAGCCTTGTGCAAAGAAAACAAAACTCCAAAATATCAAACATAAAAATAATTTTAAATCTAAATTTAACCAAAATAGACACAGCGATAAATTAGAAAATATTTCCGACAACAGACTAAAAGCTTACGGATTGAACCCGAAGAAGTACAGGAATTTCTTGAAATATAAAAATTTTTAAAAGTTTGTGAGGTGTATTCCATCCAAGCAAACTGTGCTCGCTCCAGCGCGCCGCTCTCCGCACACACCCTCGGGGATTATTATAACCGATAATAATGTTCTTTTTTTTTTCATAGTTAAGTGAACAATATTATTATGACCAATATAAAGGTTAAAATATTTTAGCTTGGCAACTTTTGAAATGAAATTGTTCAATGATACGGTGTACATCATGTAAATAGAATAATTTTACAAAAAGTTTGCATTATTTTAATATTGGACTCCTTATCCCAAAAATGTTAATCGAGTCATTTTGGTTTAGAAGGTGAAGTTCGATATACTCTTAAAATTGTAATCATCTTCTCATTACATTTTCGCTCAACCATATTCGACGTTAAACAATTTTCCGCTTATAACTATAATGACCGCTTTTTTTTTTTTATTGCTTAGATGGGTGCACGAGCTCACAGCCCACCTGGTGTTAAGTGGCTACTGGAGCCCATAGACATCCACAACGCAAATGCGCCACCCACCTTGAGATACAAGTTCTAAGGGCTCAAGTATAGTTACAACGGCTGCCCCACCCTTCAAACCGAAACGCATTACTGCTTCACGGCAGAAATAGGCAGGGTGGTTAGAAGACTGAAGAGAGCCGAAGTGCTATTGCACTAAGAAGAGACTGAGTCCCACTTAGCCCTTTTCGCAGATGATAAGGCTATCTCCTACTCGAGTAGGAAGATGTCGTTCATGCATAGTAAACTCCGCATCGACATCAACCCCACGGAAAGCACAGCCGTGCTCTTCAGAAGAAGTCGCCCTATCGACACTACCGATAATATCTCGTCACCAATTAGGCGCGGTAACACCATTCCCGCCATAAAAATCTTTGGCCATACTCTCCACAGAGGGGATGATATTCGGGCCCCACATTAGGCGACCGAGTCGCGTTTCTACTCGATCGACTCTACCGCATAATATGCAAGCGAAGTAAATTGTCCTTTCACAACAAGGTGACGCTCTACAAAATTTGCATACGTTCTGTCATTACTTAAGTAAAGCCGAATTTACATTACGAAATTAGTGGCGTGAAATTAATTTCGTGACATTAGTTTTACCAACAGTTTCACGTGTAATTTAATACTTTCGTAATGCATGCATTAATTTCATGCATGCAAATTAGTTTCGTGCCCTGCGCGATTTTTTGGTGAAATTAGTGTCATGCAACTAATTTCATAGTGTAGACGCGACGTGAAACTAATGTCGCGAACAGTGTTTAATCTATGGTCGCGAAAGGGCCTGCGCTGTGCGGACGTGTGTATTGTTAGTTCGGACGCGCTTCAAGCGTTGAAAATGGCAAACCAACGATGGAGTACAGAAAAAAATATAGATCTTATTAATGAATATCTGCGACAAGGGTGTCTGGGACCCGAAACACCTACAGTAAAAAATCAAAATTATCTTCACTCATTCGAAAATAGTTTTTATAACTCTCAGGATCTTCATCTGCTAATTCAGAGATTAACTTCATTGCACCTAAATGCCTTCTTATTGACCATCGTCGAATCTACCAACTTTTTTTTTCTTGATAGTCTTTTTTTAAGTTTATAGGTTTTTTTTTGCCCTTGTAGGCAGACGAGCATACGGCCCACCTGATGGTAAGTCGTCACCGTCGCTCATGGACGTCAGCAATGCCAGGGGCAGAGCCAAGCCGCTGCCTACCATAAAATATAATAATATAAGCATTATATATAAGCATTTCTTACATATAGTATATAAGCATTTCTTTAGCTACATTGAATATAGCAAATTATAGCTTTGATGCTGAAGGCGCGATGGCTACTGCGATACTGTGGATTTCGCGACACTAATTTTTTAACGAAATTACTTTCGCATATATCGAAACTACTTTCGTGAAACTGAGTTCAACATGCATGACACTAATTTCGTAATGTAAACTCCGCATTATACCGGTCACTCACATTCGCACGAATACGCAAACCCGCAAGTGTAGGACGGCGTTTGCGAATGATTATGCAAAGTTTTCGCTGCATTCGCAGTTTTCCAAGCTGTGTCGGTTTTTTAATGGACATCAAAGCGCGCGAACCGCGATCATTCGTGTAGTCTCCCACACATTCGTGTGACCAGTTGCGCCAACGATTGCGAAGGTAACGGACGTTTCACCATTTTCATAGTTCGTGACATTTACTATATAGCGTACCTTCATTATGGATTGGAACAGCACCAAGGTGATGAAGTTCATTGAACTCCTGCAAAATGAATTGACCATATGGGACCCTCAAAAGAAATCTCATAAAAACAGAATGGCCGTTAATGACGCCTGGGAAAGAATTAAAAACTATCTTTCTTTGCAATGTTCTATTGGCGAATTAAAAAAGAAGAGAAATTCGTGAGACATTCGCAAACAACTGTAGGAGGAAGCGCAAACGGGTTCGCAAATTAAGTACCGAACCCATTTGCACAGCCGCTAAGTTTGCGAATGAACGTTTGACGGCCACTCACATGCGCGCAAACATTCAATACATTGTACGAATGTTTGCGCGCATGTGAGTGGCCGGCATAAGTGTAGTGCACACTCACATGACCCGTAAAAAAAATAGAAAACTAGGTACCGACTTTTTGGCGGGAACGCGAGTTTGTTTTATTTTGTCTATTTAGTGTTTCTTCAGGTTTAAATGTGTAATAACGGTGGTTATTAACTGTTTAATATCTGTGAAAGTGCAAAAATGTGGGAAAATGAAACAAAGCCGCTGAACGTAACTTCTCGGGATCCTCCAAAAAGTCCACTGAAAAAATCTCAGTAGATGACCACCATTTCATTGAGATTATATTTCATCCCATCATATCATCTCATTTCTTTTAATTTCATCCCAGTTGATTAGGGTTTCAAATTAATCATCTTCATTTAATTTCATTTCACTCCATATTATCATTTTTCATAAAAATAAGAATATAAATTACTAGCGACCTGCCCTCGCTTCGCTTCGGAAACATTAAAACACACATGAAACCAAAAAAAAAAAATTAAAAAAAAAAAAAAAAAGTAGCCTATGTTCATCAGGGACAATGTCGGCTTTTAATGGAAAAAAAATTTTTCAAATCGGTCCAGTAGTTTCGGAGCCTATTCGAAACAAACAAACAAACAAATCTTTCCTCTTTATAATATTATTATATTATAGTATAGATAATAAGATATAACTTAAAGGTCTTAGTTACCCGGTCATAAAATCCCTTAGAAAAAAAAACTAGGTACCTATCAAAAGCCACCGTTCATCACTTCTTTTCTAATTCTTATCGGCGAGCAGTGCGTGCGAGGTGAATATTATTTTGTTTTTTGCTGAAATACTGATGTTAAACTTAGTGGAAAAGTGATAAATAACGTTTGGTGTTAATAATTTCGATAACGGTGATCAAAATTTACCGATGAAACAGGATTTGACACACAATCTTAACCTAAACTGCCTTTCAGTAGATCATGGCGTTAAATTATTTACGTTTATGAATGGACAATAAGGCGAAAGTAGTGCCCCAATTAATGACTCCCAAGCGTACTCAACTCTAGAATTATGACTTCTAATTCTAGATATTTACGTTTGCAGCAATTAGTGGCAACAACCTGTCTAACATAAGTATCTGGTATTTACAGTTTTCCTTCGTCAATATAACGTTATGAATTTGTTCCGTAATTTAGCTCGCCAAGATGGTGAACAACAGAGTACCGTCGGTATTTTCAAAGACGTACGTGACACCTCGTCGTCCTTTTGAAAAGGCACGTCTTGACCAAGAGTTGAAGATCATCGGAGAGTACGGTCTCCGCAACAAGCGTGAAGTATGGCGCGTCAAATACACGCTCGCTCGTATCCGTAAGGCTGCTCGTGAGCTCCTCACCCTCGAGGAGAAGGACCCCAAGAGATTGTTCGAAGGTACTTAAACCAATTATTTCATCAATGGATACAGCCAATTACCATGCAATTGTAGCTTCTCAAGACTTCGTCTCTTGGTACGCGTGGCGGCATTCACATCGCTTTAGTAACTAACTTTGACCAGTTCAGCTGTGTTCGCACATCTAGGACGGAAAAAACTTAAACATGATGAAAATTGTTCTGGCAACCTCTTATCAGATTACTCTTGGTGACCATAAATTCACTGATACATTCTCAACATTAGCATAATAAGTTTTTTCGAAACAAAATATGATTTTACTGAAACATCTAGGTAATGCCCTTCTACGTCGTCTGGTTCGTATTGGAGTACTGGATGAAAAACAGATGAAACTCGATTATGTGCTTGGTCTGAAGATTGAGGACTTCTTGGAGCGTCGTCTGCAGACGCAGGTGTTCAAAGCTGGCCTGGCGAAGTCCATCCATCATGCCAGAATTTTGATCCGGCAAAGGCATATTCGGTAAGATTTTCAAAAGTAGCATACCATTAATAATCTGCACCTTCTCAGTATCTCATAACATGGTAAAGAAATAGTAAATTGTAAATTTGTAAAAGCAACACTGCAAAAAGCGATTAGTAATTGACATGGAGGCCTGAATAAAACTTACTGACATTTGGCATAACAATTTATATATGTACTTAGTGTGTATATGTATCATGTTTAAATTTTTGATTGTACAAACATGAAATTTAAACTAATGCAGGTGAGATAACAGTGGCGCTCTAATTGCTGCTGCCTGAATCTGTTTTGTTCATATAGACCACTTGAACTTCAACTTTGTTGAATTCAATGTCTTGAAACAATTTGTGTTCTCATAATATGAGGCGTTTGTCTGATAATAATGTAAGTAAAAATTTTTTTATTACATTTCTGGGAGAACCATTTTACAACATTCTTAGTGTTACTTAAATACCATAGCACATAAACATCACATCTGATGTGGAAGTCTCAATTGCACAGTATAACTTTACCGGTATTTAACTGGAATGCATGACTGCTTTAAGGGAGATCCATATCTGAGTGAAGACATTCTCATTTTTATTGAATGAAATGTTTGAAATTAAAGCCATGTAATTAATAGTATAGCTGATGATAACTTTTGGTTACAAAAAGCTAATCTATCATAATAAGTAAGCCAATCAATGAAAACAAAATTTTAATAGTTAACTAATTTCATGTTTATAATTATGTTAAACTTGTTGGATAATGTGATCATGTTCTGCTCTGTGCATTAGGCGTACCATCTCAATATGTACCAAAATTGTAAACTCTGATATTTTAGCCATTGGGATTATTTATAGAATTAGTGTACTTCAATTAGTTTCTGTAAAACACGTCTAAGTCAATTAGTTAAATTGAAATATCAATTAATTTAAAACAGCAAGTAATTTGAATGTTCAGATGATAAGTTCAGTAGTTGCTTAAAACTTTTACATAGTGCACTATTTGAGCAAATGTTCAGTGCTGAATATCTTGCCACATTATTTTAGATTCTGAAAGGTCATACACATTTAGATGTCTCCCATCTGATTAAGATGAGCTATAAAAGTTCTATTTTACCTAATAACCTTTCCCATATTTTTATTAGTACCTAATTGCATCATTGCAAGCAATCCAATCCAAGCAATCCACCATAGATTGCTTACAATTCTTTTTAAGAAATAAATAATCTTTGAAACAGCAATTCTTGAATGTTTAAGGTTTCTGATTGTAATGCATTTGTTTCCAGTGTCCGCAAGCAAGTTGTGAACATCCCATCATTTATTGTGCGCCTGGACTCTGGCAAGCACATTGACTTCTCTCTGAAATCTCCATTCGGTGGAGGTCGTCCTGGACGTGTCAAGAGGAAGAACCTCCGCAAGGGACAGGGTGGCGGAGCCGCCAATGATGAAGAGGAAGATTAATAAGACAATAAATATATATAATTATTAAATTTGTTTTATTATTCAGAGCTAGTTAAGAGGCTGTAGGTCCATCAGTGCCCTACGTGGCGCATGAAGTAGTTATGTCGATTTCTCTTACTAAGCACCTGGCTTGCCTAACTGCCTTTTTTGTTTGTAATGTACTTTGTCTATTAATAGATTCATTCTCAGTATTTTGGGATTCGTCTAGACTACTAGTCTAGTAGTCTCTGGGAAAGACTAGTACTAGATATCCTGGTGCTTTAGTCAGAAGTTCGAAGAGAGAAATCCCACGTGTAATTAGCATAGGTAGTAGCTTACATGGCAGAAGCGTAAGGGCCGAGTCACACCGGGATGGCAGCGGTCGGCGCCGATGCCAGCGGCACCCGGCGGCGTCGCGCGGCCTCCAGACTGCACGCGCCTAGTCTCCTCTTGACTAGTTTAGTTTTTTCATTCGGCAATGATCGTATAATAAAAATGAAACCCGCAAAATTATAATTTGTGTAATTACTGGTTGTAGGACCTCTTGAGTCCGCGCGGTTAAGTACCACCGCCCTGCCTATTTCTGCCGTGAAGCAGTAATGCGTTTCGGTTTGAAGGGTGGGGCAGCCGTTGTAACTATACTTGAGACCTTAGAACTTATATCTCAAGGTGGGTGGCGCATTTACGTTATGGATGTCTATGGGCTCCAGTAACCACTTAACACCTGGTGGGCTGTGAGCTCACAGCTTATATAAGCAATAAAAAAAAACGTGGCTTTGGAGTGAACGTGATGGAATTGGTTATTTATTATATATAACCGCGATGCCGCGAGTGGCCTTGTGTCGCCGCGGGCAAAAACACCGACAAGACGCACGTGGCGGCGGCTGCTCGCTTCACCGCGGTTTCTTTTAAGTATATAGATAAAGTTTAAAATTATTTCACACTGAAAGTGCTCGCCGCGACGCTGCCGGTCGCTGCCATTCCGGTGTGACTCGACCCTTATGGATTATTTGTGAACTCGCACGCTTCTAGTCCCGAGTGCTTCAGCCGTATACCAGTTTCGCATTTCGGTTTGGAGTGAGACAGATTTCATAAATATCTGCAATGGAGACTGTCTCACGTCTCATGGTGACTTCTCAAATATATTAAGTGTACAATCTATGGGGTGACTGCAACTAGTTAACAGTAGTCAACGGCGGTAGGAAGACACCGTCGGACGTCGAACGCTATCAAAAGACCGCGATAACTTTGCTTAAACCTTGTTTTTTCGTAAACCTTAAGTTTAAAAGCTTTAATTTTGAAAGAAGCAATGTCTTGTAGCACAAGTAATAAGTTAGTCATTCGTTTCGTCTAAAACATCAAGCACGATTTATGTAATCGAGTGGAACTGAATTAGGTAGGTACATAAAAAGTCAATGGTCAAACTTGGCCAAAAGTGTTCTTAAATTTGTGTAGGCTACTCTTAAAACTCGTCAACAGATAATGTCAATCAAACCACTTTAAAGTGTTCAATTTTATAATGCCTGTTATTTGATAACTATTATACCATACGCTGACTCTTACTTTAATAATAAAAAATCACAAGTGAACGACACGGACGTAGTATTAGCTGCGAACAAGACTTAATTAGAATGATTCCGGTGTCTAGCGAGAACGGTAGAGCACAGGCTCCGTGTGCTTAGTGTGAGTTATTGTTCTCGATAGCGTAAAAGTTAATTCAAAGTATGCAATCGGAATAACGCCCCTAGCGGCAAACGTTCCAACTCCTTACAATTTTAAGTTAACTTTTACGCTATTGAGAAAGTTAAAAAACTCGCACTAAGTACATCGGTAGATAAACCCACTGAGTTTCTCGCTGGATCTTCCGCGTAGGTCGCAATTCTGATCTGATAATAGATTATACGAAGCCTTGTCCTAGGGCTAGTATTAGCGAATTCTTTCAGGTTCAGCCCGTGAGCTCACCTGCCCTTCCCCGGGGAAGTTTGAATAGCCTCTTATGCTTTTTTTATTTATTGCTTAGATGGGTGGACGAGCTTGCAGCCCGCCTGGTGTTAAGTGGTTACTGGAGCCCATAGACATCTACAACGTAAATGCGCCACCCACCCTGAGATATAAGTTCTAACGTCTCAGTATAGTTACAACGGGTGCCCCACCCTTCAAACCGAAACGCATTACTGCTTCACGGCAGAAATAGGTAGGGTGGTGGTACCTACCCGTGCGGTGCTTCCAGTAATTAGGTAGAGGAAAAATCGAGCATGGGCAGTTAGGCGCCTTTCATATTAAGTATAATCTATGCGCCTTACCTATTCTGTTCATCGAGGTTCACTGAATTTGGCCCCACTTTTTTTTTTTCGGGGTTTTTATTTTATTTTTAATTATTCGTTCGTTAATGTCCGAATGTAAAAATTGTTTTTTCGCCTTTTATTTATTTATAATTAATTAAACAAATGATCACCCTTAAGTCGACCCCCCTTACTAGATATCATTATTTTTATCGCTTAGATTAATTAATTTTGATCAATTATCGTTTGTTCGACGACTATTGGTGATTGTTCGATCATAAAAACAATTAAATTCCCAATTATTAATTATTTTATATCTAATAAACAAACCATCACCTCACGCCTTGCGCATGCGCCGGTTTTGTCAGTCAGCTGGCAATGGCCGTATTTACTAGCGTTTTGTTAACAAGTGCGTTTATACTGTCTAATTATTTCTTATGTAGATCAAAAATTAAACATAAAAAACTCCGTGAGGCTGCAATTGAGTGCTAGATGACACATACTCTTGTTGTTTTTAAATAAAATTTTGTTTATAGAGATATATATACTAAGTTTATTCTTCCATATTAAATGAATTTCTACTAAATGTTCCTTTAATATATTTATTGAACTTATAAATAATTATCATTTCAACAAAAACAGATTTTGTGTGACTTTTTCATTTTTTGAACTTCGTAATGAATTTAGGAATTATTAATTTTATTATAAAATACAAGTATCATAACTATCTCTTATTGCATGTTAATGTTAATGAATTTTAAAACGAAAATTGTGCTCCTTAAATATTCTTAGAATAATTAGAAATCACTGAAATTTCTATATGCTTGTTAATATTCAATATCATTAAAAATAACTGAATTTATTAAACTTTAACGACTAATTGGCCGTCTTCATTGACATTTTTTTGTTGAAGTATTGTTGAAGTTTGTTGAAGTTTTCAGTATTTTTTTGATCTACATAAGAAATAATTAGATAGTATAAACGCACTTGTTAACAAAACGCTAGTAAATACGGCAATTGCCAGCTGACTGATAAAACCGGCGCATGCGCAATGTAGGCGTGAGGTGATGGTTTGTTTATTAGATATAAAATAATTAATAATTGGGAATTTAATTATTTTTATGATCGAACAATCACCAATAGTCGTCAAACAAACGATAATTAATCAAAATTAATTAATCTGAGCGATAAAAATTAAGATATCTAGTAAGAGGGGCCGACTTCAGGGTGATCACTTGTTTAATTAATTATAAATAAATAAAAGACGAACAAACAATTTTTACATTCGAACATTACCGAACAAACGACGAAAAAATAATAAAAATAAAAAAATCCGAAAATCAAAAAAAATGGGGGCCAAATTCCGTGAGCCGTTCATCGAGGCGTTAAAATTTTCAGTCAATCTGGTGGCAGGTTATTAGTTTATTTTTATTGCACAGTTATAAGGCGGCCCTGCGACACATGAGTTATTTATTAAATCGTGTGATTTTAATGATTACTTTGAAAGATATGACGATACACCAGGTGGGCCGTGACCCGTGAGCTCGTTGACACCTCTACGCAAACATTAATCAGATTTATCTATGCGAGTGTGCAACCGACACAGTCCCTGCTCCGACCCGGAGCCTCCAGACTCCAGAGAAATGTGGAGCGGTCTTGTGGTTATGTTAGCAGTTCAGTGCTTGTGAAGATAATTAGAAATTAATAGTTTTAATGTTTTTTAATAAATATTATATTAGATATAATTAAGGTTTGTACAAATGAATGGCGTGTGTGCAGCGCAGTCTAAGCCCAGTTCCTAATGACGTTATAATAACGTTACTTGCCACGTCTGAAACTTAAAAACAAAAACAAGTGTGCGACGCGACGTCGGCCTTGGCTCAGTCGCCGCCGCCGCGGAGCTGCACGCCAGCTGTTATAACAAAAAGCTGGTCTTGGTTATTCATATTTTGTTATCGATCGCTTCCTTCTCGGCGTCAGCGAGCCCAGTGTCTCGCAAAGTGGCTGCGAGGCGGGTCGCTGCTTCGGCCTCGTGGATCTGTTCGATGCAGAGCTCTATGATGCGCTGCAAGCCTCGAGCGGTTTGTTCCGACGAGTACACATTAGTGTCCGGGACGTGGACAAACAATGTACGGCTATTATCCACGGACAGCGATGTGTAGTAGATGTACTCACACAAATATCTAAAATTAAAAAGATTTAATTTAAGTAGGCCGTCGACATAGTCGGTTTGAAAAAGTCATGACTACCACCGATTCGGAATGCAGTTCACAGCTGAGAATGTGGGTTACTACTAACGTTTTGTACATTGATATCATGGAAATTAATGCTCAGAAGCCCTCCTCGAGACCTCAAATCGTATTATTAATTGAACTGAATTAGTGTAGAGAATAACTTGTAAGTTGCAAAAGAGTGATCTGTACCATGGTTCGTTGGTCGCAAAACTACGCTGTTGTAGTTCACAGTTAATATGTCAGTTGAAGTTGTGGTTGCGGGAACAGGTTACCTACGCTTGGTTAAATTACATAAATATTAAGACTAAGTGTATTAACTAATTATATTATTTCAGTTAGGTATATGGGATTGTGGAACGGGTAGAGTAAAATCACGGGATGATGGTAAAACAAGCTAAAATTGTGAATACCGTGATGAAACGGTAACGTTGTTGAAGCGGCTAACAGTGAAACAGTGCTAACACTGTTTTAATGCATATTCCTTTAAAAATAAAGAACCTACAACTCTTGCATAAAATATATCACATTGTTTTTGCGCGGCACATTATGGGAGGTCAGGCCGCGTCCGCGGGGGGCATTTGTTGGCCACTCCGACGTCTACTACCAGAACAGTAACATCTGAAACACAATCACTGATAACGAGCCCTTGATTAGACAAACGGGCTTATGAAAATATTTAGAAATCGAACAAATTCATAATACTGTAATTGATTTATTTAAGAATTGCAAAATTGCCTATGAAAATTGAATGATCGCTTCGTGGGTCTAGAGTAGTAGTTAGCGCTCCTCAAAACTGCATGACGAGATCAAGATTCGGTTTGCAAATACAGAATCTAACATCTGTTTATCTTGGGCTGTAGGGGCTGGGCAAACTGTTACCTGACGCTTTGACCCAAAGGATCTGTTGTGTCATTCTGCTGTTGTGTACTCTTGATTTCCAAACAGCACCCGCAGTAGCACTGCAAGTGTCGGAGACTATAAACATATTGGTAACCACTGTTCAATGTTCATTCTTTTTTTTTATTGCTTAGACAGGTGAATGAGTGAATAAACATATTGGCATTCATCTTGAGACGTGAGTTTCAAGTATCAGTTATATAGTACCATGGTCGCCTCATCCTTTAAACTGGAACATATTACTACTTCATGGCAGAAATAGACAAGGTGCTGGTAATTATATACTATTATTATGTAATTGAAGAATTACCTGCCAGCATCTTTGGAGCTCACAGCCCTGGTGGAGTCTTCAGGGCTTGCATCATTGAATTCCTTACATATTCTTTCAACATTAAGCTTAGTATGGATCCTGACTGCTCCGTCTGCTGTACAGACATGATTAGCAGGACATTTGTCAAAATAATCCAAACGTTGATAGCCTTTCTTATGTGCTTGAACCTCTAGAGTCAGTTCATTAGCTATACTGGACACCCCCACATGGATCATTAGCTGCAAACATACTATTCATCAATATTACTACATCATACTATCTGTTTTTTTTTGTATAACAAACATTGTTAAGTTAATCTACTTTTATCTCTTCATTTCATTCTGTTGTATTATTCTTATTTGAGATATGCAATAAAACTTGTAAGATTACTCTAAATAAGAAAAAAATGTTTGGTCATAAAAAAGTATCATATTAAAATTTGTTAAACATTTTAAAAGAGGTTCCTCAAAGCTTGCGGTAAAGTAGGTGCTACGCTACAGAAAAGTTACACAGGTTCTCAAAGAGTATTTGTCTGAGAGTTAATATTCAACATTTTTTAATTAGGCATAACTAAATGAAAGTAACAGAAAGCCATCAACAAAGATAATGTATCTTTGTTGCAGGAGAGCAGATCTCTGTCCACCAAGTGTAGATAGTTAGGTAGGAGGTAACTACAAAGAGGATACTGATGCTGTAGCTGCAGCTGCAGGAACGCTCACCACAGCCCTAATTAATAGGATCGACCAGAGCATTATCATTTGTTTTTATTGCAGTACACATCAAATGGCACAGAGCATTGTTAACACAACTTTATTAATTCTAAGTAATTCTGTATTTTTTACTCAATGTGATCAGAAGATCACAACGATTATTTGTCACCAAAACAAAAAAACATGTTTTAATAAAAAAATGGAATTGCATTTAATTTACCTTAGGGGTGTGTGTCTCCCACAGCGCAGGTACAAACTCATCCACGTTTTCATAAGTTACTGGTATTTCAATCAAAACAAGCTCGCACCTGTGTTTATTTTCTATTTCTTGTTTATCTAAAAGTTTCACGGCTTCCCAACTTGCGTTCACTGGATGATTAGCAAACGGGCCGAAACCAGTTACCATTATTATGGGTTTAAATAAAAAATCTAAGTCATTAGACATTTTTTAAATTTATTTGCAGATTTGAGAATTGAGTGAGCTCAATCTTGTTTGTGTTATAATCAAAGAATAGAATAAGTAGTGCTTATAATTTAATCTTAGCCTTAAACTTAATTTTCATTACTAGTAGGTTGAATTTGCTACATTTCAAAACACTAACAGTGATAAGTAGGTGCTATTTTACTTGGTCAGCTGATACATTATTTTAATGTTGGTAATGGAAAAACCATAGATTAGTAGAACAATCAAAGAGAGTTAAGTTCAATGAAGTAGGAAACCTATGGAAATGAAACGTCATCCAAAATTTCGTGCCCAATGAAGTAGGAAACCTATGGAAATGAAACGTCAACCAAAATTTCGTGCCACTGTGACGTCATCTGGCCACAAAACATGGCGGCTTTAGTGCTGTACAAAAGATTTCAATGTTATCAGGTTTTATCGATAAACGTTCTTGGCTCATTTTATTTTAAATATTGTTGAGTATTATTTATTTGTAGAATTTATACTTTAATGGGAAGTAAGTAGGTATATTGTTATGTGCAAATATGATATGATTTAGATGGGTGAAATCTAAGACAAGTTCGTCCTTCGAATTTGCCAAGTAAACGATATGATGATTTTTAAAAGTTGCTACACTGATTTTATAAAGTTGTCGTTTGTCGCAAAACATAAAGATATGGCGTAGTTCAAAGCCATCAGCCCATTTCTAGTATGCTAAATGTTATCGTATTTTGAGTACGTGTTTTTCTTAGACTATAACAATCTATTTTAATTGTTTTGCTGACTCTAAAGTCCGTAACATACTACCGCAGCGCACCCAAGGAAGGTGCGCCGCACCATTTGAATCACTTTCGCTTGAGAGTGATTCAAATTTTAAACTTATCAAGGGACCGCGTGAAAAAAAAAACACCTACAGAACATTTATTCATTAATTACAAACGTCATTCCTTGTGACTTCCGCTCTAAAATCACTTAATTATTAAATATTTAACAAATTTACAATAGTGTTTTACTCACTGCGGAATAAAACTATTTCATTTAAATAGTTCCGAAGAGATTTTGTCGGTAGCCTTTTTCCCGAAATATCTAAACAGAATGTCTAAATATGTTTTGATGACATATTTTAAAGTGGTATTTATGATTAGTGTCATGATCAATAGATTCCGACCGAAAAATGGATTTTTCGGATGAGGGCTCCATAATGAATTTAAATACATATAGATAATAGTTTTAGGGCATCGACTTTCTTGAGATCCTATAAAATACGTTTTAATTATTATTTTTGTATGTTTTAAGCATGATAAATTATGAAATTTTATATAATTAATCATATTAAATCGATATCAAAGTCAATAAATAATGTACAGCCCAAAACAGACGGCCGAACTGACGTGACAATGACATTTGGCGCGCTAAACATGGCGGATTTTCGGCCTCATTAGACGGAGACGGAGATATTTACGTATATTCATGTTTCATTTTATGTACGCACTGAAATACTGTTATATTGTTTTCCTGCGAGTTAAAGTGCTGAGTAAGAACGAGATAGATATATGTTTATGTATGTGCCTTCAAAATGGGTGCTATTTATATAAGCAATTGTACGTATAGAACAATATGTCGTGTCCCTACTATATAGGTCTATGTTCGTGCCACTGTGACGTCATCTGGCCACAAAACATGGCGGCTTTAGTGCTGTTACAAAAGATTTCAATGTTATCAGGTTTTATCGATAAACGTTCTTGGCTCATTTTATTTTAAATATTGTTGAGTATTATTTATTTGTAGAATTTATACTTTAATGGGAAGTAATTATATTGTTATGTGCAAATATGATATGATTTAGATGGGTGAAATCTAAGACAAGTTCGTCCTTCGAATTTGCCAAGTAAACGATATGATGATTTTTAAAAGTTGCTACACTGATTTTATAAAGTTGTCGTTTGTTGCAAAACAAAAAGATATGGCGTAGTTCAAAGCCATCAGCCCATTTCTAGCATGCTAAATGTTATCGTATTTTGAGTACGTGTTTTTCTTAGACTATAACAATCTATTTTAATTGTTTTGCTGACTCTAAAGTCCGTAACATACTACCGCAGCGCACCCCAAGGAAGGTGCGCCGCACCATTTGAATCACTTTCGCTTGAGAGTGATTCAAATTTTAAACTTATCAAGGGACCGCGTGAAAAAAAAAACACCTACAGAACCTTTATTCATTAATTACAAACGTCATTCCTTGTGACTTCCTCTCTAAAATCACTTAATTATTAAATATTTAACAAATTTACAATAGTGTTTTACTCACTGCGGAATAAAACTATTTTATTTAAATAGTTCCGAAGAGATTTTGTCGGTAGCCTTTTTCCCGAAATATCTAAACAGAATGTCTAAATATGTTTTGGTGACATATTTTAAAGTGGTATTTATGATTAGTGTCATGATCAATAGATTCCGACCGAAAAATGGATTTTTCGGATGAGGGCTCCATAATGAATTTAAATACATATAGATAATAGTTTTAGGGCATCGACTTTCTTGAGATCCTATAAAATACGTTTTAATTATTATTTTTGTATGTTTTAAGCATGATAAATTATGAAATTTTATATAATCAATCATATTAAATCGATATCAAAGTCAATAAATAATGTACAACCCAAAACAGACGGCTGAACTGACGTAACAATGACATTTGGCGCGCTAAACATGGCGGATTTTCGGCCTCATTAGACGGAGACGGAGATATTTACGTATATTCATGTTTCATTTTATGTACGCACTGAAATACTGTTATATTGTTTTCCTGCGAGTTAAAGTGCTGAGTAAGAACGAGATAGATATATGTTTATGTGTGTGCCTTCAAAATGGGTGCTATTTATATAAGCAATTGTACGTATAGAACAATATGTCGTGTCCCTATTATATAGGTCTATGGTTAAGTTATAGATTGGGAAAGCTCAATGATGTCAGTGTAAAACTTGTAGCCTGATAAAAATAGTAAAAAATATAAATAAAACTTGTAGCCAATACCGTCTTTACCATAAGGGCACACAGGGCCCATTCTCAGGGGCCCCGAAGGGCCGGCAATTTGGTTACCAATTGTAGTCGAGAGCGGTCATTTTCGCAACTTAAGAGAATAAAAAATGAATTGCGAACAACAATGTTACAAGAACGGCTGAGTAATTTGTCAATTATGGGCATAGAAAGTGATATCCTTCAAAAAATTTACTTTAAAGATATAATGGAATATTTCGCTCAACAGAAATCCCGAAAGAAACCATTATCGTAATCGTAACCAAAAAACCAGCAGCATTCTAATTTAATATTATTATATCATACTGTATTTGATTACCTATAGTAAATGGTCATACACAGTAAAAAAATGTTTAAGGTGGGTGGCGCATTTACGTTCTAGATGTCCATGAGCTCCAGTAACCACTTAACACCAGGTGGGCTGTGAGCTCGTCCACCTAACTAAGCAATAATAATAATAAAAAAATTATAATTCGCTTTTTTTACTTTCCAAAAGGGCCTCAAATTCTTGTGTGCCCAAGGGCCCCAGCCTAGCTTAAGACGTCCCTGCTTGTAGCCTGTAACTGGCAGCCTATGAGGCTTTTCCAGATACGCTCTGACGGGCAGGTGAGCTCAGGAGCTCAACCTGAGAGAATTTGATAACACTAGCCTTGACAAGAGAGTAGGGCTTCGCAGAATCTACCACCGGATCGGAATCGCGGCCAACTGTGAAGAGCCGGCAAGAACCTCAGTGGACTGTGTCTATGGGTTAGTTCCCTCGTTGTAATCAACGAGGACAGTGACCGGTGCTTAAGGGTCCTAAAAGCACAGAGAAAATCCAGAGGATCCGACAAGACATGTCGGGCGACGGCGCGGCGGCGGCTTTGTGTTGCCTCATCGTGGTCGGTTAAGTAAATTTTGTGGGTTAAGCATCGACTTCATCTAAACATCTTAATCTATAAAATAAAGTTTTGATTGAACACATTTGTACTCAACAATCAATCCATTATTCTACTAGAACATGTCGGCGTTATGCCAGGCTTTTCACACGTAAGATTGATTACAACTAAAATACAATATAATTCTATAAAAAGCTAACATTTCGTGAATACTACAAAAAGCACTATGTTATTTTTTACACAATTAGCCATTTTGTAATGGTTTTAGCAATTACAGCTTCTTATATACAAACAAATGGAATTACTGCGAAACAATTCATGAAATGAAGCATAAAAGTCAAAATGTTAATATTCATTTATTTTGTAACCTATGCTGATAGCCTTTAGATGCTATTTCAGCGTCACCCTAACGTGTATGTAGGTGAGCTTACGGGGCTCAAACCAGAAGTGTTCCTAACACTGGCCCTAGCAAGAGCAGTGCTTCGCAGAATCTATCAACGGATCGGAAACGCAACCCACTAAGAAGATCCGGCGAGAAACTCAGTGGGCCGTGTTTATGGGTTTATTGACTCGTAGAGTCCTTCGTCGCAAGCGACGGGTTCGGCGAGGACTGTGATTCGGTACTTGAGGTACCTAAAAGCACCGTTAATGGATCGAGAGGATCCGTAATGACGTTGAGGGAGTGCATATAGAGTCCCTTCTTTATTTCGCCTGGTCGTGTTTTATGTAATTATTAACACCACAGTTGGAACAATATAAATTTTATTGTTGTAGCGGCATAAAGTAATTACATTAAATTAGTTATTTAACACATTATAAATTATTTTTATTTTTTTCATATTTGGCGGTAAAAAGGTATCGTGTCACAGACTATATCCTTTTTCCCACATCTCGTGCGTTCCGGCTTACGCATAATAAAACGCCACAACGTGTTTAGCGCGACGTGTTTAGCGCGACGTCGACTGTTTACTATTCTGTCCACAGGATCGGGTATGAAAATATTCAGAATAAATATTATAGTGAATCTGATCGTGGCATGTATTTATTTTAGTTATTAAATATTTTTTTAATTAATTTATTACATACATACATATAGGTCTACCGGAATTTGATGGCAAAAAAAAGTCGCTATCTGTCAAAACTGAAATTTCGTGGAATTGTTTTTGGTTTGGCTTCAAATTTCCTTTAAAAAGTGGTGAAAATGTCGAAGAAACCTCTTCGATCGCAAGCAAGAAGTATTGTTTTAAATGTTTATCTATCTATCTATCTATCTCTTAGGTTTATGGCGAAAAAGAATACTCGATGAACAAGGTGCAGAACAAACACAATCATCGATATTGAGCCATGTGCAAGCGTTGACTGGTTAGTAGGAATGACACGTCTTGATACTTTGGTTTATTGCAGTTTCGTTTATATTATGTAAACTAAACTTTGGTTTATTTCAGGTGTTTCTAATACTACCATAACACGAATTGTTGCCTAAGGCAGATCTAACAGAGGCGTATTTAGTACGCCCGGTCAAAAGAGGAAAGGTGGCAAAAATACTGCGTTTTCTTCGCCTTCCTCTTCTGATGAAGACTTTTATGGATGTGCAGTATTTGGAACCATTTTCAAGCTCTGATAGCCTATAATTAATTAATTCATGAACAGAGTAATTGGAGTTTTCATCTAAATTTCGAATCCCACATTCGCCACAGTAAGATTTTCAAACATTATCCTTCATCATTGCATACATTCTTATATTTGCATGTATCATACACAGAATCAGCCGCTATAAGAAAAAAAAAGTATCAAAACGTTTTACTCCAATTTTTCCAGTATTGCTAGCGTCAATTTCTTTTTTCCCTTTTTGCCATCAGGTCCTGGTAGACCTATACATACTAACATACGTCTGAACCTAATAAAAGCGTATTATACGTTAATAATAATTAAATAATAACATAGACTTACCTAAACTATAAATCATGTTTTAAGCGTCATTATTGCCAATAATGGTGGTTTGCACCCATAAACACTATCTGCGCTATTGAACTTAAATTAAATGTGTAATAATAATGACTAGTTGAACATTTAGGCTCTGTGAAAATCACTACGCATGCATTCTTTGCTTTTTCCATAGGTTCCCTGAAATATTAGTAATTGTCATCCTATTACTGGGATAAAATTTTACTTCATTTGTTTTTAAATCTTCTCATTTAATCTCATACTTTAATTAATTTCACAAAGATCATCTTCATTTCACTTAAATTTACTTTCCATTAGAAAACTATTTTATTAGTTAGACTCGATGCTGGCAACAACAAAGACCAATTATCATATTAAAAAAAAAGTAGTGAATACTTGTGAAACCATAACAATACAGTTGAATGAAGTTAGCCCCTCAAAAAAATTTTTTTTTCCTATTTTATACTTATTTTCTATTAATTCGTTTGTTCATCATTTGTTCATGATTGTTCACTGTTAATAATTGTTTGTTCTGCATTTATTTATTTAAAAATATACCTACAAGTTAGCCCCTCTAATGCAATTTTTAATATTTTTTCATCCTTAATGACTCGTAAATATTCATTTTCGATTGTTCTTATATAAAACAAGTTTGTTCTCTTTCGAAATTAGTAGTTTTTTGTTTAATTTACTATTTTTATTAGTTGAATAAATGTATGCAAAATATGTGTATTGCGCATGCGTCAACTATAATGCCTAAACTTTCTACGCGGTTTTAATCGTGAAAAAAAAAACAAATATAAATCCTGAAGGAGCAATTAATTTTTTTTTAGATTTTTCAATTAACTTTAAGTACTTGAAAAAAAATTTTTTAAGTGACGTACTCGCTTTCGAGGCCTTGCGCGCAACCTAACAATGGCGCGCGGCGGGCTATTATCAGCGTTAAATTAAAATTATAAATAATGGAGCTACAGTTCCGGGAGTTGGAACTTTTTTTTACTAAATTTCCTCCTCTTTAAGGATCTTTTTTTCAAATTTCGAAAATATTTATAGTTTACGGACAATAAGCAATAAACGAAACGCTATTTTTTTAAGGTGTTTAATTGTTAATAACTTTTGGAATTTTTTATGTGCTAATTAAATTTTTTAGCACAATGGTCTAGACATTATTCCGAATCGAATGAGCTAAACCACATAATTTTAGCAGTAGTATGTCGAATTAACACCATTTTTAACTTGTCGACTAGACTAAATTGAATGTCGATGTTCTGACCAACGGAAATCGATTCATTTGCTTTTAATCGATTCAAAATCTGTGTTTTCAGGTCAATCGATTTTGCGAGTAATTGATCAAGCCCTATTCCTAAAGTTTTTTTAAAGGTATTTTATGACCTGGTAAATAGGACGTTTAAGTCATGTCTCATTTTAATGTATATCCTTATTTTTATGGCAAATGATTACGGAGTGAAATGACATGAAATGAAGATGATTAATTTGAGACATTAATTAGCTGCGATGAAATTAAATGAGATGATTTTTTTTTATTGCCCTTGTAGGCAGACGAGCATACGGCCCACCTGATGGTGAGTGGTTACCGTCGCCCATGGACTTCAGCAATTCCAGGGGCAGAGCCAAGCCACTGCCTACCGCTTAATACTCTCCACAAGCCTCGTTTGAAGAAGGACATGTCATAGCGCTCGGGAAACACCGTGGAGGGGAGCTCATTCCATAGCCGGATGGTACGTGGCAAAAAAGACCTCTGGAAACGCACTGTGGATGACCGCAGTGGCTCCAGGTAGTATGGATGAACTCTACTCCGGTGACGGGCGGTGCGATGGTAAAAACGAGATGCCGGTATCATCTCGAACAATTCCTCAGAGCACTCCCCATGGAACATACGGTAGCACTCCCCATGGAACATACGGAACACACGATATGGGATGACATATGTAATCTCAGTAAAATGGTGGTCATTTACTGAGATTTTTTCAGTGAACTTTTTGGAAGATCCCGAGAAGTTACGTTCAGCGGCTTTGTTTCATTTTCCCACATTTTTGCACTTTAACAGATATTAAAAAAGTTAATAAATCACCTTTATTACACATTTAAACCTGAAGAAACACTAAATAGACAAAATAAAACAAATCACACAACTTCACTCCTCGCGTTCCCGCCAAAAAGTCCCTCCCTAAATTTTTTTAAGTGATTTTATGACCTGGTAACTAAGACCTTTAAGTCATGCCTTATTTTAATTTATATTCTTATTTTTATGAAAAATGATATTAAGGAGTGAAATGAAATGAAAAGGATTAATTTGACACGTTAATCAACTGGGATGAAATTAAATGAAATGAGATGATATGGAATGAAATATAATCTTAGTAAAATGGTGGTCATTTACTAAGATTTTTTCAGTGGATTTTTTGGAGGATCCCGAGAAGTTGCGTCCAGCGGCTTTGTTTCATTTTCCCACATTTGTGCACTTTCACAGATATTAAACAGTTAATAAACCAACGTCATTACACATTTAAACCCGAAGAAACACTAAATAGACAAAATAAAACAAATCACACAACTTCACTCCTCGCGTTCCCGCCAAAAAGTCCCCTCCCTCCCTAAAATTAGTGTTAAAGACATAGATTATACACTTATTAGTCAAAGAGTAAAATATTCTGAAGGAAAGTAATATCTAAGCGATCTTTACAACGGTGCTTATTGTTCTATGGATATTAAACTGTGTGTAAAAAAGTGCTTTTTAATGTTACAATAATTTGTTGTAGTATACTACATACTAATATTATATTAAAGTTTAATTTAGATTAACATTACCTAAAATCACGAGGTGTTTACTCTTTCGAATTAGGTTATGTTAGTGAGTCTTTTTTATTCAAAAATTTTGAAATCAGAATGGCCGAGAAAGATTCAAATAGTAATTGTCGTATAGTATCATTAGCGTGGCCATGTGTCAAAAAGAAAGTGGAATGCGTAGGGTCAGCATTCCTCAGATATTATAATATTAAATGTCACGGCGATGATCCATCCTTTACCGAGTCCAAATCTCACGAGAAGGCGGAGGAGATAGTCTTCGATGACGATGTGGAGTACTTGCGAAGCCTCGACCCTAAGGAGTGGAAGTCACAGGATCACTATGCGGTACTTGGTATGAAGGAACTTAGATATGAAGCTACTGATGACGACATTAAACGCGCTTACCGGCAAAAGGTTTTGAAACATCATCCCGACAAGCGTAAGGCGCAGGGCGAGGACATCAGGAGTGACGATGATTACTTTACATGTATCACTAAAGCATATGAAATCCTCGGGACACCAGTCAAACGTAGGTCTTATGATTCAGTTGACCACACTGTGGATGATACCATCCCCTCAACGGCTGAGATTAAGAAAGAAGGATTTTTCGAAGTATTTTCTAAACATTTTGAATCAAATGCTAGGTGGTCAGAAAAAAAGAATGTTCCATTACTTGGTGATGAGAACAGCTCTCGGGAACAGGTAGAAAGGTTTTATGCATTTTGGTATGAGTTTGAATCGTGGAGAGAATTCTCGTATCTTGATGAGGAAGAGAAGGAGAAGGGGGCTGATAGAGAGGAAAGAAGATGGATAGAGAAGCAGAATAAAGCTGCTAGAGCTAAACTAAAGAAAGAAGAGATGGCAAGGTTGAGGAGTTTGGTAGATCTGGCTTATACTTACGATCCTAGAATACAGAGGTTTAAGCAAGAGGACAAGGATAAAAAACTGGCTGCCAAAAAAGCCAGACAGGTAGATATACATTAATGAGGCTTTTGAATCTATTTCAGATAAGACATTTATATTTTTATTAACATTAAATGTGTAGATGCTGCCATTAGCAGCCGCTTTGGTTAAGTGGTTACTGATGCATACCGACATCAATGCAAATGCTGTCATCCACCTTTTGGCACTGGTACATTGCACTAGGTGAGATTGTGGTAACACAACCAGTCCGCAACACAAAAATGTTATAAGTTGTTTTCTTTACAAATAAGCCAAATTAATACTAAATAAGTCTTAGTAAAGCAACATTGCTGCTAGTTAAGAATTTTAATAAATAAAATAAATTTGATAAATATGAATACAAAGTAGATTTTTTTTTTTTTTTTTTTTTTTTTTTTTTTTTTTTTTTTTTTTTTTTTTTTTTTTTTTTTTTTTTTTTTTTTTTTTTTTTTTTTTTATTGCCCTTGTAGGCAGACGAGCATACGGCCCACCTGATGGTGAGTGGTTACCGTTGCCCATGGACTTCAGCAATGCCAGGGGCAGAACCAAGCCGCTGCCTACCGCTTAATACTCTCCACAAGCCTCGTTTGAAGAAGGACATGTCATAGCGCTCGGGAAACACCGTGGAGGGGAGCTCATTCCATAGCCGGATGGTACGTGGCAAAAAAGATCTCTGGAAACGCACTGTGGATGACCGCAGTGGCTCCAGGTAGTACGGATGAACTCTACTCCGGTGGCGGGCGGTGCGATGGTAAAAACGAGATGCCGGTATCATCTCGAACAATTCCTCAGAGCACATCATCACACACAGATTGAACATCAAATTTGATTTCAGGATGCTGTTCAGGCTAAAAAAGCAGAAGAAGAGCGTATAATGAAGGAAGCTCTCCTCGCTAAGCAAAAAGCAGAAGAGGCAGAGAGAGCACGTCTGGATGCTGCTAGAGCTGAACGAGAAATACAAAAGAAAAATTTACGCAAGGAACGAAAGGCACTTCGTGATCTTTGTAAGGCAAATAACTATTATGCCCAAGGGGAAGATCAAACTGTGACACATATGGCAGCTGTTGAGAAAATCTGTGAAGTCATGAAACTCACTGAACTTCAAGATTTTATGAAAGAACTTGGAATTAATGGTCGAATTGCTTTTGTTAAGACTGTGCAAGAAACAGAAGAAAAACTTGAAGCAGAGAGGAAAGCATTATTTGATACAAAGAAACAAGATGAGCAGAAAATAAAGAAAGATGCTGTTCTGAGGACACCTGTTGAGTGGACTGTTGAGATGACACAGATGCTCATTAAGGCTGTGAATTTATTCCCTGCTGGCACAAACCAGAGGTGGGAAGTGGTGGCAAATTTCTTGAACCAGCATTGTACATTTATTGATGACAAACGGCTATCAGCAAAAGAAGTATTAAACAAAGCTAAGGACTTACAAAGTTCAGACTTTTCAAAAAGTAGTCTAAAGAAAGCTGCCAATGAAGAGGCCTTTGACCAGTTTGAAAAAGAAAAGAAAAAAATTTCCAATCACGTAGACAATACCGGAATTTCAAAGAGCGATAAATTGGTGAATGGAACTACCACTGCTGAGATCAAGCCTGAAGAAAAACCCTGGACCAAAACAGAACAAGAATTGTTGGAACAAGCAATTAAGACGTTTCCAGTAAACACTTCAGAGCGGTGGGAGAAGATCTCTGACTGTATCCCGAATCGATCAAAAAAAGACTGCATGAAGAGATATAAAGAGTTAGTTGAATTAGTAAAAGCAAAGAAACAAGCCGCAAACTTGTCTAAATAACACTCAAATGATATTAGTTTAGTAACAAATTGAATGTCTGTAGATCAGACCATTGCCTTCATGTTGTAAAATATAAACGAGATTGTTTTATATGGAAATGATATGACAAAAAATTTAAAGACTAAAATGTAAAAGATTGTTAAATTATGAGCAAATAATTCCATTCAGGTTAAATGTACTCTACGTAACGGTGTGTTTCATTCCTCACTCACTACTCGTCCACTGTTTGACATTGCAACCGCTCATTGTGTCCTAACATAATAAGTTCCATCCTATTTCATATTTTTGTATTTATTTTTTGTTTTATGTGATGAAAATAGTTAATTTAAAATTTACATTGTTTTATTTTTTCTTTCAATTGATGACGGCGGCGAATATCGATAATCTACCTGTTTACGACCCATTTGGACTTGTAGGTACTGTCTTGAATTCATTTAATTTTATAATTATATGATGATAATTGTTTATTTCTGCCGCGAAGCATTAACGTGTTCGATTTGAAGGGAGGGCCAGCTGTGGTACTGAGACTTGGAATTCATGTTTCAAGGAGGGCGGTGGCGATTACGATTTGATATCCATGGGCTCCACTAAACACTTAGCATCAGTTGGCTGTGAGTTCGTTAAGTTTTGATGTCTATTCCAACTCTTGGCTTCAAATTTGGCTTGAAAAAATTACTTGGATCAGTTTCTTGCCCAGATGTCTCGGAGTTCTATAGTGATGTAATTAAGATTTACTGGAGGTAGGACCTCTTGAGAGTCCGCGCGGGTAGGTACCACCATCCTGCTTATTTCTGCCGTGATGCAGTAATGCGTTTCGGTTTAAAGGGTGGGGCAGCCGCTGTAACTTTTTTTTTTATTGCCCTTGTAGGCAGACGAGCATACGGCCCACCTGATGGTGAGTGGTTACCGTCGCCCATGGACTTCAGCAATGCCAGGGGCAGAGCCAAGCCGCTGCCTACCGCTAAGCCTATACTATACCTGAGACCTTAGAACTTCTGTCTCAAGGTGGGTGGCGCATTTATGTTGTAGATGTCTATGGGCTCCAGTAACCACTTAACACCAGGTGGGCTGTGAGCTCGTCGACCGATCTAAGCAATAAAAAAAACCACCAGATTTGTGATAGGTTAATTTGTGGATCGGCAGGATTCGAAATGACGTGTTGTGGCTGTTGTGGGCGACGTCGATGTCTTCTTCATGTCATCTCTGCAACGCTGTTATAGTCGATACAAGTACACAATTATCGAGAAAATTCTCGGGTAGTACTAGTCGTTTCCATATATGGTTCAGCTATTTGATAATAGATGGCGTTACACTTCTCGAGCGTTCTTGATATTACTAGTTCTTTTGATATTCGTTTCTGCTATTTGATGACAGATGATATTACTCTTACTGTCATAACACAATGTTTTAAAGGATTACTACCTATTACTTGACACAAGTAGGTACTTACTCCATCTACTTCGCCCCGGTTAGATTTCGACCAAGTAAATAAATAACACGTATGAAACTTAGATCCTGCCAACTCTGTGTGCCGTCAGGTCAGTGTGTTTCAATCAGCTGACTTCACTTGTACCTTTTTGGAATTCGGAGAATCCGCTCGATTGGGCGGGCTGCAAAACTTCAGACTTTCGAAAGCAATGCAAAGTTGTTGGGATTTTTACAATATTTTTTACATTAATTAATTTATTTAATAATTTTTACTCTTGTTCTCTTCACCCTATTCCGTTTTACAAAACACAGATAGCAAGGTTTTCATGAGAAAACTTGGAATATTCTATAAGGGTTTTAAATAATAAGATTCACAAGTATATATTGAAATTACTCATTTTTATTGAATAAATTTGTATCAGTGGAAATTGACATCGACAATAGTTAACAATTTTAATAATCAATTTAAAATATTAACTTAACAGTCCTAAGTTTGAGATGATTTAATTTGAACTTATTAATTCAGTGAGTTCAATTAACAATCAACATTGTCCTTAAATCTATGTACATATTATACTCGTAAATCTGCAAGACATCGTTTTTTCTTTCTGTTCATTTTTTTTTGTATTGTAGATGCCGTAAATCCTCAGCAATGCCAGGGGCAGAGCCAAGCCGCTGCCTATTCTGTCACTGATTATGGTCAAATGTTGATTATTCATGAAAATAAATAGAACAAAAATGACATTCTGTAATTAATTAATAGAATAGGTATCATAAAAGTGTTGTCATTATGTTCACACACACTAAGTATTAGATTAAATATTAACTATTCATGTTTGGTTCGGTTTCATCTGGGCACTCAGTGGCCACAGATGCAATTAAAGCTTACATTACTTACATTATACACCTGTAAAATATTAAGATAGTGTAGAATATAATACTACATACTATGAAATAACACTTGATATGACAAAATAATATTACTTTATTGCATATTATAAATTAGGTATGTTTTAATGGTGGTACTGCACGAAAGCCCATATTTGTTGGTGCCGCAGTCCTGACTGTTTATGTTGCAAGGTTGTCTGTGGCATTGCTGTAGGCTTGTCTGTTGTTTATATTAACAATGACTAGGCCATTAAGTAATTTACACAAATATGCCATAAAAAAAGAAATTAAGATTGGTAGTATGTAGAGCAGTGAGAAATTATACTACCATTTTAATGTTATTTCCACTTCAGTGCATATATATTCATTATTATACATAGGTTAGAGTATTACAAAATTTCTAATTAATTCCATCCCATATGTTTTACCAGCACCATTTTGGATAATGAAATTCACTAATAAAATATCTTGTGGGATTATTATAAAATCAGTCTTAAATAGTAGTATCAAGAGATTAAGTACAGATTCTTCGTTATTATCTACATTGATGACAACAAGCTAGAATAGTCATAAACATTGTAGATTTAGAATTTATCTTGCTAAGCTCCTACTTATTTAGAAACGATTCTAAACAATTACAACTGTTATGTCATAAATCAACTTAAAAAACACAATATATATATATATATTCAATCATAATCACAAAATGGAATGTTATCCTAATGCTACTCTTATTACTAAAAGGCACTTGGTGAATTGCAATAATTATATCAAATGGCTCATTGGTCGATACAGGTACCTCAGCACTTACATATAACCCAACCCCATTTCAAATTTTAAAGCAATACATTATAATATTGCTAATGAACTTAGAAAAGTTTATGTCAGTGACTTACTGTATTTTACAACCGCGTCGTTTCTTTTCCTTGTTAGCTTGTTTATTTTTTTTTTTAACCAAATCATCTGCTGTCATATCAGAAATTACTGACAACCTCTTGGAAGTGTCATGAGTTTCTGATGCAAGTCTAGAATGAGTTCCTAAGTCTGATGGAAATGTGGAACTGTATAGGTTGTTATTTTCACTAAAGCTATGAGATATGTTCTGACTGCTGGACCCATTTTCTGTCGGATCCTCTGTAGAATAATGCGAAGCAGGCCGGATGATAACAGGATCAGGAAATCGTGGCTTTTTACTTGTAGATGGAGGAAGGGGCGGGTGTCTGTGCTGTAAACCAACTGGAGAATTATGAGTCCATTTATCGTTATCAAAAGATCTGGATTGTAAATTTGAAATATTGTTATTAGATTTCACTACATCAGACTTTTGTGTGATATACTGTTTGGAGAACTCCTTTGCTTTTAAAGCACTAGTTCGAGACTCAATATGTTCTTTCTCAAATGGCTCAACATAATTCAAATCTGAATCAACTGATTTACAAAGACGTAATCGATTTTCCTTAATCATATCTCGTGGGTTGCTATATGCATCACAGAGTTCAGCCTGTGGAGGGCTTGGGTATTCAATGTCTCTTTGTAAATGCTGTTGTGGCGCTACACGCTGCTGCTTCTTTAGCAATGCTTTCTGTCTGGCTTTTTCTTTTGCTCGTTGCAATTTTTTATATTCCCTTTCTTGTAATAACCTGGCTAATTCACCATCCTGTGCTTCTACAGCATACTTCATGTCAGTGAGGAGTGCATCACGGTCATTTGCTTCATGACTCAGCTCTCTAGCAAGCCTTGCGTCTCTTTCTTCTTGTTCCATGCGTCTTCTTATCTCCTCTAGTTCTGCAGACGAGAGACCTAATTCCTCTGGGTTTAAGTCATCAGAGGCTATAGGGGGAGGTGTCTTCATAGGTGCTCGAGATGAACTTGGTTGCTGGAGATCCTCATTGCGTTGACGACGTTGTCTCCGTAAATTTATCTCCGCCATCTCACGTGCGATTTCTGCATCTATTTCAGCTTGCCGACGTCGAGAATATTCACGCAAACGAGCTTCGTGCTCGAGGTCTTTCTGTTCGTTGACGGCGACAGGAAAATCTTCGCGGATCTGTTGATTTCTATACCTATTCTCGCAGAGGTGAGAAGATATCTCGCGGTCTTGCAAACGATGAGCAAGCGCTCCGTCGGTGCGCACAAGCCACTGTTCGCGCAGATCCGTTACGTGTCCGAACTTCGGCATAGTATCGCTTGCCTGAAACCCTGCCATCGTTCGTGCGCAACGCTAGAAAGTCGAGACTTTCCACAACGTTTGTCTTTAAGCGAAAATGTGGAGTTGCATTAGCAGCACGTTACACGAATTCGTTGTCAACACGACTATTCCGGACGTAAATAGTTGGACGATGACGGCACTAGTCAGTGCTAGTAACATCGCATACACTCTTACAACACGATAATATGTATTTGTATGCAGATACGTTTCACGACTTTCTGAGCGCTTTGTGAGCAGCGTGGGAACTTTTTAATTTCTCTCTGTGAACTAGTCAAACAATGGAAACAGAAAATTATCTATCGATGATTACTTTCGAATTAATGTATCCACCATCACTAACGCAGCTTTTATATTATATTCTTTGCTTAAAACCGTACATGTATATTTCGTAATTACATTATCTAGCAATGCTAGCATATTTTCCAAAACAAACACTTTTGTCATATAGTCATATTTAGTAGCTACCTACAGTAGGCGCGCGAGTTCATGTCCATCCTGAGGAATGCGGTAGTGCTGAACATAGTTAATTATGGTAATATCGATAATAGCTACCGATTTAGTCAAGAGCTGTCAATTTGGTTTAATGTGGTAGTTTTCCAATTACAGAGCATAATGCGACTCAGTGACGCACAATGCCGAATTATGCTGAAGCTTAATTGGAACGTGAATTAGTTTTCAAATGCATCAGCAGAGTGCGCTAAGTTAGCACAGTTTTAATTAGCATTGATTATTTCTAAGAAACTACGACGAAACGAAAGCCTTACAATTTTTTTCAACATTTAATAATATTACTAACGATAATATAAACAAAATTTCGATCAATGCCAACTTAAAGAAAAAACACTTGTCAATTTTTTGTCACTGAGTCGGTATCGATTACGAGTATCACGCGAGAGCAGTACTTTTGAGAGTGCTCGATTGTGCGAAGCGTTGCTGTAGTTGGAACATTCAACGTTGAGCATTATGCCGCATAATGCGCTCTTGTGCTGTAATTGGAAAACTACCTGTAACTAGCTCGTTTTGCAAATTATAAAATGAATGTAATAAGTAATTACTTATTTATTTCTAATAGAGAAAAATATTTTTTAAATTCCGATTCAATTACTATCAGATGAAAAGACAACCGATAGATCAGAGTCCGAATCAGTGTAGGTTTTTTTCTACCTGAACTTGTTGGAGTAGTTGGCGGTAGTTCTTTTGACGTTCAACAAGTATGTACTTTCATTTATGTTGAATAATTTTTTTTTATTTGATTTGATTTGATTTGGAAGCGGAGTAGTCATGGACATGAACTCGCACGCATACTGTAGGTACCTACGTGTATTTATTAATTAGGTAGGTACCTACCTATGTCATTTATGGTAGCATCGGGAGGAGAATAGGTAGGTAATAAATATGCAGTGATTATCTATGGGTCACTCCCATCAAATGTCATCAAATGGACTTTTTGGCGGGAACGCGAGGAGTGAAGTTGTGTGATTTGTTTTATTTTGTCTATTTAGTGTTTCTTCAGATTTAAATGTGTAATAACGGTGGTTTTTTAACTGCTTAATATCTGTAAAAGTGCACAAATGTGGGAAATGAAACAAAGCCGCTGGACGTAACTTCTCGGGATCCTTCAAAAAGTCCACTGAAAAAATCTTATTAAATGACCACCATTTTACTGAGATTATATTTCATCCCATATCATCTCATATCATTTCATTTCATTTCATCCCAGTTGATTAATGTCTCAAATTAATCATATTCATTTCATTTCACTCCATATTATCATTTTTCATAAAAATAAGAATATAAATTAAAATAAGATATGACTTAAAGGTCATGATTACCCTAATACCCATAAATCCATAAATTACCATAAATCCCTTAAAAAAATATTCATCAAATCCCTCTATTATTTTTTGAAATGATGATGAAAAATGATAATATGGCGTGAAATGAAATGAAGATGATTAATTTGAGATCAACTGGGATGAAATTAAATGAAATGAGATGAGATCATGTGGGATGAAATATAATCTCATTAGAATGGTGGACATTTAGTGAGATTTTTTCAGTGGACTTTTTGGAAGACAAAATAAAACAAATCACGCAACTTCACTCCTTGCGTTCCCACCAAAAAGTTAAAAATCTCTCTATAATTATTTAAGGTGCTGCTAGCCAAAATTATGGTAGATGGAAGACAATTACGGTAAGGTTAAAATAAAATTGATCTTATCCGATTCCAGGCGACGCGGATGGGGCAAAGCAAAGCCGCCGCCGCGCCCTGGCCCAAAACATGACGTCTAATCAGATCCCCAGATCCACTCTCGGTGCTTTAAGGTTCTCCAAGCACCGCTCACCGGTTTCCGCCCTCGTCGAACTCGGCGACTGTGACGAAGAGTTCGACATGCGAACTAACCCATAGACACAACCCACTGTAGATTCATTCGCGAACTAGCTGGTTTTATGTCATTAGGTCCCTTTTGGAGGTGTTCGGGCAGCTATCAGCATATCCCATCCCTTCTGGCTATGCCTTTGCTCGCCCACCTGTCCTGATGATCTGATGAAACTGGAAAGACATCCGAGCTACTAATCATCCCTAAATCACAAAAAAAGCAAGACTTTAACAAACCTGTTTTTTTTAAAGGGATTTTATGACCTGGTAACTAATACCTTTAGGTCAAGGTAACAAACTGTACATTTGAGTCTTACTACTCAACCAAGCGAAATGCGGCCCCCTTCCCGATTCCCCGCACGCTCTACCGCTGTTGCCCACGACACCGCGACGGGTGCGCAAACCGGCGCATGCGCAATGTAGGCGTGAGGTGGTGGTTTGCAATATTTGAGAAGTGTCTAATCTATGACTAGTAGGGTTACGACGTTACCGTGGTCACTCGTTATTTTTGCGCGCTTCTTTTTGATTGTTATAGTTGTTATTAGTGTATTTTTTTGCCAAATATTGTTGTTGTTGATTTAAAGTTTTACTTGTTGTTGTTATTATTTAATTGTAAAAATTAGTAAAACCATACATAGCGGAGAACGCAGATTTTAAAAATTGAGTTTTTTGAACTGGAAAACAAGAAGAAATCTTACATTATTCCGATCGACAATATTATTAAAAGAACTTGGCAAGCAACGGGAGTGTCAAAACGAACAATAATGAGAATTAAAAATGAATTTAAAAAATTGAAAGAAAGTTCTGCGTTGGAAATACAGATCCCAGAAGCATCAACATCAGCGACCTCTCATATGACTCTTGTACCCAGGCTTACAACACCTCGCAAGAAGCGATGTCTGAGTAATAAAATTAACGTAGACAGTTTTACTATTTGTGCCATACGCAATATAATAAGTAATTTTTATGTTGTCAAAAAGGAAGAAAAAATATTAACTCGAATTCCGAATAAAACGCACATCGATGAATAATAAAGCGCACATATCACTATCCGTCAAATTGACAGCACTGGCAACCTACAGAAAGAATTTAGGGGAATTCCCTAAGCATAACATTTGAATTTCTCTCATCTGAGTTGTCATGAATAAAGTGGGGTTGCAGCCCGTCATATTTATTTTGAAAATAGGAGAAATTTCCAAAAGTTCAGATTGATCGAGATTTCTGGTAAGGATTCGAGGGCCCCCTGAGATTGGAAATCTGAAGATGCAAGGTCAGGACTATACGGCGGATGCATTAACATCTCCCAGCCAAGCTCTTAATTTTTGCTGAGTGGCTAAAGATGTGTGAGGTCTAGCGTTATCATGATGGAAAACGACACCCCTTCTGTTGATTAATTCCAGCCGCTTTTTCTCAACTTCTTGCTTTAATCTCATCAGTTGTTCGCAGTAGAATTCAGAATCGATGGTCCTGCCTGGTGGTAACAGCTCATAATGAATAATGCCCTTCCAATCCCACCACACACACATCATCACCACCACATCAACCCGGGCTTGCGAGTTAGCCCGGGTTTCGCCAGTCTGTGAAGCCTGACCGGCCTTTGACCACGACCTTTTTCGGACGTTCTTGTCGTACCTGATCCACTTGTCCAATGTTCGGTCTCATTACGTCGTAATAAAGAATCACAAATGAGTACACAGTTCATGAACGGTCACTGGTGTTTGAAAGGCCTAAAAGCGCCGATAGTGGATCGGGAGGATCTTAAATGAATTGTTTTTAACAGTATTTATGGCTAGGCTGTATGATAGTATGTTATGTGTGCAAAGAAACTTTATTTCTAAAACGTAACGGTTTATTGTTTAGAATTCAAGTAAGATATTTTCAAAAGCTGAAATACAATTTTCGATAATATAACACAGCAGACAAATAAAAATACAAAATTACCTGGCACATTCGCGCACAATCCATTTTATGCATGTATGAGTTTACCTGCTTTTTATTTTACAAGTCACGAGACAGAGAGGTAGTCAACGCTGCTTTGCGAGGACGCCGTGTCAAACTACTTACACATCACAATGTCCATTGTTCGGTGTAATATGTTAAAATTTACATCAATTAAATTGACACGACATTATTCAAAATTCGAGTGTAAAGAGGGGTAAGCTATTCTTTGCTTATTAAATTTCAAGTAATACAAAGACAAAAGTGTTCTAAAAATACAATTATGATTTACAGTTTATGTGCATTCAAATTAAGTAAACTAGACGATGACTGAGCTTTGCTCGGTATTTTTTTTATATTTTATATGAAAAAGACACAAATAATATAAATAAACAAACCAAACACTCATTGGCTTCGGGTGGCTTAACAACGCCATTTGCTGAAATAGCTTAATAGTATTATTATTCACCAATAGATGTCGGGAAGAGTCAATCGATAAAGTTGAAAATTGAAAACACGATTAAAACAACATTTTCTGAAATAATTCGTAGCTAGATCGATTTATCGCCCACAAAATCCCCTGTATACTAAATTTTATGAAAATCGTTGGAGCCGTTTCCGAGATTCAGATTATATGTATATTAATATACAAGAATTGCTCGTTTAAAGGTATAAGATATGTATCAATATTTTTATTATTTATCAATTCTGTAACAAAAAAGTTGCCTTGACTGTGTAATTTGCTATTATATACACACTCGTAGTACAGGTAGTCATAAAATTGAAATCACGAATTTGAGATCAAAGTTTATGAGAATTGAATTTCAATTACATGGAATTTAAATAAACTTGTACATGACGGAGTGATGAAGTCCTGGTGGTTTTAAAAGGCGTGACGTCAGGCATGCTGAGGTCACTTATCATCAGCGTGGCCACTCATGTTTGCTTAGAAGTAGCCGTTTATTTCCTTTTTTTAATATTCCAACCACCCTCCTATAGTACAACATTAGCTTAATACCGGTCACTCATATTCGCACGAATACGCAAACCCGCAAGTGTAGGACGACATTTGCAAATGATTATGCAAAGTTTTCGCTGCATTCGTGGTTTTCCAAGCTGTCGGTTTTTTAACAGACATCAAAGCGCGCGAGCCGCGATCTTTCGCGTAGTCTCCCACACATTCGTGTGACCAGTTGACCAGTTGCGCCCAGGATTGCGAAGGCAACGGACGTTTCGCTATTTTCATAGATCGTGACGTCTACTGTGTAGCATATCTTCATCAAAAGAAATCCCATAAAAACAGCATGGCTGTTAACGATGTCTGGGAAAGAATTCAAAACTCTTTTTCTATTCAATGTTCTATTGACGAATTAAAAAGGAGGAGAAATTCGTGAGACATTCATAAACAAGTCGCACCATTCGTGGAAAAAGGTCGCAAGTGAAAAACTCGAACTTTTCAGGAACGTAAAAAAACTGTTTTGTTAAGAAATGGTAAATCCTAGATGAAAATGTTCTTAAGAGACTTCATGGATAAAATTAAGCTGCATATATATCTGTTATTGATTTAAAACAATATTGAGTAGTTTTCGAAATAATTTGAAATTAATCGGTTACGTCTTTAATCCCCGTTATGATATTATGACTTTTAGGAATAAGTAAAGTAACCGCTTTGTTGCTACGGTGTTCACACGAATCATAGCTTCGTAATTTTAATTACGTATTTCTTGCCGACAAAATTGACCTAGCCTATGTATGTGTATAAAAAAATACGCCTTTGTTGCGGAAGAATTAAAATAGAAATAATCATAGTAAATGAATTTATGTTTTTATTACAAGTTTAATAATAAAATAAATATGTCTGTATCACTAACAACTTACTTATTCTACTCTGACAGAAAACGTTAAAATATATTTAATAAATCGTTTTTTTTTACTACAACAACATTTGTTTGCTATTATTTATGTGAAAATTGAATGCTTAAGGTAGTAATTAAATTTAAATTGTTAATATGAACATATTGAATGAAATCAACCAGATTAATTAAACAAAAGGACTGGATAATAATGTTTAAAAGTAAATTAGTCAATAAAATGCTCAAGACGTACATAATCTTTTATAAAAACCAAGATAATGCGATCGTATGTTATTGCCCTAACAAGGACTTATCAAGTCTCTGTTGAAATTTCTAGAAATTGGAAATAGACCATTGTATATCTGCATTAGCGCCGATAATACTTGGTTACTTTCACTCTGAGCCTTTCTGTTCTGCCTTCCCTTTCTGTAATTTGCATTGGTATTAACCCTTTAGGTTCTTCTTCATAAATATCATATTTCATATTAATAATTATAGGATTTTGGAGATCAGCAAATAATCGTTTGATTTTAGACCACAAAACTTTGTTGCCAGCGGTATCCTCATACCAGTTTTTAGCAAGTTCAACTAATCGTTTATAATTAAAGAAATTCTCTTATATCATGTGTTTCACAATACATACTTCTTCGTATTTACTTTCGCATTGCGAACGATTGAGTGCTTTTCATCTGGTAAATAATAAACTTGTTTTTTTTTGTTTCTACATGCTGCATCGAGTCTCCTTCATTCTGAGAATGAGATTTTTTTTAAAAGTCGTGGATAATTTTTACTTGCAACATCTATACATACATATATAGTGCAAAACTAAATAGTTTCGGTTTTGTCCTGAACAATTCTCCGAATAGAACGATATTTTTCTGATACCCCTGGATGCTTCATTTTGTAAAAAAATCCATAGACATCTATTTTATTGGCTTCCCCTTTCGCAATTTCAGCAAGCCGCATATAGCAATAACCACCTTTAGTTAAAATATGATCAACAGTGAAATTTTATACTAGGTATTTTGTTTGCTTGCGAAAAACTCCGACCTCCGATTGAGGTGCGCTCAAAATTTTTTCGAAATCAAGTTTACTACTGATTTTTGTTTTTCTGTGCTATTTTTTGTCCCGTATATCCCTTATGTCCCCTATATCCCGTACAATTTTTTGTCCTTTAAATAATTCTCGTATTCGTATTTCAATTGCTTTTTCTTTTTATCATCCGCTTGTTCCTACACCTTCATGTAACGCATAAAAAAATTTAGGGTAGAAAAATCCGATGTATAATTATTATTATTATTATTATATTTTCGCAAATAGTTACTACATTTTCAGTATTTAAACTTTTTGGGAAATTATATTCCAAAGTCTATGCTATTAGTCTTTTCGAATCTACCAGTGTCATACGTTTAGGCTTAGATTTTACAAATCTGATAATAAAATACAATTCTATTAACGCTCAGAATTTCCCAAACATCAATAATATATTTATTCGTTACACTTTTTTCTTTTATCTACTTGGATCTCTCGTAACTTTTTCTCTTCTCTTTTCCTGTATCCACTAACGGTATGATTTACCAAAAATTTTGAATATTTTACTTCTTCACCTGCCAGGAACTTTCATCTCGCATTCTTTTTTAATTCTTTTCATTGCTATTTGATTATTGTTATGGGTAAACTACGATGCGATGAAATTTATATCATTGGCAGTTTAAATAGGGTTTTCTTTTCCACTGACTTTCTCCTTTTTTTTTTTTTTTTTTTTTTATTGCTTAGATGGATGGACGAGCTCACAGCCCACCTGGTGTTAAGTGGTTACTGGAGCCCATAGACATCTACAACGTAAATGCGCCACCCACCTCGAGATATAAGTTCTAAGGTCTCAGTATAGTTACAACGGCTACCCCACCCTTCGAACCGAAACGCATTACTGCTTCACGGCGGAAATAGGCGGGGTGGTGGTACCTACCCGTGCGGACTCACAAGAGGTCCTACCACCAGTAATTACGCAAATTATAATTTTGCGGGTTTGGTTTTTATTACACGATGTTATTCCTTAACCGTGGAAGTCAATCGTCAACATTTGTTGAGTACGTATTTCATTAGAAAAATTGGTACCCGCCTGCGGGATTCGAACATCGGTGCATCGCTTCAACACGAATGCACCGGACGTCTTATCCTTTAGGCCACGACGACTTCAGTCCTCCTCCGCTAATTCTAAAATATTTGCATTATGCGATTGTGTTTCTTTTGATCGAGATTCTTTGGTTGATTCTGTATAAAAGTTTATAGTTTCCGACAACTAATACGGAATCACATTGTCTAGTTCCACTGTTCTGTACTGTATTACTTAAACTAGTTTATGATCCATCGTCATAAGAAGAAGAACATTCCTTTGAGACTTTATTTAGATTCAATACCATCTTCAGTAAAACTCATTGACATGTCATGCATGCGCATGCGCATCAAGTCATTTACGTTTTCTTTCAATAATATCCATAACTTTACTTCTACAGTACAGTTTGCAGGAGTATCGTATTTAAATTCGCGTAAAAAAATGGTACCTATATACGTATTCAAAATGGTACACATATGTTTAGATCAATGATAGTTATCTAGGTAGCAGCATGCACGTGAGAACTATTCAGCTAGTGCCCATGCACCACTCTCGTGCGTGATAGATTTAAAAACAAACAGAAATTTCGTGATACAAATTTTTGTATAATCAAATTTCGCAAGAAATAAGTAAATATTAAGTATTTTGTGTGGTTTATCCAACTGATATACTAATGTTTTTGTTTTTAATTATAATTACGTTACGAAATATTTTCAAAATATACAGTATAAAATTAGGTATTTTCATTTAAAAATTAAAATCCAGCGAAATTAATCATAGAAGAAGCGAGCTTATAATATTACGTATGAATGATTCTCAAAAAGTCACGTATAAAAAATACGTAACTGAACTTGCGCACTTCACATCTTCATCAAATATCGTGTCAAAAGTGTGCATGTTCATTTATGCACGTATATTTTAATAAAATTGTGTATAAGTAACAATAAGCTTTTATTGATAGGGAAAATTTCAGAAATGACCAAATATAACAAAAATTACGTAATTAATAAGGCGAATCATTTAAAAAATAAAAATCTTAGCATTTCGCAAAATTTGCAATATCTCCGTCATTTTTTGGAATATTTTTTTCAAACTTGTTAAGCACATGTGTCATGGTCTCCTTTAACGAATAGTGAAATAAAAAAAATTTGAAGTAATTGTACTTGCGACTTTCTTCTACCAATGGTGCGAAGTGTAGGAGGAAGCGCAAACGGGTTCGCAAATTGAGTACCGAACCCATTTGCACAGCCGCTAAGTTTGCGAATGAATGTTTGACGGCCCTTCACATGCTGATTTTGATGCGGTTTTTATTTTTTTTATTTTTTTAATAGATACTGTGATTGAAGAGGAAGGTTTATATGTATAATAACATTCATTAAATAGTCGAGAAATCAATAATAAATTACAGTTTCCGAAGCGAAGCGAGGGCGGGTCGCTATTATTATAAAGAAGCGCCCAGAAATCGTTGAGGTGCTTTTTCGCAAATATTGTCAAGAAATATAATAATGGGCGACTTCTGATTGACTCATTATTTTTCGAGAGATGTCAAATGGTAGACACGCGGTGACCGTCGCAGGTGGAAACCGCTCAAAATGTCGCGCGGGAGGGCAGCGCGCGTGGCCCTCGCGAGACGTCACTCAGCATGTTAATAAAACTTACTGCATTGTGGCCAGTATGCACGATAACACCAACAGGCACAGATAAGCCTATTTTCCCTCGTTCTAAATTGATCCTTGAATGTAAATAAATATCTCTCTCTCTTCCCAGCTATTTATCCCACATGGTGGTGGGGTCAGCTTTCCTGACTTTACTCCTCCACTTCGCTCTGTCTTCGACATCCTCGTCAGCAACATTGCATTCTCTCTTGTCCTTCAGCACTACGTCCCTCCACCTTGTCTTGGGTCTGCCTCTAGGTCTCCGACCGGGGAGGTCGAGCAGTAGCGCCAAATTTCCGACGTAGTCAGGTTGCTTCCTTTTCACGTGACCATACCATCTCAGCCTACTCTCCTGCATCTTGTCGGCGATGTCCCGTACACCTAGACTTCCACGCACGTACTCGTTGCGGATTTTATCGAGCCTAGTCACGCCGCACATCCACCTCAGCATTTTCATTTCAGCAACTTGAATGGTATGTACGTTCCTTTTGGTTGCCGCCCATGTTTCGCTGCCATACATAAGAACAGGCCTTATTATAGTCTTATAGATCATACCCTTGAGCTTAACGGGCATCCTCCTATCGCAGGTGACACCACTTACTTCTCGCCATTTTAGCCATGCTGCGGCTATTCGGTGTTGAATGTTGCATTTTAAATTTCCAGATCTGTGCATCATAGTACCCAGATACTTGTATTGATCGCACATGTTTACAAGTTGACCGTCAATGGAAATCGGACTGTTGTCACCTGGATCTGGGTCATTAAAAGACATGTAATGTGTCTTCGCAACACTCAATATTAGGCCACCGGCTTGTAACTGCTGTTTCCACAACAGGAGTGCCTCTCGTAGCTTTGTGCGGCTCTCGGTGCAGATAGCAACGTCGTCTGCATAGATGAAAGTCCACGAGGCTGAGGACTGCGCCACCTCAGTGAGTGAGTCTATAACCATGCCGAACAGAAAGGGACTCAGTACTGAACCTTGATGCAGACCTTCTGCAACTGCTATTGGTTTTGTCTGACCCACTACTGTCCGTACCATTGACCTCGCATCCCTGTACATGTCAATTATGACGTTAACATAATGTTCGGGTACAATCTTCTTGCGAAGGCTCCACCAGATCGTATCTCTTGGCACACGGTCAAATGCCTTTTCCATGTCTAAGAATGCGACATACAATGGCCGAAGTTTCTCACGATACTCCTCAGCGATCGTATTTAGAGCAAACATAGGGTCGGTGGTAGATAAGCCCTGTACAAAACCATAGTGATTTTTGGATAGTGAACACTCTGATCTTAGGCGGCTGTCAATCACTCCTTCATACAGTTTCATAGTATGGCTTAACAGCTTGATCCCGCGATAGTTGTTACATTCGTACTTACTGCCCTTCCCCTTATAAATAGGAACTATGGTGCTCAATCTCCACGCCGCTGGCATTTTGGAAGAGCGCAACACACAGTTGAAAAGTTTGGTGAGCGTTTCGATTCCGTGCTCACGAAGGCACTTCCAAGCTTCCACTGGAATACCGTCCGGTCCCGTGGCTTTCTTGTTGGCCATCTTTTCTAACGCCATTTTGACCTCATTTGGACGTATTGGAGGTATAAGTCCAATGTTCCTGCCCACTTTTGTTAACTGTATAGCAGCTTGAGTAGGGTTTAGTAGCTGTTCATAATATTGATGCCAAGCTGATAGTACATCACTATCCCCATACAGAAGCTCACCATTTGGATCTTTAACAGCCCGACATCTAGTGGGATCCCTCGTGCTCCAACAACGCTGTTTAGCGAGCTTAAATATACATTTTTGACCTTCTTTTGTTTCCAGTTGCTCGTACATGGTCTTTAGGGCAACTGCGCGCTCCACTGCCACTATTTTCTTAGTCTCCTTCTTTATTCTTTTATATCTTTCTTGGTCTTCAGAAGTTTGGGTGGACTGCCAGGTCTTAAAGGCATCTTTTTTCTTTTGAATGGCATTTTGTACTGCTTCTGTCCACCACCAAGTCTCTTTATTGTTTATTCTACCACCTTTTGTACGACCAAGAGTAATATTACCAGCTTTTACAATGGATTTGCTAAGGTGATCCCATATATTGTCAATATCCAACTCAGTATCAACTTTCAAGTTGCTCAGATGGTTACAGAATTCGGGGATCTTATCTCCTTTTAAGTTCCACCATTTGGTTATTTCCGGAGTGTGAGATGTTTTAGTTTTAGATGTTTTCTTAAAAAGCATATCCATTACAACGATACGATGTTGAGTAACGGCGCATTCTCCCGGGATGACCTTGCAATTTGTTACCCGGCCTATGTAAGCTCGATTTACTAATATATAGTCTATCTGCGATGTTGTTTGTCCACTTTTGTATGTAATTGTATGTTCTGGCTTTTTAGCAAAGAAAGTATTTGTTATAGCAAGATCAAATGCAGCAGCTGTTGAAAGAATAACTTCCCCCTCCTCGTTTATAGTGCCAAATCCATGACCTCCGTGCACTCTTTTAAAGGCCTTATTTTCTGTCCCTATGTGACCGTTTAAGTCCCCACCCAACAGCATTGTCTCCTTCGAAGGTATTTGGCGTAGATGATCTTCCAAAGTTGTCCAAAAACTATCTTTTTCAGCCCTGCTACAACCCGCCTGGGGAGCATAAGCTGATATCACATTTATGACTTCCCCTTCAACAAGTACTTTTAGAGACATCAGCCTGTCGTTAATTCGATTTACTTCTAAGAAGTTTTCGAGGTGTTCGGCTTTGACAGCGATTGCTACACCATTTCTTCCATGCCTAGCGCCTACATACATGAGTTTGTAGCTTTCTCCGATGTTAAGGGCTTTTGCACCAGTCCATCTGGTTTCTTGAAGGCAAGCGAAATCTACCTTTCTACGCTTGAAGAGTGAAGCAAGTTCCTTTGTCTTCCCCGTTAGTGTTCCAACATTCAATGTAGCGAAGCGGAATTTCAGGCTACAATTTGGGACTAACTTCATTAGCCGAGCCCGTCCATGACTCGGTAGCCCTAGTATATTGTTCGCAGATGTAGGGCGATATTTCTGCGCGTCGTTTCGCGGCGACGCCCTATTCGTTATCCCAAACGTATTATGTAACCTGTCCATTTGATTACTAAAATTTGGCGAGTTTTTTGGGTTTATTAAAAGGTACCGATTGCCATCTGACATACCAAAACCTACCCCGCTTGAAGTAGGGAAAACCCCCAGATAGGTGATGTGTCCGGGTACAGTTATTTCCTCCTGTACATAGTGGTTGTCTGGTTATCCCGCCAGAGTTTCGGTCGCCAGAGCCTCGTCCGTTGGTCAGCAGGGTGTACCACGAGCAGGTGAGGTTGACATTTGAGATGGTAAAGATCTTAGTTCCATCCCCTTACAACCCCGAATGTAAATAAATATATATATATTAAAATAAATATATATTAAAAAATATTTATTTCCAAGCTCATTTTATCGTCAGAAATTCTCTCAGGTTGAGTCCGTGAGCTCACCCTCCCGTCCGGCCGTAGCTGGAATAGCCATAGGAATAGGCTATCAGCGAATAGGTAGGGGAAAAAACAGATAAAAATATTCATTCCATAACATTTATGTGTAGCGGTAGTTGTCACAGAACAGAGGAGTTTTTGACAGATTCATAAACCTTTTAAAATACATTATTTATTCGTAGTAAAATACTTAAATATTTATTATGTAAGACAGCGGCAGCGGTAGGCAGGGGTAGGCAGCGGCTTGGCTCTGCCCCTGGCATTGCTGAAGTCCATGGGCGACGGTAACCACTCACCATCAGGTGGGCCGTATGCTCGTCTGCCTACAAGGGCAATAAAAAAAAAAAAACATGTCGTGAGTCCGCACGGGTAGGTACCATCACACTCCCGAGGGACCTGGGCGGGCCCCCCGGCGCGTACTCTGCGTGGCCGGGGGCTCCGTCTGTGGGGGAGTTTTGCTGGACTTCCACCGGGCGCGTCCGTAGGTGGCGGATAACGGGATCCTCTGGGAACAGTCCCACTCCCAGGGGTATCGTCCGGTCTTTTTCGTTGCAAGGATTTCTAGGTGTTAGGTAGGTAGGCTAGGTGTAGGAGTAGGGTAGCCTAGTTAGGCTTTGCAACGAAAGAGATCGGATGACGCGGACCAAAACCAGCAGGGGGAGTTGCGGGCTCTCCACGCCCTTCACTCGCTGAAGGGAGCTCCTCCTGGAGACGCTCGGGCTCCCTCTCTTTTCCCCTTTCTTCCCCCTTTTTCTTTTTTCTTCGGGTCACGTCCGACCCGTTTCGGACGTAACCCACGGGTGGTGGTGGGCCACTTTTGGCCTGCCCTTTGATGGAGAAGTGAGCCGGCGTTGCTTACGCATCTTCCGGCCGCTGGTCGCCATGTCCCCGGCTTCGGCTACAGGGGCACGCCCTCCAGAGGGGGGTACCGGTATACCGGCGTGGCTTCGTGGTTGTTGCTCTAATGAGCGTCGGGCGGTGGTCTGTCGTGTTGCTCGTTGCACTCGGCGGGCCGCCGGCCAACCCGTAATCCTCACCGCGTGGGGGACGGGGGCCGCTGCCGCGAGGCACGGGGCCGCGAGGACGTAAACCTCTTTAAAAAATGCCCCAATCCTAAGCTCTGGTGCCCGGCGATGGGATGAATGGCTGGAGGGAGTCCAGTCCCGAGGGTACCAACCAGACCCCAGGGGACCGACCCCTGGTTAATAAAAAAGGAAACAAAACATGAAATGGCATCTGTGAGAAAAGTAATACCCCAGGAGGGTACCTCCCGCTCCGCGGGGGGAGAATCCCTCCGTGCGGTCGAGCGATCGGCCGCACGCTGCCCCACCGTTTCTGGGGGGGGCACACACTGTCACGCAGAAGGGGGCGACAGCACGGGTCGCGTAAGGGACAGGGTCCCCACCGTGCGCCTCGAGCGCTGCGAGAGCCTTATCTCGCTCTACTCGGCGCGGAGCTCCGCGAGGGGCGACGCGTCCAGTGGGCGGGAGACACCGGCGCTGTTCACCGACACTCGACAGCGGACTCGGCGGAAGCGGAAGTCGGCCCGACGGCCGGCGTCCTCCGCTCCGTCTGACTCGTCCGAGGGTGAGCCTGCCAGCGCCAAATATATGGCGTTGGCGGAAGGGCCGGCGGCTGCTGCGGCGCCGCCCGCCACAGATTGTGACGCAGTCTCTTCTCGCGGACTGGCTGCTGCCTCCTCGGCGCAGTCCAGGGCCGCCTGCTGTGAGGCAAGAGGAAAAGCGGAAACCGGAGAGGTCGCGCGTTTGGAGCGCTGCCTGGCCGGGGTGGGTCCCTCTGACCCCTTCCGAGCATTCGAGGTGGTTGGGAAATTGGTTTCCGCAGTCGTGGCAACATCCGGCGGTGGACTCAAGGGTGACTGCGTGCGGGCCTTAAAATCCGGAGCGGCCACCCTAGAAGAACGTCTGAGGGAAGTGGTAGACCGCACCACAACGACGGAGACGGCGGGCTTGCGGCAGGAAGTGGCCCTGCAGCACGCCCGCCTCGAGCAACTCTCGAACGAGAATGGCAAACTTCGGGCGGAGAATGGGCAGCTGCGAGTGGACATGGCCGAGTTGAGGACCATGGTTGCCGACCTCATCGAGCGGCAACGCAGCTCGGCCCCTGCCCCTCCTCCGCCCGAAGCGGAAGGCCTCAGTGAGGTGGACGAGTTGAGGCGGCAGCTCCTCATACAGGAGGCGCGCAGCTCCAAGGTGGAGCGCGCGAGACCGCCCCTCGCTCACGAGGCTAACGGAAGTACGCCTGTGCCGGCACCCCGCAGGAGTGTGCAGCCCGCTGTAAAAGCATACAGCGGGAAGAAGAAGGCTACACCCGCGCGAGCTCCCGCTGCGGCTGCACCTAAACCCGCGGCTGCAGGGGCGCCGGCACCCACGGCCCCTGCATCAAAACCGGTGTCCGCTCCTGCCCCGTCCCAGCCTGCGAAGGCGGGGCCTGGCAGGAGCCGAATCAAAAAGAAGGGGCGGACCAACGCCGCCAAACCGGCACCGACCCCCCAGCCCCGCCCACTGCCCCCAGCCCCGGCCAACATGGACGAGGCCTGGACGACGGTGGTGCGGCGAGGGCCCAAAAAGGTTGCGGCGCCTGTCGCGCCGCGCCCCAAGCCCGCCCCTACGGCCGCCGCTCCCCGCCAAGAGGGTCGAGCGGAGCCTAGGGGCCGAACTAGACGAAGGAGGCCGCGCGCCCCGCGGTCGGCTGCAGTAGTCGTGGAGCTGCTGCCGGCCGCCAAAGAACGGGGCATCACGTACCACGACGTGATGACTCAGGCGCGCGGCGGCGTAAATGTGGACGCCCTCGGCGTGGAGGGTGGCCTGAAGGTCCGGCAGACGGCCAACGGGGCCCGCCTGGTAGAATGCCCCGGCGCGAATTCCAGCGCCGCGGCAGAAAAACTGGCGGTCCGTCTGCGGGAAATCTTGCCGGACCCCGAGGTGGTGCGCATCGCGCGGCCCGTAAAAATGGCGGAGGTGAAGATTACGGGCCTCGACGAGTGCGCCACGAAGGAGGAGGTCGCCGCGGCCATCGCGTCGCAGGGCAACTGCGCCCTCGCCGACGTCAAAGTCGGGGAGCTCCGGGCGACGTACTCCGGAACCCGGACGGCGTGGGCGCGTTGCCCGGTAGCAACGGCGAACCTCCTGGCCACCCCTCCACAGGGTCGGCCTTCGGACAGCCCAGGATGGCTGCGCGTGGGCTGGGTAGTGGCCCACGTGCAACTGCAGGAGAGCAGGCCGTGGCGTTGTCTTCGGTGCTTCGGCACCGGCCACGGCCTCGCCAAGTGCCCCTCGACAGTGGACCGCAGCGACCTGTGCTTCCGCTGCGGCCAACCGGGGCACAAGGCAGCCTCCTGCACCGCAGCCGCGCCGCACTGTGTCTTGTGCGACGCGGCTAAAAGGAAGGCCGACCACCGGGCCGGGGGCCCGGCGTGCAAGTCCGCCCCCTCCTCTACAAAAACGAGGAGGGGCGGAAAGAAAAAGAAGCCGGCTGCAAAAAGGGCAGCCGGTGAGTCAGCTCCCGCCGCGGCACGAGAAGAGCCGCAGGGCGGGACAGACGAGGGAGCGATGGACGTAGCCCCGTAATGGGTTGCGTCCATCGCTTCCTCCAATGTAATTTGAACCACTCCGCCAGGGCACAGGATCTCCTCGTCCACACCATGGCGGAGTGGTCAATCGATGTTGCTGTCGCCGCGGAGCCGTATTTCGTCCCCACCGACCAGGACTGCTGGATCGGGGACGTCGACGGCTCAGTGGCCATTATATTACGACAGTCCGCGGCGTTACCCCCCTTGGATATGGTGGCCAGGGGACCCGGGTACGTCGCGGCTAGGATCGACGGGACCGTCGTGATCGGGGCGTACTTTTCTCCGAATAGGAGCTTCGCCGAGTTCGAGCGGTTTCTGGGCGGGCTCGAGGCGCTTTTACACCGCCTCGGGTCCCGCCCTGTTATCGTCGCGGGGGACCTCAATGCCAAGTGTACGGCTTGGGGTTCCCCCCGCACGGATTCGCGAGGCGGGGCCCTTTCGGAGTGGGCGATCGCGACTGGCCTCTGTCTCCTAAACAGAGGCACGGTCGCGACTTGCGTGCGGTGGAACGGGGAATCTCACGTGGACGTGACGTTCGCGTCCCCGTCCGCCGTGCGCCGCACCCGCGGCTGGCGCGTACTCGAGGGGGCGGAGACGCTCTCGGACCACAGATACGTCCGATTCGAGCTCTCCGCCTCCTCCTTGTCGTCGTCGTCAGCCGTGGGCGCCCGCGGCGAGGAGGAGCTCCCGCAAGGTGCGCCCCGTTCGTTCCCCAGGTGGGCCTTGAAACGGATGAACAAGGAGTTGCTGATGGAGGCGGCCGCTGTTGCTGCGTGGGCGCCAAAACCCGCGCGACTCGCGGACGTGGATGCGGAGGTCGACTGGTTCCGGGGCACCATGGCAAACATTTGTGATGCCGCCATGCCCCGGGTCGGCCCCCGAGCACCACGTGGGGGTGCGTTCTGGTGGTCGCCCGAGATCGCAAGACTCCGCGAGGAGTGCGTGAGGGCGCGCCGCCGGAGCGCACGCCACCGCCGCCGCCGTCGTCGCGACGCTGCGTTCGCGGAGACGGCGGCCCAGCTGCACGCTGACTGTCGTCAAAAGCAGACGGCGCTGCAGCTGGCCATCGGCGAGGCCAAGAAGCAGAGCATGAAGACTCTCCTGGAGTCGCTCGACGAAGATCCCTGGGGGCGCCCATACAAGATGGTTCGCAGGAAACTGCAGCCGTGGGCGCTCCCGGTGACCGAGCGGCTCCAGCCTCGGCAGCTGCGGGAAATTGTTGCGGCACTCTTCCCGCCGGCAGCAGGGGGGGACTTTGAGCCCCCCCAGATGGACGCCACGTGGGGCACGCCTCCGCGTCGCCCCAGCGTTCCCGCTGCCGAGGAGCCCCCTCCCCCTATCACGGGGGCGGAGATCCATGCGGCCGTGTCCAGAATGAGAGCGAAGGACGCGGCCCCCGGCCCTGACGGCGTTCACGGCCGGGTCTGGAGCTTGGCCTTCGAGGCCCTAGGGGACCGGCTCGGGGGGCTTTTCGAAGCGTGCCTCGAGTCGGGACGGTTCCCGTCGAAATGGAAGACGGGCAGACTGGTCCTTCTGCGGAAGGACGGGCGCCCCGCGGACTCACCCGCGGGCTATCGCCCCATCGTGTTGCTGGACGAAGCGGGCAAGATGCTCGAGAGGATCGTCGCGGCCCGCATCGTCCGGCACCTGACCGAGACGGGTCCCGATCTTTCGGCGGAACAATACGGCTTCAGAGAGGGCCGCTCGACGATAGACGCAATTCTGCGCGTGCGTGCCCTCTCCGACGAAGCCGTATCCCGGGGCGGGGTGGCGATGGCGTTATCCTTAGATGTAAGGAACGCCTTCAACACCCTGCCCTGGTCGGTGATCGCGGGGGCGCTGGAGTATCACGGCGTCCCCGCATACCTCCGCCGACTGATCGGCTCCTACCTCGAGGGCAGGTCGATCCAGTGCATCGGACACGGTGGGGCGATGTACCGCTTCCCCGTCGAGCGCGGTGTTCCGCAGGGGTCTGTCCTGGGCCCCCTGCTGTGGAACATCGGCTACGACTGGGTCCTGCGGGGCGTCATTCGGGGTCCCCTCCCCGGGCTGAGCGTAATATGTTACGCCGACGACACGTTGGTCGTGGCTCCGGGGAGGGACTACCGGGAGTCTGCCCGTCTGGCGTGCGCAGGCGTGGCACACGTCGTCACAAGGATCCGACGGCTGGGACTCGAGGTGGCGCTCGACAAAACCCAGGCCCTGTTGTTTCACGGGCCGGGACGAACGCCGCCTCTGGGTGCCCACCTCGTGATCGGAGGCGTCCGCGTCGGGGTCGGGGTGACCGGTCTTCGGTACCTCGGCCTTGAACTGGATGGTCGGTGGAACTTCCGCGCTCACTTTGCGAAGTTGGGCCCTCGACTGATGGCGACGGCCGGCTCTTTGAGCCGGCTGCTTCCAAACGTCGGGGGTCCCGATCAGGTGGCGCGCCGCCTCTACATGGGGGTGGTGCGGTCGATGGCACTATACGGCGCGCCCGTATGGTGCCACGCCCTGACCCGCCAGAACGTCGCCGCGCTGCGACGTCCGCAGCGCGCGATCGCGGTCAGGGCGATCCGAGGATACCGCACCGTCTCCTTCGAGGCGGCGTGCTTGCTCGCCGGGGCGCCACCCTGGGACCTGGAGGCGGAGGCGCTCGCTGCCGATTACCGGTGGCGTAGCGACCTCCGCTCTAGGGGGGAAGGGCGCCCCAGCGAAGGTGTAGTTCGAGCGCGGAGGCTCCACTCTCGGCGGTCCGTGCTGGAGGCGTGGTCTCGCCGCTTGGCGGATCCGTCGGCCGGCCTCCGAACCGTCGAGGCGGTCCGCCCGGTTCTCGCGGACTGGGTGGGCCGCGACCGCGGATGCCTCACCTTCCGGCTAACGCAGATGCTTACCGGCCATGGTTGTTTCGGCCGGTACTTGCACAAGATAGCCGGAAGGGAACCGACGGCGCAGTGCCACCACTGCGCGGACCGCGACGAGGAAGACACAGCGGAACACACATTGGCGCGTTGCTCTGGATTTGACGAGCAACGCGCCGCCCTCGTCGCGGTCATAGGAGAGGACCTCTCGCTGCCGCGCGTCGTGGCTACGATGCTCGGCAGCGACGCGTCCTGGAAGGCGATGCTCGACTTCTGCGAGTCCACCATCTCGCAGAAGGAGGCGGCGGAGCGAGAGAGGGAGAGCTCTTCCCTTTCCGCACCGATCCGTCGCCGTCGAGCCGGGGGCCGGAGGCGGGAATACGCCCGTACGTCCCGGCCCCTGTAGGTGGCGGCCTCCCCCCGGTGAAGGTCAAGGGGCGACCTGAGGGGGTGAGGCCGCGCGGCGCGCTACCAGCACTCTAGCGCGCTGCCGTGGAGTGAATAGAGCGACCGGTCGACGGTGTATCGCGTCCCGACCCGGCAGGCTGGTTCTGGTCCAGCGGGGTATTCCGGGACACCAGCGGCACCGTCTGGGCGGCCCGACGGGCTGCTGTACCGAGACGGCCGACGTTTCAGAGCCTTCGATTCGCCTCGAAGGCTCCGTCGGCTGGGCGTCCTTGGGGTGAGCCGCGCCGTCTGGTTGTAGTGTTGACCGCGGTAGCCCCCCTACCTCATCCGGGTTCTGACCTCGGAGGGGATCGGACGTCGGGTGTAAGAGTGCAGAGGAGTCGTTTAGTGGGTGGGCTCTAAAATCCTTGGGCCCGCGGTCTGCTCACAACACCATGCAGATCGTTGAGTCTCACATACCCCGCGCGCCCCTTTTGCGCGGGGACCTCGTAGGAGGTTCGGCCCTCTACCCGAAAAAAAAAAAAAAAAAAAAAAAAAAAAAAAAAGGTACCATCACACTGCCTATTTCTGCCGTGAAGCAGTAATGCGCTTCGGTTTGAAGGGTGGCACAGACGCTGTACTGTAAAAACGGAGACCTTAGAATTATTATTTCAAGGTGGGTGGCGGCATTTACATTGTAGATGTCTATGGACTCCGGTAACCACTTAATATCAGGTGGACCGTTAGTTCGTCCACCCACTTAAGCAATAAAAAAATATGTTGCAAATCCCGGGCAGTAAGACCTGAACCGTCGGTGTAGGTACCGATAAGATCTTTTTTGGAGATTTTTTTTGGTCGGTCGGTTCGGTTGTGTTCGGTTCGATTTCTCTGCTCCCGTAAATAAATTAATTAAAAATAAACTAACACTTCATAATATCATTAAAACATATCAAAGTAGCGTTAAAGGTGTATAAATAAGTAAAACTATATTATAAATAGTGCTTTAAAACGTTATTTAATTGTAATTTTGCTTGGTGAGTGTGTAATATTTTGTAATTTGAGGGTAATCTGACCGGCAACTTCGTAAATTTTCTTTACATATTTTATTGTAATTTATTTTAAAATGATGACTCGCAGCATCAAATTCACAGCTTCGTATTGCTTTAGAACAATTAAAAAATACTCGCGAAAAATATGATATACTTTTACAAGAAAGTGAACAAAATGAAGAGGAAATGCTGCTCTTGCTAGGGTCAGTGTTAGCAACTCTCCGGTTTGAGCCCCGTGAGCTCACTTACAAACGTTAGGGTGAAACTGAAATAGCCTTTCAAGGCTATCAGCATAGGTAGGAAAAAAAAATTAATAAAAATAAAATGTATTATTGTCTGCCGTATTTTATTTCTTCATTTGGTCAATTTTTGTTTTTAATCGGTTTTTTTTTCGAGATTTACAATTTCACTGTTTTAGAATAACACTTAATTTAAATGTAGTACCTGTACCCTTTAGATAAATTATTTAACGTTTGATTTTGCTGTACGAATGCCTTGTATTTATTTAAAATTCTTTTAAAGCAGACAAGTAAATTCGGCGAAGAAACCTCCCATACTCTACGGAGATGAAGTATCTCCGCCCGTGAGATTTGTGATGATGACAGCAGCGCACCTCAACATTCAGTTGGATTTCCACCCAATTGATCTCTTTAAGTCTGAACACAAAATGGACGCTTTTAATCAGGTAAACTACGATAAATCTCTCAATCTCTTTATTTATTAGTTTGTGATCGAGGACCCCACACTTCAGCATGGCACTTTATAGTCACATCAACGAGGGACCGTCTACACTAATTGAGCATCAACAAGGCAAACTTGCTGACGTTCCGCCGACACGTGCTCATATCAGGTTAAGAAGAAAACTTCATTCTTCTCACAAAGAAAATCGTCATTTAAGTATTTCTTTTTCCAAGTGAGCCTTTCATGTTCTGATTTTGGAAGCAATTATTCTGTAATATTATGTTTTGTTATCGTTTTTAATAGCACAAGAAGAAAAAAACTACTAAATTTTCTAGTATTATATCCTCAAAAGCTCTAAGAGATTTTCGTGATTCACATAAATAGATAAGGCCAGATGAAAGTGAACAAATAATACAAGTATTTTTCTTTATTTTATTACCCTTGTCGACGCGATGATGAATAGTTAAATTATTTAAATGTTAAGTTAATGATTGTAAGGGTGATTTGTTAAATGTAAACATGTTGTAAACTCGCTCTTCTTCACAGTGAATGCGCAAACCTACTGTGTCGTCAATGAGTTAAGCTGAACTAAATTAATTTCCAATTCTATGGTATGTGAGTAGCAGCCGTTAACGGCGACTATGATGTTCCGCCCACCCGTCACTCGTGTATCTTGAGACGCGAGGTCTCGCTGTCCCTATTGTGAAATCTATGTAAACGTTAAAACATTTTTTACCGTTGACGATTAATGTAGATGTATGATTAATAATATGTAATGGATGTGAATTTGATTTAAATGGAAAAAAAACATGATTCTAGATTAATCCACTTCAAAAGGTGCCAGTGTTGAAAGTTGATAAAGATGTGATCTGTGACAGTCACGCTATTGCAATGTACCTTTGTGAAACTACTAAATCTGAAGATTTGTATCCAGGAAGTGCTTTGGCCAGGGCAAAAATAAATCAAATGCTTTTCTACAATGCGACAACTTTATTTCCAATTGACAGTTTCATACTTGTGAGTACAGTTACACAAAATGGTAGTTACATAAATTTGGATACACATATATTAATTTGAACCGTTGCGTTATTTTTATTTTCAGTCTGAATATTTTTGTGGAAAAATGCCATCTGGAGTTAAAGTTGATGAATGGTTTAATTCTCTGCATTACCTAAATACAGCTCTGTCGGTTTCTCCATGGCTCGCTGGAGATCAGGTAACAAATCTGTACTTAATTCATTCTTCTGTACTCGGCTATCACTGAATGTCTTCATTGAAGGGTTAAACGGCTTGACTGACATCGTTTGTATTTAAAACAAATACTTTGCAGTATTCTATGTAGAGTGGCGCGGCTTCCTTCAAACCCAATGTCTTCTTTTAACACTGCGAGTAATTTATTTAAAGTAGGAAGTTCTTTTTTACCGTATAAAACTGGTGAATTTTATGGCGAATAGCACATAGATCGAATCCATCCAAACCTATTTTTTTGCACGTGGGCGACTCTTCCCTGGTGTGACAATCCTTTTCTAAGTACTAGCCGCTACTTTTCCTTCTTGTGTTATCCTCGAAACTGTTTTCTAAGACACACCTGCATTTTTTTTAATAGATATAAAACAAAACAGGCACGTCAGAATTTTCAATAGTGTTGTTAAACTTTGACGAAATGTTTAAATCTTAATAAACAATAATAAAATACTTTAATCTAACAATAAGTACGAAACCATAAAAAAGTCCCAAGTAAAATGGTAAAAATCACATAACTGGTATCCCCAACTAACTACCTGTCATGACGGCTACTCTCTTACGAACATTGTTTATTGGTATCAAAACCCCCTGATTCTTCAGTTCTGCTTCACAAAACTCCTTCACCTTCAATATTATTTCACGACCGGCACTTTTTACAACTTTAGACATCGTAAATAATAGTTTAAATACGACAATTGAATAAAAAACGCAATAGTAACGAACACAACAACACTTGACAGCACCTGATAACGACAAATATGGCCGATCTGTCATATTAGTTCCATTTATCCCCGTGGGACTTCTTCCAGTTTAGATTCATTCAACGTTCTTTTCAGCTTCCTAACTATTATATATTTTGATTTCAATGCAAGACAACGTCATCTTCACAGGAAACATCAATTAATTTGCTTGATTTTATTCTCTAGATGAGGATTTGCGACTTTTGCTGTGCTTCCACCATTAGTTCCATGGAGACGGTCGTTAATGGAATCAAGAAATTTGTTTACTTGAAGAGGTGGATGGATGAATTGGAAAAACTACCTTGTTTTGAAATCAACAGACGTGGCTTAGAGCGATTGAAATATTTTATGAGTCTTTACAAGCCAAACTAAATGAACCATTTTATTATTCAAATGAGTAGATGATTAAATTATTGGTTTGAAAAAGCTACAAAGTTTTTTGATCCGCAGTATCGATGCTTCCTAGTTCTATAGCACCGTATACTGTCGGCCCGAGGGAGAATACCTAAACGACTTAAAGGTTATAGTTTGGACAATTGAAGGGTCGTTTGTTACACGCAAGACTCTAGGCAACCAATGGCGTATTACCTTAGCGTCAAATGGGATGTGGCCTTTTTTTTTCGGGCATCGGCCGAACCTCAGGTGCAGACCGTCAAATCCCACATACCTTGCATGAGGTATGTGAGACTTGACAATCTGCAGATGTTTCGAGCAGACCACGGGTCCAAGGATGCTTAAGGGCCCTATCCACCAAACGACCCCCTTGCACTCTTTCAACCGACGTCCGATCTTCACCTGGGGTCAGAACCCAGTCAGAGTAGGGGGGCTCCCGCGGTCAGCACTACAACCAGACTCGTGGTGCCAACCCTAGGACGCCCGACCGATAGGTCGACGAGGCCATCGTTGACGACTCTACGTCGGCCGTCTCGGTGCGGTAGCCCGACGGGCCACCCCAGGCAGTGGTGCTGGTGTTCCGGAATATCCCGCTGGACTAGAACCAGCCAATAGGAACGCAATATACCACCAACCGGTTGCTCTCACACAATAGTTTCGTGGAACTGCTGCCATGCAGCGCGCTAGAGCGCAGGTACGCCGTGCGGTAAATGGGATGTGGTCATGGCGCTGGCCCCAGCTAGGTGAGGCCGTAGGCTAAGGCGTAATCGTAGGTAGCCTGGTTCGGGAGGTCAATGGTTTTATTGGTACTCCAACCATTATTGATGACGAGCGTTGAAGTCTTGGACCATTACCTCCACAAATGGTTACTTTGCTCAAGCAAGTGGTCAGTCCTCTCTTGCAAATGCTCAAACTTTTTGGCATGGATGATCTAGTGTGCTCACTGGTTGACAGGGTTGTGTTTGGACTTAATAAAATAAATTCGTGTTGGTAGAAATGGGAGTATTTGGAATTTAAAAAACACAACGTTGAAATGATTAAATTTTGATAGATTTTCTTTGGTTGTCAACACTGAAATTTGTTTAACCTTTGCACAGTAACATTCAAAATGACGACTTTGACGCCAACTGCTGCACCCGGAATTCGGTGAATCAACAGTCCGAAAAAACCGAGATCCAGATCCAAAAAACTGACTTTCTCTACATCTAACATGAAGTTTGTGTGCGAGAGAGAAGGTCCATTCATTAGGTACAGTTTTAAATGTGTTAGAAAGAATAAAACATAATAGTAGAATATCTGTTATGAGTCCAAACTCTCCGGACTATTCACACCCGGAATTCGGCGACCTCATTGTAATCAATGAAACGAGATGAAAATAAATTAAATAATATCAGTGAAGTAATGGGAGATTCGTTAAGCATTTTGGAAGAATCCGAAAAGCTGGATGAAGATTTTGTTTCAATTTTCCAACATGTTTCATTTTAAACGACATATAGAATGCAATTAATAGTTAAAATTAGACGATAATGCCTGAAGAAAAACAGAAAAATAAATCATTTCACGCAACTTGACATTTCATATTCCTGCCAGAAAGTAAATAATATTTATCAGTCATTATGGTCATAGACCTATGTCAGTACCTTCCATGACAGTGCCAAGTACAATTTCCTTTCTTTAATCTTTACTCCTTCACTTAGCTTAGTCTATGACTGGCTGCATATTGATTGGTCGACGAGGAGATGTAAAAAATGGCTGCCTTGCCGTCTCCTACCCAGGTAGAAATTAATAAGATTTACTGAGTTGTTTTTGATTAAATTGCTTAAAGGAAGTTAATTAATCAATTTAAAGAGTCCAGTTTTAGTAAAGTTTAGTGTGTGGTTACCAAAAATAACCGGTTTTAGTAATTTAGTGTGAAGATCGTGTTAGAAACAAATTTATTTGCTTGAATTTAATGTATTGACGTATTTATCCCAACAGTGTTCATTTAATGCCCATTTCGTAGTCAAAGACTGTGCCTCAGTTATGGTGAATAATCTCTTTAATAATTTATTAACCTCTTAATTAGTTGGTTGAATAGTAAATGTTAACAATTAAAACATATCTCGATTAAAAGTAACGCCACCTCAAAAGTGATATAAACAAGTCGAAAACAAATATTATGGTGATCTAAACGGTGTCAATATGTGGACTCAATCGTTACAGGTGGCAGGGACCCACAGCACGATATATGAAGCCTACTATCATCAGGTAAGTGGAGAGTTCATACATACTTACATGTCTTGTTGGTCATTTTGGTATATTAAATAAATTTGTCATCAACCCTGCTCTTGCCTAAGTGATCTACGAGTACATTTGTATACAAATGCATAGTTTAACTCATAGATAATTCGACTATAGCTGATAAATTTTAAAGACGGAATTTTGTATTTATTAACCAATCTAAAAAACCCATCAGATTACATATTGTATTCTCTAATCACTGATGAGATATTAGGAAACTTTAAGTATTTTATTTTCATAAACAGTTCTGAATAAATATTTTAACCATAAATTTAAAGCCGGTCGTCAACTAACTTCCTCCAGGTACTCAGTTGCCTCTGGTTGTTAAATCATTTTTCAAAGAGATGTCAATGACTAGAACAGTGATATTGCAAAGAAATTAATTAAAATATAAATAGATTAACATGTTTGCTGAGTTGGTTTTGCTCATTTTATAACTGTTGGTAGAGTTTATTTTGAAATTTAAATCTTCCTCAAAGAACCCTTCAGTACACTGAAATAGCACATGAGTGGCTATTCCAAGCTTATGATCACTAAGATAAATGTCATATTGTGTAAAATATAGGCATATGTGTATATTTATGTAGGCTCATTTTATGTCACAGTGTGTGTATGTAATTTGAATAGGCTATATCTCACTAAATTATAATTATGCCGTTGGACACTTTTGTCCTCCTTCAAATCTTGCTGAGCTTTACCTACATGAAGCTGTTGTGGCCTAAAGTATAAGACACCCAGTGAATTCATATTGAGTCATGTGACTGACCCAGTATTGAAGTCCTGCAGGCAGGCATCAATTTTTGTGAGGAAACAAGTACTTAAAAATGAGTTCACTTTACAAATGACTTTTGTGGTAAAAGAATAACATTGTCTTAGAAATCAAACTTGCAGAATTACTGGTGGTAAACATTGTAAGATAGATCAGTTCTGTTTAAATTAATGAATAGATTACTTACTCTACCAATTCAATAAAAATGCACAAAGTAAATACCATCTCAGACGTAAGATCAAATATGATAATGAAATTTGTATCTTTGATATATATGGTATATTTTAAGATTAGTTGTGATTGCCAAGAGGTGATAAAAAATGTGAAATCAGATAAATTTCAGTGTTGTGTTTTTGGTCATTGCAGCAACAAATATTTTGTACCCAAATGTGAAATAAGTTATATCTCAACCCTTCTTTACTTTAATGAATGAAATATGGTAATAATTCTCTCCAAATTGTTTCATCATTGGCCGTTTGTTGGTTTGCATTAGATCTATTTTGAGCAAACTTTAAGTCAAAATTTGTAACTAAGAATTCTGATAAATATATTCCTGTAGCCCTAACCAGCTACTTCCAGTTGACTCCATACAGAATATAGCCGTTCGGATTTTGTACTGTATGTTCCACGGAGTGCTCTGAGGAATTGTTTGAGATGATCCCATAATTTCATTTTTACCATCGCATCGCCCGCCACCGATATAGAGTTCATCCATACTAGAGCCAATGTGTTCATCCACACAATTTTTTGCCATGTACCACTAGGGTTTGGAATGAGCTTCCTTCCATGGTGTTTCCCAAGCACTATATGCCCTTCTTCAAATGAGGCTTGTGGATAGTATTAAAACGTAGGCAGCGGCTTGGCTCTGCCCCTGGATTGCTGACGTCTAGGAACGACAGTAACTACTCATCATCAGATGGGCCGTATCCTACATAAGTAATAAAAAAAAGTTATGATTTACAAAATTTTTATACTAGTGCTAGATATAAGCATAGGCCAGTACTGTTGGATTCTTGATTGTAAGTTAAATAACTTAGAGGCTGTGTGCACATTACAACAAGAACAGATCAGGAAATGTGTTGCTCTAAACTGGCTCTGATCTAACATGTTGGTTTCTTCAATTACAGATGCAATACTTCCTTATTGTTCCTTATGTGCTCTATTCAGTGTATTTTCTTGCTTTTTAAATCAGTACTTACTAATATTGGAAATGCAAACATGAATACATAGGCGGCACTGAAAATTTCGGGAATTAATGAAGTGACACAACATTACTATTTAAAAATGTATTTATTGCTTTTCGAAGTATTCTCCGCGAAATTTGACACATTTTTCCATACGATGGAACCAATCATTGAAGCAACCATTCCATTCGGAAGTTGGCGTCTCCAAAATGGCCGTTTTGTAGGCGTCCACAGCTTCTTCAGGTGATGAAAATCTCTGTCCACGCAATTTATTCTTTATTTTAGGGAAAGTATAGAAATCATTAGGGCTTAGGTCGGGGCTGTACGGCGGATGGTCTAATAATTCTATGTTTTCTTGCTCTAAAAACTCTTTTGTTCTGTGCGCGGTGTAAGAACTCGCATTGTCGTGATGGAGGATGATGCGGCGGTTGCAGTTCTCTTTACGGAGTTCAGAAACGACCTGTGGCAAACAAATGCTAGCATACCATTCTGCATTAACCGTTCTTTGTCCCTCAAGAGGAATAGTCGTAACATGGCCGGTTTTGGAGACAAACGTGGCCACCATTTTTTTTGCAACACTCCGTGAACGAACAATTTTTGTTGGCTTTAACTCATTTTCGAACACCCAAACTCGTGACTGGTTTTTTGTTTCGGGTTCGTACGCGTATATCCAGGATTCGTCACCTGATACAATGTTGTATACAGCATTTGAGGATCCTGCGTGGAATCTTTCGAGAGTTCTGACGCACCAAGTAATGCGACCCGCTTTTTGCTCTTCACAGAGCGAATGCGGTATCCATCGGGAAAACAACTTTTTTACACCTAATTGTTCATGCAAGATTATTTGTATTTGACTCATGCCAATGTCTAAAGTTGCCTGAATTTCGCGGTATGTCACATGTCGATCTTCCTCAATCAGCTTACGCACAGCATCAACGTTTTCTTGGGTCACTGCAGTTTTTGGACGACCTTGACTGGGATCATCACTGGGCTTGACACGTCCATGTTGAAACTCAGCAAACCTGCGATAAATTGTGGTTTTGGATGGGGCTTCATCACCAAATGCAGAAATCATCCGGTCAACACATTGTTTTTGTGTTAAACCATTTCGAAAGTCATAATAAATCATCGCTCTTGAATTTTCTCGAGTCAATTCCATTTTTTCAACGACTAAACAAGTTTGACAAAACGTCGTGACAAGACCGAGAATCTTTTTTTAAATAAATAAATGGTATTCGATTTTTAAAACCAAGGAGTTTTTAATTAAAAAGATTTTAATATGACAGGAACAGTGGAAATATTCCATTCCCGATACTTTTAGTGCAGCCCTCGTATGTTTGTCTGTTTCACATTTTAAAGCTAAACTTTACAATACGATTATAATTGAAGAAATGATGCCCCTATTTAACACCTGTGATCCTCTTATCGTTAAGATGAAAACCTAAATCAAACAATTTGCCAGATCTCGAGTTTTTTATAGTAAAATAGACTTTAGTTAACACTAATAAAGCACGGAGAGACTAAACCCTCTAACCCTCTAACTAATACTCTATGGTCCTCTGGCACACTCAATTTTAAGTATTTTTCCTTTGGAGTTTTGTTTTACACTTATTTAAAGGTCACATTGTTTTATGGTTAAATCAAGAGGCATTTGGCATATGAATATGAAGGTGGGTAGGCGAAAAATTCATTCTGGATAGGATTTGGGTAAAATCCTTTCTCAAATGCCAAATTCAAAGTTCATGGTAATGGATGGATTCAGAGATCTCGTGATGAAGCGCTACATACATATAGCGGAGCAGTCTGACGGACCTTATTACGATTACAGGTGGACCCAAACGGCACTGGGGTCATTCAAGCGCTAGACGCTGCTCGGTTCCTCAAGAAGTCTCGGCTTAGCGACGTTGTCCTCAGCAAGATATGGGACCTATCAGATCCAGCCGGCAAGGGTTGTCTTGATAAGGTAATACATATTTCTTGTTATTTGTAGGTGCTTGATTATTTACACAGTGCAAGCTACCGGACTTGATATAAATATAAGTTGAATGTTAGTAGAGGCATTGCAGACGACGACGACCCAATTAGACACAGATGTGCTTTGTGTCTGGGCTCGACCTTGTTGTCTTTGATACGTTAGGTATGCTTCTTCTCCAGTGTAATTAGAGAAAATAACGAATAACGGATTACCAAAACATCATCATCATTATCCTGCCCTTCTCCCAGTCACCTGGGGTCGGCGCAACATGTTTTCTCCTTCCATACTCTTCTATCATATACAATTTCTTCGCTCACTCCCCTCTTACCCATATCGTCTTTCACACAATCTATCCATTTCTTCTTAGGTCTACCTCTTCCTCTATATCCTTCCACATTCATAGTTAACACTCTCTTACCAACCTCATTTTAATTTCGTCTCATCACATGTCCATACCATCCCAAACGCGCACTCCTCAGCTTCTCTGTCACAGGTGCCACTTTCAGACTTCCTCTAACATATTCATTCCGTATTCTATCCATTCTCGTTACTCCACACATCCATCGCAACATTCGCATCTCTGCTGCATGCAATCGCCTTTCATTACGGATTACCAAAACATATCTGACTTAATAAATTTATACTAGTGGTCGAAATTGGACCATAATTAATTGAACAACAATAAACAAAAGAGTATAAATGCGTGTGTATGTCAAATACATGGTAGTGTGTGTAATGTGTTTTTTATTGATTTAGTGTATATTTATACATAAATATAAAAAATATTGGTATTCTGCACTACTTCTCTATATTCTCTATAAGCGTGGGTAATTTCATACTCGTCCGTCCGCGCAATTGTCGCAAATAGGCTACAAAGTTTTTGCTTCACGTATTAGTATAATAATATAGATAATGTGTTTATTGTCATCTTTTGCCTTTAACTAACAGTACATTATACATTATATTAATGATATATAAACAAAAACCAAACAAATTCCCACCATTAGCACAACACACGAGTAGAGAGTGAGTAAAAATAACTGAAATTAATAATTTAACATCAGGTTTTTTTACTCACTCAAAATTTACAAAAAGGTAATCAACTAAAACAATACAAAATACCTACTATAATTTATAATTATTATCCTGACATTTGGTTACGGCAAACATTAGAATAGGAAATCTATCATATAAATCCCGTTGTCTTTCTCGAAGAGAAACTGAAACTGGAGTAATCACCAAATCGACAATAACATTTCCATCTTTTTATGAAATTTTCTTTTAAGTGTCGCGTGTAACCGTTAGATGAACATTATGAAAAATACTTTTATTTAAGAAATTATGAAATTTGTTCACAGCCAATACTGATTGTATCCAATAAATTTTTGAAAGTGCCAATAATGTCAATAATAGAATGATCAATTTTATTTAAGAACCACATAGATTGCTCTGCAGCACGAATAGATCTCATACCAAACTCAGGAAACTCTTATGTCTAAAGGTGGATGGAGATCGTCCTCGGACATCAATAAGCAGTGTCACAGAGTTTATGATTATAGCGTTATTGAAGCATTAGGCACAGCTTTTTGTAGAAAAGGTATCAAAACATGGAACAAACTTGAGAAGGCTGTTAAGCCTCTTGACGCACCCATCGTCTCTAACCGAGAGTGGTCCTTTTAGCAAGAGCTAGCACAACAGTGAGTGTGAAGCTCTTCTGACGTGTTTAATCCGCTTCATTAATCTTATGCTCTCTCAAAAATATTCTGTATAAAATTAGGGAGACCAATTATTCTATGGACAATGTGCGCATTAAGTCTATCGCGATGAAGGATTGGGCAATGGTACCCTATGCGACGAGTCAGAAGATTCTTAATTGTGGTGGATTGTGCATGCAATACTGTTATAATCTTTTACGTTGCGGGATCCAAGAAAATTGAATTGTAGAGCGGATTGCTGAACCCCGTCGTTCAGACTCAGGGTCTCATCTGTAAAACCTGGATTACATGAGTTCCTGTGGCGGGAGCGAATAAAATGAGTTGAAGTAATTATTGCTACAGTAGGCTTAAACCAGTTCCCGCCAAGTATCGCCAGTCACCAAGTTCGATAGACACATAATTATAATACAGGCGACGCGTCGGTATAAATTGGCACTGGAGCCTTTCGTTGCGTAACTGTCGCCGACATTAGGCGGTCTTGGACGTTCAGCGCACAATTCACAAACTTAATAGGTCGGCGCCATCATAAATATTGAAACGAGAGCTTCAAATTGTGTATTTGTTGCTGTGATTCGTAGCCAAATGATAAAAAAAAACGGAAACCCTATTATAAATGCGTCATGTCCGCATGTGAAGTGGAACATAGACGAATACACAGACCGAGCGTCCAAACAGAGTTCGCATTATAAGCTCCGTTAGTCTGTCTAATTGTGCTGCTGCAGTGCTCCAGTTACTATCGCTCGTATTGTTGGTGTGACGTGTCTGGGGTTCAGCCTAGCTAACAGGAAACGGGTGGGCGCTGACTGCACCGCGAGCTACACGGCCCGTCTAAGGAGCACAGGACTAACTCAAAGACATCGGTTGGACCGGATTCACAACTGTGCAGTTTCTCAACTCGCTCTCGACACTACACATACTAATTCTAATGATGTCAACGGTCCTCAACACTTAATTGTTTTGGTTTTAGAACATAAAATGTGATGTTTTAAATCGTTACAAATGAGTCATTCTGATGTTACGCATTAGAGTTCTGGATAAGTAATATAGTATTAATTCGTTTGATATTTGTTTCTATTTTATGGCGGATGCCGTTATACACACCGGCATAACAATATATTATGACCTCTAAACCTCTAAATCTCTCAAAGGTTATTAGATAGTGACTCATTTTTTTATCGCACAAGGGCGAGACGTCAGCTTAGCGCCAGATTGTTTCTAGGTTGTTTCGAGAGGAAGGGTGTGAGGCCACGTGGCAGTGATATGCAACACGATGGAGATTCTATTCATGTGCAACATTTATATATATATATAAGTACACATTTAGTTTAGATCTTTTTTTATAATACTTTTATTAATTCGTGCTGTACAATTTTTATTTATTTTCCTAGTGATTTCACTTTTCTTTATTGGTTACCACCTTTGATTGGCTTTTTATTTCTTTCTATTTGTTGTTATTCTATTCTCTTATGTTAATTGAAGCTGTTAGTCCTCCCTGTAATAAAACATGAGAGTTGTGAGCGGCGCGTTGTTTGCTCGCAACAGTCGCGACATTGCAGAGGATGTATTTAATTACGAGGCAACAGATAGTGCCTTATCTGCCTGACGTTTGATCGCCGCACACGCCGCCGCCGCCGCCGCCGCTCGTGTAGCGGGGGAGCTCTGGAACGTGTCGTCCACGTACCGATCGATGTGCTCAAATAAATTGACTAAACTTCACGTTGGCTTGTGCGATGTATACACACGCACCGCACCCCGGTACTGAACGCTTTCTTCGCGTGTTGAGGTGAAAGAGATTTGACAGTCTTCCGAGAGAAGAGTATTTTAATTTAGTGGTCGCCTTGTGGCACTTACTTGCTGTGTGTCGATTGTAAAAGGAGCGGCCGTGACTTAGTAACGACGCCGACGCCCGCTGTACTGTAGTGAGCTCCGTGGTGTGGTCCCGGGACAGGTACTCAACTTAGTAATTACAATTGTCTCTAGCATGTGTTCGTCTGCGGCGGACATGTTTTGTGTGCAGGCCGACCGGGCTGGTGTCAGATGTATGCAGGGTGGGGCGATCCGTGGACTTGCAACTAAGTGCGACCAGTGCTGTTACGGATGGGGGCCGGAAAGAGACCGGAGGTCTATCCAAAACTTGTAGTTGACAGCCGGACCGGTAGTTAACATTCTTTGACTTAATTGTGATACAGGCGGGGTTCTTCGTGGCGCTGAAGCTGGTGGCTCTGGCGCAGGTCGGCAAGGACATCACCATGAGCAATATACACGCAGAGACGCCTCCTCCGAAGCTCGTGAGTGTTTTGCATGCAACGCGATCTTTTCCTAGTGCATTTTGTAACTCGAAAGCCAGTTTTCTAATTCTAACAAATTTTATTGAATGTTGGAATGAAACCTTGAAAGTCAATAGTCGACTGACTAATGCGAGCAGAAGCAACATGTGGCCCTAAAGGCTTCGCTGTTCAACCTTGTATTTTTGTTATCCAGGGCGAGCTGCCCAAAATATCGGCGTCAGGATCTGTGCCCCCCGCGCGTCCCCCGGCGCCCGCCTCGCCCGCCCCCGCCCCCGCCCCCGCCGCGTCTCCCGCACTCGGCGACTGGAGCATGAAGCCACACGAGCGGGACAAGTACAGCCAGCTCTTCGATTCTCTGCAACCCACCAACGGACTCATTCCTGGCGCTAAGGTAGTTATAACTAATGCACTGGTCGGTGCTGTCTATACTCATGTAGGACTTACGAGCTGGGTGCATGAGTTCACGTCTCATCTGAAGCTAGTACTTACCGGAGCCCCTAGACATCGCAACGTACATTTAGGTAATACAACTAATACACATACATAATAGGTAAGACAAAACATTCAAGTGAGTTCTTAACCAAATATCTGGATCCCAGTGGATTGGTCGATGTCGCCAGCTCGGGCGCCAGCTCCCGCCAGCTCGGGCGCGGAACAATTTGTGCTGGTGGGTTTTTGGTTGGTTCATGAGCGCTCATCTAACGCTAAGCATCTAAGAGCTGTGTGTTGGCGTGTTACAGGTGAAAGGTGTATTGATGGAGTCCAAGCTCCCTCTCGAGACGCTCGGCAAGATCTGGGACCTCGCCGACCAGGACCGGGACGGCATGCTCGACAGGCACGAGTTCATGGTGGTCAGTGCGCCAGTGTCGTCCCTGACCGCACAAGCATTCATCATTTATCGACAAACATTGCGATTTAAATAAGTTGTGTTTTCATTTTGTAGGCGATGCATTTGGTATACAAGGCGCTCGAGAAACACGCGGTGCCCACGAGCCTGCCCCCCGAGCTGCGGACTCGGCCCCCCCCTCGCCCTCCCTCGCGGCCCCCGTCGCGCCCCCCCTCGCGGGCCCCCTCCCCCGTGCAGACGGCCGCGCCGCCCCGACCCCCGCCGGCGCACTCCGCCCCCTCTAATGCTGATCTACTCGAGGGCCTACTCGACTTATCAGAGGTATGTCAACTCATTTTTTTAAACTTAAAGAAACTTAAATATAAAAAATCATCGTTTGACAACACTTTCATGAAAAACACAATGAAACGCGTACAACAATAATATCCATACTAATTTTTTTAAATGTGAAAGTGTGTTTGTTTCTCCTTTTCTTGCGTCCAAACGAACAGCGGATCGACATGATTTTTTGAAGTGACAGTATTATGTTAGGGCTACCCTTATCCCGAGAAAACTTCTCAATCCCACGGAAAACTACACTGAGACTTTTCCTTAACCGCGGGTGAAGCTGCGGGTAATAGCTAATCCAGAAATAAATACACAAAAGGACAATGCCCATTTTCTATGGGCGTTTGGGCCCCTAAAAAAAGTTGTCCTGTCATGATGGTTTTAACTTATTTTGATAGACAAAAAAATATCGTTTCATATTCATAAAACTATTTTTATATTGTCACCCAGGTTTAAGAGAAATCTGTTTTTTTCTGCAGCTAAAATTAAGTTGTTAATTGTTTTCTTCGAAATCAATAATCGCTCTCATAATTATTTACAGTATTAAATAAGTTAATTGTGCTTAATGTTGCTAGAAATAAGCCCTTACGTACATTTTATTATTATTATATCCTCATAATAATAATAAAATGAAATGAAAATCCGGAAGCCGGCAACGATATTGTTGTTGTTGTTTTTAAATTCACCAATAAGCAGGCAAAGAGTGTAGCCTATACAGCCTAGTCTGTCGAAGTTATATATTTTTTATGTCAATAAAAAGCCGGTGTATCTCTTTTTATTGCTTTTTGGGAGTTTTGAGTTCAACTCGACGAATACCACATTGACTGAGGCTGAGCATGAGCACTACGCAGACCTTTTATACACAATATTACAAATACAATAATACAAATTACACAATAAACTATTAAAAAAACATTAAAATAAAAATTCAAGTGACGCGACGTTTCACCCGGGTTGCTGCCAAAACTCTCTGATCATATATAATAAGAATAGAGTAATGGTAGGCCATTGATATTTTTACTAATGGAATCATTAATATCTAAAAATATTAAATAAAATAACTCATGGTTTTAAGTAATAATTATTATTACAATATATAAATATTGAATTGAACAAAAATAAACTAAGAAGCCTGTGAATTATAAGCATTAGCTATTTTGTTTTAATTTGTTGTTCATGTCACAAACAACTCTTTCGTTTGATAGCATATAGGTTTGCTATAAGGCTGTATGGGCTAAGCCCTTTGCCTATTGGCGAATTTAAAAACTATGGCACTCAGTTTTGGGATGTTATCAAATAAGTAATTTATTTTTTTGGAAAACAATGCCAGGTTGAAAGAAATGTTGATACATAAACTAAACAACGTGAAAAAATAAGGCATAGTTTTTCAAGTACAAATAGTTTTGACATAAAGTTGACCCACTTTTGGGCATTGTCCTTTGTTCATTAATTTAATTTGGCATAATCCTCGTGTCCAGGATGCCGCACAAGTCCTGGCGGGCGGCGCGGGGGGCGGCGCGGCGGACGAGCGCTGGGAGCCCGTGAGCGAGGCGGAGCTGGCGGCGCTGGAGCCGCAGTTCGCCGCCGCCGACCGCGACCGGGACGGGTTCGTGTCCGGGGACGAGATCAAGCACGTGTTCCTCACCTCGGGCCTGCCGCAGCACACTCTCGCGCGCATATGGTCAGCAACCTGTATTGTACTGTCCCTACATGCGCACCGCCGCCTCGACTAATTACTTAATTTTTAATTTTTTTATTTCAAAGAAACCAACAATTTAGATTATCTTAATAGAATATCAGACAGGAAACAGATAGCCAATTAAAACAAAAACAAGTGAAACCTTTAGACAAACTAAAATAATAGCAAAGCTATATGCTGAGTAATGCTGTGAAGCAAGTAATATTTACAAACTGAGTGAACGCATCCGTTTGTTCGTGTAAATGTTAAGTGCGAGCGTCGCCTGCAGGGCGCTGTGCGACGCGGACGGCGCCGGCAAGCTGTCCCGCGTGCAGTTCGCCGCCAGCGTGCGCCTCCTGCAGCGCGCCCAGCGCGGACTCTCCCCGCCCCGCGCCCTCCCGCCGCGCGCCCTGCAGCCCCCCGCGCCCGCCCCCGCCGCGCAGCCCACGCCAGAGCTCGAGGCACTGGCGCGCGAGGTGGAGGCGCTGGGACGCGAGCGGCGCGCGCTGGAGCAGGACCTGGGCGACAAGCAGCGCGCGCTGTCCGCCGCGCACGCCGAGACGCAGGCGCTGCAGGTCAGCCACGCGCACGCCGCGCCACCCGCCCCGCCCCGCCCCGCCCCGCCGCGCCCCGCCCCGCCGCGCCCCGCCGCGCCGCGCTGTAGCCCGCGCTTCTGTTGCAGAGCGAGCTGGAGACGCTGACGGCGACGCTAAAGCAACTAGAGAACCAGAAGGGCGAGGCGCAGAAGCGGCTGCAGGACCTGAAGGCGCAGGTGGAGCGGCTCCGCGGGCAGGCCGCCGCGCAGGAGGCCGCGGCCGCCGAGACGGAGGCGGAGGTGGGCGCGCGCAGGGCCGCCGCGCTCTCGCTGGCCGCGCGCCACCGCGCCCTCACCGATGACCTCGCCCTCATGCAGGAGCGCGCCACCCTCGCGCTCGCCGCGCTGCCGCAAGCCGTGCTGGCGCTCAGCCAGGTGCGGCCCCTTCACGCCACTAACAAATACGCATTCTTCTGGCACGAGACACCTTTGTTATTAGTCAGTCCTTTCGGAGAAAGTCGCGCAGATTCCTCCCAATGCCCTTGCCGCAGCACGAATCAGTGGTAAAGTCATGAAGCATTAGACGCGCCCGTGAATGAGAACTTTATTTAAAGATATTTTCGTTTTAATTGATAATAATGGGAGCATGTATTTCTGCGAATACAAAGTGTGAACGCACACCCACAGCGCTCGCCCACAAGTAAACAAATTGTCAATAGCGGCCGAGTGACCCGCTCTCCTCTGTGCAGGCCAAGATCAAGATCTCTCACCTGGAGGAACACTACCGCGCGCTGGAGGAAGCCTGCGACGCGCTGGAGCGGGGCGCGGCGTCGCACGTGCAGTTAGCGCTGCAGCCGCTGCACGCGCCCGCGCACCTGGAGCGCCTCGTGCGCGGAGCCACGCCCAACGACGCGCTGGTACGTACAGCCGCCGCCCGGAGCCTGCAGCACGCGCACTCAGCGCTGCAGCCGCTGCACGCGCTGGTACGTACAGCCGCCGCCCGGAGCCTGCAGCACGCGCACTCAGCGCTGCAGCACGCGCACTCAGCGCTGCAGCCGCTGCACGCGCCCGCGCACCTGGAGCGCCTCGTGCGCGGAGCCACGCCCAACGACGCGCTGGTACGTACAGCCGCCGCCCGGAGCCTGCAGCACGCGCACTCAGCGCTGCAGCCGCTGCACGCGCTGGTACGTACAGCCGCCGCCCGGAGCCTGCAGCACGCGCACTCAGCGCTGCAGCCGCTGCACTCGCTGGTACGTACAGCCGCCGCCCGGAGCCTGCAGCACGCGCACTCAGCGCTGCAGCCGCTGCACGCGCTGGTACGTACAGCCGCCGCCCGGAGCCTGCAGCACGCGCACTCAGCGCTGCAGCCGCTGCACGCGCTGGTACGTACAGCCGCCGCCCGGAGCCTGCAGCACGCGCACTCAGCGCTGCAGCCGCTGCACGCGCTGGTACGTACAGCCGCCGCCCGGAGCCTGCAGCACGCGCACTCAGCGCTGCAGCCGCTGCACGCGCTGGTACGTACAGCCGCCGCCCGGAGCCTGCAGCACGCGCACTCAGCGCTGCAGCCGCTGCACGCGCTGGTACGTACAGCCGCCGCCCGGAGCCTGCAGCACGCGCACTCAGCGCTGCAGCCGCTGCACGCGCTGGTACGTACAGCCGCCGCCCGGAGCCTGCAGCACGCGCACTCAGCGCTGCAGCCGCTGCACGCGCTGGTACGTACAGCCGCCGCCCGGAGCCTGCAGCACGCGCACTCAGCGCTGCAGCCGCTGCACGCGCTGGTACGTACAGCCGCCGCCCGGAGCCTGCAGCACGCGCACTCAGCGCTGCAGCCGCTGCACGCGCTGGTACGTACAGCCGCCGCCCGGAGCCTGCAGCACGCGCACTCAGCGCTGCAGCCGCTGCACGCGCTGGTACGTACAGCCGCCGCCCGGAGCCTGCAGCACGCGCACTCAGCGCTGCAGCCGCTGCACGCGCTGGTACGTACAGCCGCCGCCCGGAGCCTGCAGCACGCGCACTCAGCGCTGCAGCCGCTGCACGCGCTGGTACGTACAGCCGCCGCCCGGAGCCTGCAGCACGCGCACTCAGCGCTGCAGCCGCTGCACGCGCTGGTACGTACAGCCGCCTTTAAGCTCTGTATGTGTGCACGAAGACCCCACCGGATGGCGAGTTTCACGTCCTTATTCTCCCTGAAGCTACCGGCATCTTACGGTGAGCCCTTTCGACCAAGAGAGTCTAGCCGCGACTTGTAACTAAAAAGTACTAATTACTAAATTAAAACACAGGAGGAGAAGGAAGATAAATTGTGCGCGAGTAATGGCTTCGAGAGTATGAACGGTCCGGCGTCGGAGCCCGACCCCTTCAGCGACTCGTCCGGCGCCGCGCACCCCCGCGACCCCTTCGCGCCCGCCGCCTCGCCCCAGGTACGTCGATATTACTCTAAGTCAGGAGCGCAGTCTGAGAATACGGATACAAGACCACGAAGTCGGTTCAGCATCCACGCATGCAGTAAGGAAATAGTGACGTCACGCGCGGTGGAGCTGCCTGCTCGCGGACGCTCGAGCTGGCTTGGCTGTGAACATTAGTTACGCGCCTCGTGTTTTATGATTACGTAGGAATTTATGAATTGATGATAAATAACAATTATATAATGATGTATGTTCGCTTCTATCGCGTGATGTTACACACGTCAAGCAGCGCGCTCGGTAGATGATGAGCTTTGCCCGCGACAGGTCGGGTTCGGCGCGGACCCGTTCGCGGCGAGCGGCGACCCCTTCGCGAACGACGACTTCGCGCCCGCCGACCGACAGCACGACGTGAGTATTGCGGCCTCGCTTACTGTCGCCGGGGCTGCTAGTCTGTTCAGAAGCGTATTCAGCCTGCAGCTCACCTGGTGTTCATTTGTTGTTGAGGTTGGAGTCTCAATTGTATTGTGCGACTGCTGCCCCGCCTGGGACTCGGCAGCCGTGAGCAGGACAGTGGGGACACGACCCACTGTCCTGCTGCCACTTTGTTAACTGGTAAAGGTTAAATTGATGAACAGTCCACAAACATAATGAGAACGCGTCGTCCGTGGTGCGCCCCACAGAACGGTGGCGACGGCGCCGCATGGGACGCGGACCCCTTCGCCGTGCTGCACGCCCCCGCGCTGCCCCCCAAGCACGCCCCCGCGCCGCGCCCCGCCCCGCCGCGCCCCGCCCCGCCCCGCCCCGCGCCGCCCGCCAAGGTACGCCCCCTGCGCGCCCCCTAGTGGCGCCGGTACACCAGGGATTCCCAAACTAGTTTCGCCAGGAGACCCGTTTTCCATATGACCTTAAAATCCTATCTGTAGTTTTTTTCTATTGATGCATAATAATTACCAATTAACAAACCGCAGTTGGTTAACTTGATATCCTTTTGCTATCAAAATTCAACAAAAAAATAAACATCAAATTCAGTATTTATCAAATGTAATTAATAATTGTTAATAAAAATTACGTAAAAATGCATAATTTAGAAGAAAAAAAGTAGGTCGTGAACTAAAAGATAAGTAAATTATACAGTGGTGAGAGTTTCAATTATGAACCTGTGGTTAATGAACGGGAGTCGACTTTCGGATCTCGTCGACTCTCAAACTTAGTTTTGGTATGTCGATCCCCGGGAGATTGATATCGGCCTTCCGGGGTCCACTTTGGGAATCCCTGATTTAGAAGATTCAGGTAAAGATTATACCAAGACACAACAAACATTTCACACGTTCCCAACTAGTAGTACATTCTGTAGAACCGTTTTATTGTCGCTTATAAAGAACGAAACGCCACGTGCTCTCAGGCGGACCGACCGCGCGCGGCCCCCGCTGGCCCCCGCCGGCCCCCCGCCGGCCCCCTCAGCAGTCAAACAGTTCTAAATGCGAGGGTCCAACGCTTCCAATGTTTCCTTATTAAGAAGAATCGAGAGCGTCACGCGGTCGGTCCGTGCGTCCCGGGAAGGGTTCGTCGGCCCGAGAGCCTATCTACTTGAAGCGAATCCGCGCGCCGCGACACGCTCTCGGCCCGGCCCCGGGACGCCCGGCATTTACTTTTTTATGTTTAATTTATTTTAATATATGTTTTGATTTTCAGATATTGTACCGTAGTAAATTTGCGTAAATAGTATGTCAGATCCCGTCTGTTGTGTAGTAGCCGCATGCGGTTCGCCGTTCTGCCCCGGATGAGGCGCTAAATATATTTTGAATTTTATTTTGTTGGCTGCCGCAGAGAAAGTAACGGTACGTAAAATATTAAAGTGACGACACGGCACAGTGCGCGCCCGCACGTCCGCACGACCTGGTCCGAGCGGGTGCGGGGTCGCCCTCGTCACTGTGAGCTTGCTGCGAATAGGAGAGTGTAAATTATTAAACACAACTTTAACATTTAGAAATAGAATAGTTCAGTGTATCACGTCCCAACGCGACCGCACGCGGACCACGGGCCACAGCAGGCTCCGTTGTTGTGCGTCCGTGGGACTGAGCCCAATCCGACATGCGACCTCAGGTGAGGGCACTGGGCGGGAATTTCAACTACTTCGGCAATGTCGCCACTCATGTCGAGTCGCTGTGGCCCCGGGGCCGCGCCACACGCCGCGCGGTGGTTACTTTCTCTGCGGCCGTTTGTTGCATGCCCTCGCCGCTCTGCATTATCTGCTGACGCATTACTGCTTGCCTATTATAAATGTAGACACTATAATAAATGTAGTCTGAATAAAAGTAGAAACGTATCGGAAGCGAAATGATCAGTGACGCCTTCTGGACATTTTAGAATAGGCAACCCGCGTGTTGGGGCGCACACGAGCGTGCCCCCCCACCCTCGCCCCTCCCCCTCCCTCCTCCCGCCATGATCCTCATCCACTACTAACTAACTTCATTCCTCTTCATGGGTTGTGCCATCTGAGAAGCTTTTAGAAGGGTTTAATGTCCCGTTTTCATCTTTCCGTAAATAGCCTAACGCTTGTTTGATATCTTCAAAAGCGCACTAAACTACTGAGAGAGACGTCTTGTCTCAATCAGAGCAGCTACAAACCGTACAGCGTGTAGCCACGAGAGCTTCCTGCGGGGGCCGGGGGCAGCGGGACACCGGTCAGGAACAAAGGGTCTTTTGTGGCCGCAATAAATACCACTGAAAATCAAGACAATAATGTATCTAAGATTATTTTCATAATTAATATTTTCGGTTTCTACTGGATACACATTACAGCAGTGGCGCGCTGTGCCGCCCCCCCCCCCCCCCCGCGCTTGTAGCCGCTTGCATGCTCAGTTATCTCACCACATTACATTCTACCTACCTGTTTATAACTCTGTTCCATTTACTAAACTGGCGACGTGCGGCCGGACGGAGACCGCCGCGCCGAGTCGCCCGTCCGGCCGCGGGCCGACAATGTGCGTCCTGTATACGCGTCCACCTGGTGTTCACTAACATGCTAACACGGCTCGTGTGCTTGTCCCCACATTACAGCGTTAAGCGGAGCGGCGGCGTGCAGACCCCAAGCCCCCCTCGCCCCTCCCTGCCCTCCTCCCCGTTGACATCTCCCTCGTACTCACGCACGCTTGTCCTCGTCAGAACGACCGCGCGCCCATGGACTTCACCGACGATCCCTTCAAGGACTACAGGTACGAAGACCCTTTCAATATAGAGGATCCCTTCTCGGACGCCAAGCGGCCCGTCTCCGTGGCGGGCTTCGAGACCGACGAGCCCTTCGCGCGCGTCCCCTCCCCCCGCCCCTCCCCCGCGCCGCCCCGCCTCCCCTCCGGCAGGGTGTCGGCGCCTCCCGTCGTCCGCAACCACAACAACAACAACAACGACGCCTGGCCAGCCTGGCCCGACGAGGGCGGCACGCGCAGCGCCTGGCCCGCCGACGCAGACTGGAAGACGGACAACTGGGCCAGCAAGACCGACGGCTGGACGACCGGAACCGACGGCTGGCCGGACAAGACCGACAACCGGACCGGCAAGCCGGCGGCCGACGGCTGGGCGCCGAACTGGCCGGACGCGGACGACAACCTCAACGAGACGTGGCCCGGCGGCACGCTGCCCGCCAAGAAGGACAAACCCCCCCGCCCCGTCATGTACGCCAAGTCCCTCGTGCACACCATCGGGGGCATCGGGCGCAGCCGCCACAAGGACAAGAAGAAGGCCTCGGGCGGCGACGCGCTGCCCTCCGAGGAGCAGCAGTGGGCCTGGGCCGCGGCCGAGTCGCGCCGCCTCCACGCCGCCGCGCAGCAGCAGCGCCAGCGGGAGGACGACGACCTGCGCCTCGCGCTGCGCCTGTCGCGCGACCACCGCTGACGTCACCGCTGACGTCACCGCCACACGATCAAACTAATGTCGCGGCCCTACGCCCGGGCTTAACAAAATTGATTCATATTGTTTACCACTTATTTGTGTTATTTTATTCCTCGTGACATGTGCGGTCACCTGGGGCCTACAGTAGAGTTACATTACAAATGTAAATAACAATAGTGTCAGCAGCCGGGCCGGCGGCTCGCGGGCGGTCGGCTCGCGATCGGTCGGCTCGCGGTCGGTCGGCTGGCGGTCAGTCGGCTCGCGGTCGGTCGGCTCGCGGTCGGTCGGCTGGCGGTCGGTCGGCTCGCGGACGGTCGGCTCGCGGGCACACGCTCAACGAGCGTCTTGTAAATAGTATTGCTTGTGTAGATCGGCGAGGTAATGATGAGGTCGCGCAGCTGCAGCGGCGCCCGCTGTCTGTCTTATTATTTTAGTGTTTTATATAATATAATAGATTTTTATACAAGTAACTTACAAAGTGCATCACATTTCTAACATAGTTTACAATTATTACGTAACCTCATCATTATTTGGTTGAATCGGAAGAAATGTTATTTTTTTGCGATATTGATCTGTAGATATTGTATTGGAGTGATGTAGGCGAAATAAAAGAACTGTTCAAGTCGATAATTCGTGTAATACTGTCATATTGTGTGTGCAGTTACAAATATAAGGTTAGGCGAAATGGACACTACACATCCCCCTTTTTTTTAAAAAAAAATTACATTATTACATAATTCTTCTAATAAAAAAGGGGGAGGTGTAGTGTGCAGCTCGCCTAACCTTATATTTGTAGCTGCACACTACACTATGTATTTCAACGATTATGATGTTCCGCACTGTCCGTGACGTCACTCGTTACAATAAGCATTCGCTTTGTTATTAATTTGTATATAGCTGATCTAAACGAGCGCCCGTTCTGAGATACGCATTCAAGCCGTCGTACAGTGTGACGTCACAGTCCAGTAGAAGACTCCAAAGAAATAGCATCAAGCACCACCGAATATTCAACTAACGATCACGAATCATATTTCTTAGGTTTTAATTATTTAGGCGTTATCGACTAAACGACGCCCATTGCCCAGCGCGACCGCTTGTCAACGAATGTGGGCCGGGGGCACGGCCGCACCGCCCCGTGGCCGCGGGGGGGCGCCGCTAGCACCGCCGTCGTGCTAGTCGCTCGTAGGTTAACCGACATGTAATCTGTATCATATGGTATATTATATTGAAATTGTTAACTCTTTCTTAGGAGCCGTTGTGTGTAGGGTCGGGGCGGTAGTGGTGCGATGTACCACGCAGCGCCACGCGCGCGCCCCGACCCGACTCTGTTGTTGTTTCCAAATCGTAACTTTCTGTTCCGAAATAAAATGTAAGCTTTAACGTAGTTAACTACTGTACTGGATCATTTAAATAGATGAGGTGTATTATATGTATAAGTAGATAATATTGACTTTATAACCCGCTCGGAGTCGGAGAGCGCACAGTAGCGTAGCACTCTGCTGGCCTTGTCCACGAGTGCTTGTGTTGTGAACCGGCACGGACTCTGAGATCGTGCACTGATGTTCCCCGCAGCGATCCGCAAATATGATTGTTTAAGTTAATTTTTGATGGCTGTGTTTTGTTTGCGACGACTCGGTGTGTCGACCTCCAACGGAACACGCATTTGGAAAATGATAACGTTCAATGCGAGAGTAAAGAAGGTCGACTTTATTACAATGAAGGAATGGACGTTGCGTTCAATCATAATGACTCATTGAATCATTGAGTCATTGTATGCCTCGAGATCTGCATTTTATAGGCTGAGCTCCGACGGCCGAGTAGATGTCACATTCCGTTATTAAGTAGATAGCTCTTACCGCATTCCGTCATACTATTTGTTATTTTCGATGAAGATTGATTGGGCAGCAACGGACTGCGCGATCTAAATTACTTCATTTTGATAAGGTCGATGGGTTGGAGCACACGTCATTACCCCTGTTGTATCTACTGTAATTATAACTATGATATTAAATTATTATGAACATCCTCGAATAAAAAGGGATTGTTAAAAATGTGTATTTTATTTTGAAATTAACGACAACCGTGCGCCCTCCTCACGTCGTGGTGGGGTGGGGCCCGTCGCCCCGCCCGGCGCTGCAGCGAAGCAGTAGTGGGTTCCGGTTGGGCGGGACAGCATTTTGTTATTGCTATTGCAATCAGAGGAGCATTCGGTTCATCTGATTCTAAGTAGTCACCATCGCCAATGCACATCACTTATGTCAAGCGTGCAGTCAGGCCGCTGTCTACTGCTGAGGACTCGCCCCGCACCTCGTTTGTAGAGGGACACGTCATAGCACTCGGGGATTATCGTGGAGGGGCGAGTACTGTACGGTACTCGTATGTGTAATCTTTAGGCAAAACCGCAATATTACACGACTAACCTGCCGAGTTACCAAGGTCAGACTAATCTGACCAGATATAGCTAAGCTTGTTCATTTTATGTCGAGTCTGTTCTATCCTGCCTGTCATTTGGCAAACAAACATTACAACATAAAGAGAGCTCCCGGTACCCAAACGCAAAACAAAATATGCCGACGCATTCAAACGCTAAGGCCACACATTGGTCTCTACATTCGGAGATAATTCGTATACGCTTTCCTTTTCCCCTAATGTTATAATTACAACCGCAACATAACAGAACATAAGACAGAACATAAGACAAGGACTTACACCCGTATCTTTAGTCGTTCACACGAGCCTAACTCGACTCGACTCAACCTCCAACGCGCGTTTTGGTATGCTTAGTCGTAAAAATAAGCTCCGCTCAAATGTCCTTGGAAAATTTTCCAAACCGGAGTGAAGTGGTCGAACTGTCAAGTTAAGGTACGTCGCGACGTACCTTGAACGTTCCTCAAGGCTGGTTTTCTATCAATGTCCAAATAGTATGTGGACCGCAAATGGAAATATATGATATTTTTGTGCAATGGCCTGGATCTGTGCATGATTCCCGCATATTTTGATAATTTAATTTAGATAATATTTATTAATAAAGTAAATAGTTCGAGGTTAGACATTTGAAACTCTTTATTTTATTTACCTACATAAGAGACATATTTTGCTTACTACCTGATAAATAAAGTCAATGCGATTATAAGTTTTATTTATATAATAATAAACTGGTGGTTGTGGAAAAGCACTTCAACAACACGATGCAACCAAAATCACACAAAAGCGGCGAATAAAAATACAAAGCCGGATCCGAAATCTAAAATAATAATAGGTTAGAAAATAAATAATACATGTTAACGCCTACGAAATTTTACTGAGCAATGTTAAATTTTTATTTATGTTCACCGACACAATTTTTACACACTTCAATTAATGGCCGTGCCAAGCTAACTCGTTCGCAATGTAAAAATCAAGAAAAACACTGTATAAAGGAAATACAAGCACAAAATCGATTGTGGGAGTTTTATTCAAGAAACCCAAGCATCCAACATCTGGCGACCGTGACAGGACCTTCAAAATTCTTCGGAAAAGAACATTTAATTTTTTTTCAATCGGATGGTCAAGTCATAGTATCGGTCAGAAACGTATTCGCCGAAACCAGCTGCCGTCCTCAACTGTATCCACGGGATTTTGGAGCTCAAGCCATTGCAGCCATCGCCGGTCATCGATCAGCAATCAGCATCGAGCCGCAGCCCAGGCCAATGCAGCTAAGTGCCCTTTCCATTACTTTCCCGTCTATATAATCACACCAACCTAAATTCCAATAACATTTTTCCTATTTACCCAAATCGATTAGTCTGTACTTGTGCTAATTGTCTTTATACAGTGTTTTTTATCTTTTCAATATAATTTCAATTCATTTTAGTTTTTATCATAGTGAGTCTTACCCACATCATAAAAATATCCAAACCAAAAAAGTGTTTCTTAATTTTCGTTATTATTTTCTACATTGAGTAATTATATTTATATTATTAACAAAGGAAGACAAGCGGACGGCCACCCAACAATAAGCGGGTACTGTCGCTAGGTACAAATTTTGCTAGATAGTTCTTTAAATAACTGAATACCCACTGTGCCTAATTATTATTTTTTATCCTTTCTTGCATTGTTGTTTTTGCAATCAATTCACACAATTTAGCCGAACATTCCAGACAAACGGTGCGCCTTCGCACGTTACCTACTGGCTGCGATAAAGAAGTTCAGCCCCGCTGTGTCCCAGGGTTCCGGGTGAGAGTGCAGCAGGGCCGGACTCCAGTGCAGGTCACGTCTAGTCGAGGAGCGTGAGATAACTTTAATATTTTTAATTTATTAATTAACTAAACAGATTTTATTCTATTTTTGCATTCATTTCATTATCTGTAGTACTAGACTTTGCTTTTCTTATTGCTTCTTTTACCAGTTACATATAATAATTATATTACATTAATTTACAAACTTTTTACTTAATATATTAGAAACTTATAATTTTTATTTATCATGGGAGGTGAAACTAGTGCAAAAGACTCTCAAGATTTGCTGGATCTTGTTGTTAAACGTAGCTCCATAAAGGGGCAAATAACTAAATTTCGGAACTATTTAACTCAGACAAGCTCAAAGGAAACACTAACTTCTCTTGAACTTGCTGAATTGACACTTAAGCTTAGCAAATTTGAGTCACTGTCAAATCGATTTGACGACTTGCAGACTCAGATAGAGGTTTTGAATCGTAGTGATTTGACAAACGAGGTTGATGAGCGAGATGACATTGAGCAGTTATTTATTACAAACATCGTTTCCGCTCAAAGCATTATTAAACAACATAATGCAAGTAAACATGACGAAAGTAATTACAAAGATCTTAACTCTAGTCAGTCATCAGCTCAGTGTAATATCGATCATCATGATGTTTTGGGATTTAAATTGCCCCAAATACAGATTGCTAAGTTTGACGGATCATATTTCCGTTGGCTTGAGTTCCGTGACACGTTTCTGAGTTTAATTCATAACAATGAGCGAATTGCTCCAATTCATAAGTTTCATTATTTAATGTCATACTTAACGGGTGATGCAGCACGCATTATTACTAACTTCGAAGTTTCTAGTTCCAACTATAAAAATGCTTGGCAATTATTATGCAGTCGTTATGATAATAAACGTCAGTTGATAAATCATCATTTAAATTCATTATTAAATATTCAACAGACAACTCGTGAGTCTGATAGATCTTTAAGATTTATGGTAGATCACATCACTAAGAATTTAAGGGCGTTGTCTAGCCTAGGTCAACCTACCGACAAATGGGATGTCCTCATAATTCACATAATGAGCTCAAAGCTGGACAGCCACACTCTTTTGAAATGGGAGGAGTGTCGTGGCGCGTTGGATGATGTACCGAATTTGGAACATTTCTATAAGTTTTTAATCAATCGTGCTGACGTCCTTGAGTCTATAAATCGTAATTCGTACAAATCAATGCATTCTAAGTTCACTACTTCTAATATTAATAATAAGCAAGATAAGCCATATACAAAATCTTTTGCTTGCACTAGCAATGAAACCACTGCTTCTGCAAATCTTATATCGTGTGTAGTGTGTCAACAAGGTCATCGAATCTACAACTGTCCTACCTTCATTAGTAGGAGCGTAGAGGAGCGTATAGCTGAAGTAAACAAATTAAAACTATGCACTAATTGTTTGAGGCCAGGTCACAAGGTACAAACTTGTCGTCTCGGTCCGTGTCTTAAGTGCAAAGGAAGACACAACACTCTCATACATGAACCAGTAGATACTGTACCTAAGAATATATTCACTTCCAGTGCCTTGTCCGTGCCACACAGCACTGACGATACTATTGTAAATTTTTCTCAACAAAATACAAATCAAGTTTTGTTAACTACAGCCTTAATCGAGGTGGCTAATCCACGGACGAACCATACAGAAAGAGTTCGCGCCCTATTAGATTGTGGAAGCCAGTCTTCATTCATCACGGAGACACTTAAACAGAAGCTGTGTTTACCGTCAAACTCAAACTGCCATGTCAACCTTATGGGCATAGGCAATCACCATACCGGTAAGGTCACAGAGACCTGTGTGGCGCAATTGAGGTCATTAGTCAACCAGTTCAACGTCACATCAGGCTTTTTAGTACTACCACAAATAACAGGTCACATACCTAAATTACCTATTAATACTACACAAATACAAATACCTAAAGGCATCCAATTAGCAGATCCAAACTATTACCAACCAGCGCCGATTGAAATACTCATCGGTGCCGATCTTTTCTGGGAGATTCTTGGCCGCGAGACTCACTCTCTCGGTCCTAATAATCCAAAGTTAAGAAGCTCTCAGTTTGGTTGGATTATTTCGGGTCCTATGACTACAATCACTACATCACACAAAAACAAAACAGTACAATGTAACCATTCCATAATATCAAACAGACTTAATGATGACGATACTAAAATTCACAATGACCTAACTAAATTCTGGGCACTTGAAGAAGTTCCACTAAGATCCAAATTGAGTGAAAGCGAGAAGGCATGTGAATCTCATTGTCTATCCCACACTTTCCGCTTAGAGTCCGGTAGATTCTCAGTGAGTTAACCTCTAAAGGAATCACCCGACTGTCTTGGGCAGTCATACAACTTAGCCAAATTACGATTATTGAATTTAGAAAGACGCTTTCCTCATGACATTTGGCAGATTCGTGTCACGCCGGGGCAGGCCAACTGAGGTGTTCTGTAGTAACGGACGCAATTTTGTAACAGGTTCTAAATAAATCAATATTTTTTTTCAAAATAAACTTTAAATCTTTATCTGATTCTGCAAGTGAGGATGGAATAAATTTTGTATTTTTACCAACTTACGCTCCTCACTTTGGCGGAATCTTTGAGGCCGGAATAAAATCCGCAAAATTTCACATTAAGCGCGTTATGGGTAATTCACACTTAACATTCGAAGAAATATCTACTCTTTTCGCACAAGTAGAGGCTATATTGAATAGCCGTCCATTATGTCCTATGTCACCCTTTCCTGATGACTTCCTTTGCCTGACTCCCGGGAGCTTTCTCATTGGCCGGGCTCTCACTGCTCTTCCTTCGCCTGTGCTGGAAAACTGCAACTACAATAATTTGCAACGCTACGCTCGATTACAGCAAATATATCAACATTTTTGGCAGCGCTGGCAGCGTGAATATATTGCTGAGCTTCAACAACGCCACAAGTGGAAGACCAATTCTTCAAAACCAAATGTAGGAGATTTGGTACTGTTGCAAGAAGATGATGTTCCTCCTCTCTGCTGGAGACTTGGACGCATATCCAGACAATTTTATGGTCCAAATGATGGAGTACCTCGAGTCGCTGACGTCAATACTTCTAGAGGCTGCGTGCGCCGCCCGTTGGTTCGTCTGTGTGCTTTGCCTACCGCAGAAGAACTAGAGGGTTGAAACCCGAAGAATCGACTTTCAACGGGGGGAGGATGTTAACGCCTACGAAATTTTACTGAGCAATGTTAAATTTTTATTTATGTTCACCGACACAATTTTTACACACTTCAATTAATGGCCGTGCCAAGCTAACTCGTTCGCAATGTAAAAATCAAGAAAAACACTGTATAAAGGAAATACAAGCACAAAATCGATTGTGGGAGTTTTATTCAAGAAACCCAAGCATCCAACAGAACTTTCAGATTTACCGCACGCACACATATTTACGAATAACTCAGCAACCAAAACATCAAACAAGTTCATCTAGTGTCAAAGAGACAGCGGCAGCTTGACTTTGACATTAAACAATGACCATAGACTACAGAACTTTATGGGTTTGATGCTAGCTTGATCAAATTTTCATCATTATTACCTCGCTCGAGGACAGTTGAGGAATATTGTAATGGTCGACTAAAAATACCAAACTCGAGTAAGTTTGGAGGGCATTCTCGAGCATCATCGGATGAGTTAAGAGTGGAGGACTATTTTACGAAACGTCTAAAGATACGGGCATTAATGTCGATGAAATGCAGAGACAACACTTGTACTGCTTCTTTGCATTAAGTTAGTGAACGAGGGCACGGCCCGCCGGCTGTTGAGTAGTTATACCGTCGGCTACCCGGAGCCTAGAGCCACAAGACTAAACGACCAAATTAATGTGTAAAAGTCGTCCCGCCGCCGCGCCGTTGACACCGGCGGCGCAGCGCGCATGCGTGCTCACACCCACAGGATGAATCACCTTGCAATGCGTTTTTTTTGTTTTTGTTTTATTGCTTAGATGGGTGGACGAGCTCACGGCTCACTTGATGTTATAAAAAGTTACCGGAGCCCATAGACACCTACAAGGTAAATGCTGCCACGTACCTTGAGATACATCTAAGTTCTAAGGTCTCCGTTTTCACAATACAACGGCCGCCTCACCCTTCAAACGTATTACTGTCTCACGGCAAAAAAAGGCAGGGTAATGGTACCTACCGGTCCAGACTCACAATATAATTTTGTGGGCCTGATTTTTACAAGTATTACACGATGTTATTTCTTCACCGTGGAAATAGAATCGTGAAAATCATTCATTCTTATGTAAGTATTTCATTATTAAAATTGGCACTTGCCTGCGGGATTCGAACAGCCTTATATCGCTAGATGAACCATCCCACCGTCAATAATTACAAAATATATAGGTACTTGTTATGAATTTGATTCTGGAAGTATAATTTAGGCGCTGTATGACAGTAACTGAGAACTTGTTCTGATAAAACAATGTTTCTTTTTATATTTACGTAGTTAGGCCTTTATAAATATTTACTATTGTCGGTAGGTATGCTATGTTTTCTGGATCTACATATTTATATATTGGGTCTTTACCTACAAAATTGCCTTATAGTATAGTACAGAAAGTAAGTATTTTTTTATAAAGGTTATTTCTCAATACCTTTGATAAAGAAGTCAGGTGTATGGGAGTAAACAAATTCTTCGAAGATATTTTGACGGACTCGGGTATTGAATTGATTCTCTGCCAAGAAGTTGTTTAAAAATTGGAAAAAGTTTTTGAAGTTATACTTCTTTAGGCGCGTTATGAAAAATTGATGAGAGTGAAATTTTACGATGCGCGCGCACCGTGACACAAAATTAACAAATCAAATCAAATCAAATCAAAAAATTTTTATTCAACATAAATGAAAGTACATACTTGTTGAACGTCAAAAGAACTACCGCCAATTCACAAGAACTAGCCTCCGTCCTGAGAAGAATTGGCAAGAAACTCAGCGGGCATGTCTTTTTTTTTACATATAAAATTATTATTTATTTATTTTTTAATATTATTATTTTTTTAAATATGATTTTTTTACACTGAGTATTATAACGTAACAATTACTACAATATTGAAATGCCTGGAGCGAGCAACTCATTCCCACTTTGTGCAATCTTCTACATAATCATTGACTTTATAGTAAGCTTTATTGCACAGATGTTCTTTAATAGTTTTCTTAAACCTATGTATATGTAGGTTCTGAACATCTTGTGGGATTTTGTTGTACAGGCGCACAGACAAACACCCGAATGAATTTCGTATCTTATGTAACCTACTCATCGGCACAACAAGCTTGTGTTTGTTCCTAGTATTTCTATTATGTATGTCCGACTGTTTAGGAAACTCCTCAATATGTTTACGAACATACATCAAATTTTCAAAAATGTACTGGGATGGCATAGTGAGAACTTTAATTTCTTTAAATTTCTCCCTCAGGGATTCCCTTGAGTGCATGTTATAAATAGCACGTATAGCTCTTTTCTGCAGAATAAATATCATTTCTACATCGGCCGCATTGCCCCATAGCAAAATGCCATAGGACATGACACTGTGGAAGTAACTAAAGTAAACTAAACGAGCCGTGTCCGCGTTTGTTAACATTCTAATTTTTTTTACTGCGTATGCTGCAGAGCTGAGCTTACTCGCCAATTTATGAATATGAGGTCCCCACTGCAGTTTGGAGTCCACTGTTATACCAAGAAATACGGTTGACTCAACAAGCTCCAATGATTCCTCAGAAACAATTACATCACTATCCACTTGTCTCACATTTAAAGATGGTTTAATACATTTTAAAGTAAATTTAATACATTTAGTTTTCTTACTATTCAATAATAGGTTATTGATACGGAACCAATGAACCACACACGAAATCGCATCATTCACTTCGTCATAGACTTGTAGTTGTCGTTTAATTTTAAATAATAAAGATGTATCATCTGCGAATAATACGACCTCGTGTCGGGACTCAATAAAACTAGGTAAATCGTTTATATATATTAGAAATAAAAAAGGACCCAAAATGGAACCCTGAGGTACACCCATTTTCAACAAGGTGCCTGAAGATCTATTACCTTTCACATCTACTGTTTGTATCCGTCCTGATAAATAGGAAGTAATAAGTTCCAAACAGTTGAAGTTGCAACAGAATGAAGTTGCCCACTAAATCGCTCATTACAATACGACCGACGTAACTTGGCGAGTCTGAATATAGCCGCAGGTGAACTTTCCGAACTGTACTGAGAATTACCGAATTTATACGATGTCAAGAAAAGGGATGTCCAATGTGCGTGTTTGAGGATGTTGTTTAATCGATTTTTTTTCAAATTGATTACATTTAAATTAACAAAAAAAAAAAAAATTTAATAAAAATAAAGTATAACTTACTACGCGCGTACATAAGTACACGCAGCCTTTTTTTTTAGGATTGTAGCATTACTGTCGGCCCGGAGGCCTGACCAGTTTTACCAGGACAGGTGGGCGAGCAAAGGCTCAGCCAGGAGGGGTGGGATTTGCTAACAGCTGCCCGAGCACCTCCGAAGGAGACCTAAAAACTCAAGAGCAGCTGCTTTGCGAATGAATCTACTACCGGATCGTAATCGCGACCCACTGAAAAGATCCGGCGAGAAACTCAGCGAGCTGATGCATGGGTTAGGTTGCACGTCGAACTCTTTGTCGAGTTCGACGAGTACGGTTACCGGGTTCCCTAAGCTTGCTCCTAGTGTTAGAGTTAAAGGCGTCTAATGCAAGGGTTACTGGATCTGATGGATTCGTAAGGACGTGTCTAGGGCATCGATAGTGACTGGCTCCTGCGTGATCACGATTCGGGGAATAGTCAGCGGCGGCAACGAGAAGGCGATTATAGCCTTATCGAAGTAGCGTTCAGACGCTGACTCCATATAGCTCGATGGATGGATCCGAGACCCAGGTCGTCGTGTAGGTCAACGTTCCTGACGAATCACGGAGCTCCGACGGTTAACCTGCAAAAGCGGGACTTAAAGGATTGGAGGGTGTCTATGTGTGTGCGGGCCGCGTGAGCGAACACCACACTCGCGTAAGTCATAACCGGCCTTTTGCAAGTTTTGTAAAGTATCACCTTGTTCCGAAGGGACATTTTACTCTGTTTCCAGATCATGGGATGGAGTCTACCAAGAATAAACGTGGCACGGTCGCGGACTGATTTTATATGCGGGCGGAATGTCATGGACGCATCCAGGGTAACTCCCAGGTACTTGATCTTTCTGGCCCAGGGTATGTCTTGGCTAAAGAGGGTAAGGGGGGTGTGAGATTCCTTCTCCTAATCCGGAAGGAAATCCGTGTGGAGTTTCCCCTTTGAAATAGCACAGCAGTACTTTTCGCTGGGTAATGTCTATGCGCCATTTTCGAAACCACTGTCCTAGGGCTACGGCTGCGATCTGAAGTTTCCTCGCGACTTGTTTTTACTTGAATAGTAAACAGTCGTGTCGTCGGTTGGAAAAAGTACAAGTGTGTCGTGTAGCCTTCATTTTTTGGTTCAAGATTACTCACCGACGAGTTGCATGAGAGTTGGGGATGTGAATCTGAATACAATAAAGGACAACACATTGTGATCCACTCCACAGCTATTTATTTATTCTTAATATTTCGCACAAGTTCTTCAGCTGATTGTCGCTTTAAAGAAATTCTTCGATATTTTGTCATTAAGAAAGTGAAGACTTCATAGTCCACTTGCACCTCACCACTTGGTAAAGCGTGGTCTTTACCACTTTAATCCAGGGACAATGCTCCTTCATCCTTCATTAAGAAGTGCCGTCGGCTGTATGGCATAACGAGCTGTCGCAGCTTAATCCTGCGCCGGGCTGGCTTGGTCTATGGTGTAAAGTTATTTCATATGTTAAATAATTAATCAAGATATTGGCCGTCCGAGATGGCGTTCATGTGAAAAGGAAGCATTGTCTTGTGAACCCCGCTTTTACTTATTATAATGATTTTGATGCGTTTTAAAAATGAGCAACACCGTCCTCGGCCTTACACAAAGGTAATCTATGTAGTGAAATTACATAAGAGTGAAATCCATACATAATTTTAGAGTTTTAACCAAGATGTCACACATGTCAGTAATTTTAATTTTTTTTGCTCGTAACAGTCGTTGCACGTTCTAGCGAGTAGGAACAGTACGGTGGATGCCGCTGAACTTCAAACCCTGGCAGTTGTAGTAGAGAGACCGCCGGTTGTATAGTGTGAACCATGTGAACGCGAGCGTTGTCGTATAGGAACAGCGGGCTGCGCGACTAACCAAGGCTGGCCGGAGATTCGCGATCTTCTCCATAATTGTTCCCGGTTGCTCACAGTACTTACATATCCGCAGTAATGCTGGTGTCACTTGGTAAAAGGCTGTGATGAATGATACAAGCACTAGACTACCAAACAGTGTATGCATGGGTTATGTTTTCGTTTGGGGCATTACCTAGGTGCTGAACCAGAGTTTAAACCAACATAATGACTGTTTACGACTACCAACCGAGTGACAATGCGGTTCAAAATCCCTTTCTTTCTGAGTTTGTTAAGTATCACGAGGCATGCGCATACCTTGACGCGTTCGTTGCGATCGTTCAGTTCGTTCGGCACCCTCTTGTCAAGGTTTCTTACCTTGCTAGTTTGACGCAAAATATTGTTTTCATGCTAAACTTGAAAGCTGCTGTTAACTCAGCGGTAGATTAAGTATCCTCAGGCTCTACTATTGCTTTTAGTTTATTGTTGTTCAAAGCAATAACGAGTGGTGCGTTCGTTTGTAATGACGACAGAAATTAAGCATTAGTTCTGCACGCCGCTAATGTCCCATGCAAAAGGGTTTGTTGAAATAAAGCGTGCTAAGTGTATAGCCACAGGTATGTATTCAGAGGTCAGATGTTGTCTTGTTTGTAGAGAGGGGGGCGGGACGCGTGCGAGGAGTGCGCGGGGGGTGCGGGCCGAAGAGGGCGCGGGTGAGTGCGGAGCTCGGCGCCTCCACGCACACATACAGTGCGCACCCGCACACGTACGACATCACCGCCGTGGCACACAGCACCGTCACCTGCAACACGCGCCGGCTGTTGTCTCTTGCACCTCAGGTCGCGGTATGCGAACTGCGGAACGAAGATGTCCAACGCAGTCGTCGAAGGTAATATGTAATAGTTACGACGTAGTAGTCGGAGATGTGCAGCGGCGCGGTCTGCGAGCCGACGAGCCCGCGCTGGAACAGCGTGTGCAGCAGGAACGCGCTGAACGACACCCGGCCGCTCCAGCCCCAGCCGCGCCACTCCACCACCGCGCGGTAGCTGTCTGCAAACATCATCATCATATATACTATGCTAAACGAATACTACTATCATTGTACATAAGCAATTGAATCAGTTACTAACTTTCCAGCTTCAAAACGCAAGACAAGATCAGAGCGACGACGAGCAGCTGGAAAATAGGTTTGTAGAGTGCAGCGTACATCACTCTGAGCGCTGTCGGGGGCTCCACGCCGTCCCTGTAGAATATACCTCCCGACAGGATCACCGCCACGCCCAGCGGGAGCAGCAGCCACACCAGCCAGCGGTGCTTCTGCGCAGAGACCGCGCCGGGGTCAGACATACGGAGATACGCTTACTCGAGGTGTCTCATGGTGTGCGCGCGTGCGCTAGTTGCCACCTTGTATCCAGTGAAACGTTGAGGCTGAGTCTGGGCGCGGTAGGCCAAGAAGCCGCCCGCCAGCCCCAGCGTGTACGTGGAGAGGTTGGTGTGACCGCGGATGTACAGCAGCCGGAACGTGTCCTCGCGCTCGTAGAGGTTCCTGTATGTCCTGCAATACAAGTTCACACATCTAGTTAGCAACCGCCTCATGTGCCGTGTGGGATCAGACCTACGTGTACCAGTACAACGTACTCGGGAGACTGCAGGACGACGGCGTCCAGGTGTTGCAAGTACGTGTGCAGTGCCGGAGTCAGCAGCGAGAGGAGGAGCAGCACCGCCAGGCACACCGCGCGGGCACGCGGCCGGCGAGCACACACGCACACCGCCACGCCCACACAGAACAGCTGCGTGTCCGCTGCCAGGTACCTGCACACTCACATCTTTACTTCCAAATTTCATTGACTCGTGTAGCTGTGTGTAGTTAATAATATTATATTATTAAATTAGTACTAGCTGACCCGGCAAACGTTGTGTTGCCTTAAATAAGATTTCTAGGGAAATTCTAGTGTAGGAAAAAAACCTAATTCAACAGCAATACCTCATTATAAACAAAAAAAATTTATCCAAAAAATAAAAATAAAAAAGAAATGTTTGGGGTGGACAACCCTTATCACTTACGGGGTATGAACAATAGATAGTAGCCGATTCTCAGACCTACTGAACATACTATTGATACACAAATAAAACCAAAAAAAACATGGCTGGCAAGCTACGATTGATACACAAATAAATAAAATTTTTTGGAAACATAATGTGTTTCTTTAATTGGCTCATGTTTGTGAAAACATCCTCTGTACCCTGTGTCTAGTTAAATGCTGTTGAAACATTGTTGATTAAATAAATAAATAAAACCAAAAAAACATGACTAAAAAATGTATAGTGAGTAAGACAGGAGACCGGCTTCGTCCTTATCCCTACTACGTGATGTTTGCTGGATGAGTGGTGACACCTGGCGGGGATAACTGATCGATTGATAGTTGATCAGTAGTCGACCGGTGAGGGAGGGAGATGAAATTGAATTTAAAAAAAAACATAATTAAAGGAACTTTGTAATTATAAACTCTGAATAAGAATGTATCGTACTACAATAATTATAATATTTGATTGCCATCTTGCAAACTTATTGCGGATCTGTGCATAGAATAAAAAAAAATAAAAATCGGGATGGAAAAATAGGGGTTGATCGTATAATAGTGAAAATTGAGAGTAATATGAATTTTTTTATTTTAGGTCAAGACAAAAAAAAAAATTCATGACAAAATAAAAATAAAAATTAAAATCTTGCCAAAAAAATTAAAGTTAAACAAATAAAAAAAATGTGATAGCTTCCGGGAAATAGTTGATACGGAGCTAAGCCTAAAAATAGCACTTAAAACAGAAGAGGATATCGAAGAAGCCACAAAGCATTTCACCACAACAGTTCAAGCTGCCTGCTGGAAAACCTCTCCGGAGCACTTGAATCCCAGGCCACGGCAAAATAAGATATCGTTTGAAATAAAAGAACTGATTCTGAACAAAAGAAAACTGCGAAGAGTATGGCACACTAGCAGGCTCTCAGTAGATAAAAGAGCTCTTAGCAAAGCAGTCAAGGATCTTAAACTTGCCATAAAAAATGCAAGGGACAAAACTATGGATTGTTATCAAGATTCCTTAACTGCAACAAGTGCTACTAACTACTCTCTATGGCGAGCTTGTAGGAACTATAATAGGCCTATAGATCCCAAACCGCCGTTACGGTTGCAGAATAACACTTGGGCAAGGACAAGACAAGAAAAAGCTGACGCCTTTGCTGTTCACTTAGCAAAAATATTCACGCCTAATGATGCTGACCCAAACACTGATGATTCCTTCATAGATTCGGTCCTAAGTCAAGACTTCCAGCTCGATTTGCCGATTAGGCCTACAACTCCGAAAGAATTCGTGGCGACAATCTCAAAATTGAAGGACAAAAAGGCCCCCGGGTTTGATTTAATAGACAAAAAAGTCTTGAAGAAACTTCCCAAAAAAGCCATAGTTTTTCTAACCATCTTATTTAATGGCATACTAAGAACTGGACAATTTCCATCGCTGTGGAGAGTTTCACAAGTAATTATGATACCTAAAGTAGGGAAGCCAATGAACGAACTTAGCTCATACAGGCCGATTAGTCTACTAACAGTAACGTCAAAACTTTTTGAGTCAGTCCTGCTGCACAGATTATTGGAGGAGATTCATCAAAGAGCCATAATCCCGGACCACCAGTTTGGCTTTCGCCAGCAGCATGGCACTGTGGAACAAGTCCATAGAATCTGCTCTGTAATAAGGAAGGCACTAGAGAGAAAGGAGTACTGCTCCTCTGCCTTCCTAGACGTGCAGCAAGCGTTTGATAGAGTATGGCATAAAGGTCTCTTGTATAAAGTAAAAACTCTTCTACTCTGTACATTCTTCCCCATCATAAAATCTTATCTAACAGAAAGAATATTTCAAATAAGAGAAGAAGAGTGTACATCGCCATTTCACTCAATCAAAGCTGGTGTACCGCAGGGGTCTGTCCTGGGTCCAGTCTTGTATACCATTTACACATGTGATTTACCACAAAGCGAACATGTTACATTAGCAACATTCGCAGACGATACCGCTGTACTGGCATGTAGCAATAGCCCAAACGAAGCTTCAGACTTCCTACAGACTGGATTGAAAGACATTGAAACCTGGTTTTCAAAGTGGAGAATAAAAACTAGTGTGACAAAATCCGTTCATGTAACCTTCACCCTCCGTAGAGGAGACTGTCCGCCAGTAACTCTGTGCAATCAACAACTCCCGCAAGAACACTGCGTAAAATACTTGGGAATACACCTTGATAGGAGACTCGTATGGAAACAACACATACAGAAGAAGAGAGAAGAAATCAACCTGAAATACAGAGGACTCTACTGGCTGCTCAGTGTCAGTAGATAATAAGCTACTCATCTACGAAATGCTCTTGAAACCAATTTGGACATACGGGATTCAACTATGGGGTTCGGCGTGTGACTCTAACATAAGTATCATACAGAGGGTTCAAAATTACATCTTGAAACAAATATTGAACTGTCCGTGGTTTATAAAAACATCGGAGATTCATGAACACCTCAAAATCCGGACTGTTAAACAGGAAATCAAGACCTGGAGTATGAAATACAGAAAAAGGCTAGAAATGCATCCTAATAAGGATCCTTACCACGCAACCACACCGGACCTAATAAATAGGCTTAAAAGGCGATAAATCCTAAGTCTTGATAGACACGGTTGACAGAGTGGAGCAGTCTCGATGGAGATTTTGCTCTGACCGTCTAACAGCTCTCAACACATCTGCTCATAGTCTAGCTGACTGATTGCAAGATAAAGAAAAAAAAAAGGTTACCAAGTCTGCGGTGCACAGAATGCGTCTTCGTAGATGTAGTTGTTGATGTAAAGTAGATGCGCCCACCAGTAGCGACGGCAGGCGGCCGCCTCGCTGCCGACCACGAGCCCCCACAGCGGACCGGCGCCCGCGTGCCGGCCCAGCGTGGAGATCGTCGCCAGCACCAGGCCGTACGTTGGAGTCAGTCTGTAATCATCGACAGGGCGCAGTCGAGAAGGTCGTGGGAGGTACTCAGTATTGTCGCGTCGACAGGCGGGGCTGACGCAGTGTACGTGATCACCGTACACGTGCCTCATTGTCTGGCGGAATGTACACAGGGAGCTGCAGATGTACATCACGCCAACATTCCATACATACAGACTAATATCAGGTGTATTACAAGCAAAAAAAAAAATTGTTTCAAGAAATCAATGTTTGTCATAAAATTGTCTACAGCGGACCGTGGTCAGGCGACGTCACTAGTCGAATGTATAAATTGAGATCTAACACCGTGAGACATGAATATACTAAATGGTGCACATAATTACGGTAGCAACCGCAGTGTGCTGGTTTGTCAAAGAAAGCGTCCCCCTGTTTGCCGGGATTCCGCAGTCGTCTCACACTTTGAAGTCGTCGTGGCCTAAAGGATAAGACGTTCGGTGCATACGTGCTTAGCGATGCACCGGTGTTCGAATCGCAGACGGATACCAATTTTGCTAATGAAATACGTACTTAACAATTGTTCACGATTGACTTCCACGGTGAAGGAATAACATCGTGTAATAAAAATCAAATCCGCAAAATTATAATTTGCGTAATTACTGGTGGTAGGACCTCTTGTGAGTCCGCACGGGTAGGTACCACCACCCTACCTATTTCTGCCGTGAAGCAGTAGTGCGTTTCGATTTGAAGGGTGGGGCAGCCGTTGTAACTATACTGAGACCTTAGAACTTTATATCTCAAGGTGGGTGACGCATTTACGTTGTAGATGTCTACGAGGGCTGCTCTAAAAGTATCGGGAATGGAATATTTCCACTGTTCCTGTCATATTAAAATCTTTTTAATTGAAAACTCCTTGGTTTTAAAATCGAATACCATTTATTTATTTAAAAAAAGATTCTCGGTCTTGTCACGAGGTTTTGTCAAACTTGTTTAGTCGTTGAGAAAATGGAATTGACTCGAGAAAATTCAAGAGCGATGATTTATTATGACTTTAAAAGTGGTTTAACACAAAAACAGTGTGTTGACCGGATGGTTTCTGCATTTGGTGATGAAGCCCCATCCAAAACCACAATTTATCGCTGGTTTGCTGAGTTTCAACATGGACGTGTCAAGCCCAGTGATGATCCCCGTCAAGGTCGTCCAAAAACTAGAGTGACCCAAGAAAACGTTGATGCTGTGCGTAAGCTGATTGAGGAAGATCGACATGTGACATACCGCGAAATTCAGGCAACTTTAGACATTGGCATGAGTCAAATACAAATAATCTTGCATGAACAATTAGGTGTAAAAAAGTTGTTTTCCCGATGGATACCGCATTCGCTCTGTGAAGAGCAAAAAGCGGCTCGCGTTACTTGGTGCGTCAGAACTCTCGAAAGATTCCACGCAGGATCCTCAAATGCTGTATACAACATTGTATCAGGTGACGAATCCTGGATATACGCGTACGAACCCGAAACAAAAAACCAGTCACGAGTTTGGGTGTTCGAAAATGAGTTAAAGCCAACAAAAATTGTTCGTTCACGGAGTGTTGCAAAAAAAAATGGTGGCCACGTTTGTCTCCAAAACCGGCCATGTTACGACTATTCCTCTTGAGGGACAAAGAACGGTTAATGCAGAATGGTATGCTAGCATTTGTTTGCCACAGGTCGTTTCTGAACTCCGTAAAGAGAACTGTAACCGCCGCATCATCCTCCATCACGACAATGCGAGTTCTCATACGGCGCACAGAACAAAAGAGTTTTTAGAGCAAGAAAACATAGAATTATTAGACCATCCGCCGTACAGCCCCGACCTAAGCCCTAATGATTTCTATACTTTCCCTAAAATAAAGAATAAATTGCGTGGACAGAGATTTTCATCACCTGAAGAAGCTGTGGACGCCTACAAAACGGCCATTTTGGAGACCCCAACTTCCGAATGGAATGGTTGCTTCAATGATTGGTTCCATCGTATGGAAAAATGTGTCAAATTTCGTAGAGAATACTTCGAAAAGCAATAAATACATTTTTAAATAGTAATGTTGTGTCACTTCGTTAATTCCCGAAATTTTCAGTGCCGCCTATGTATGGGCTCCAGTAACCACTTAACACCAGGTGGGCTGTGAGCTCGTCCACCCATCTAAGCAATAAAAAATAAATAAAAAGCACTGAGTAGGTACGAGTCGAACGGGTCTGTTCTATAGAGCGCCGCTGCCGTCACTGCATTCAATTATTGGGGGTTAAAGTATGAAATTGCCGATTTGTACTGAAAAATTTAAATTCGTTTTTTTTTTCATTTAACATTATTATTTAATCAAAATATCTACAATTAATATCTATACATTGCTGCAATTTAATAGGAAGGTCATTTATGTCTTTGCGATATAACTCTGGTGATCTAGATTCTACAAACTGTGTGAAAGCATTTGGTACTGCCTCCTGGGAAGAAGACTTCTTATCACGTAGAAAATTGTCCAAGCCACGAAAAAATGGTAGTCCGTTGGAGCAAAGTCTGGCGAATACGGAGTGTGACGAATGGTTTCTAATATAGGCTATAGGCTATAAGCTATAGACAATAGCATACACACACACTTTAAAAAAAAAAATTGTTTGATTTTACTCTAATGTCTCTCAATGTTGTTGGTAAGGTTACGTTAAACCATGCCGCTAATTCCTGGGTAGTTTGGCTCGGATCGGCTTCTACTATCTCTTAAAATTCATTGTTATTCACATGTGCGGGCGGTCTTCCACGTGGTTCTTTCTTCAAATCAAAATATCCATCATGAAAGCGTTTAAACCAAACTCGCCCGGTGCGTTCATTAGCAGTCCCCTCTCCAAACGCAACATTGATATTGCGAGCTGTTTCTGCAGCGTTAGTTCCGCGTCGGAACTTGTATTCAAAAATCACTTAAATTTTCGAAGTATCAGTCTTTCTTGCCTAAGCTGAATAAAAACAACATCTGAAAGTAGATAATCGAATGTTGCACATTTTTTAAAAGAAGAACCTCATTGGTACCATTCGAAAAGAGTTTCACTTAAAAATCTCACCATGAAGGTTCTATGTTAATTCGAAGTACCTATTACATTAAAACGACCATTTCATACTTTAAACCATATTTATATAAAATTTTATCAGTGTGCCCGGTAACTACTTACCTCCAGGTGCGTCATATTGTGTGCAGGAATACCAAAAAATGGCTCTACTATTAATAGTTATAGCAGTATTGAACAAAACAATAAATTAGATTTAATTATTTTTGAATTTATTAGATGTTCTCAAGGTTCGTTTGAAGCCTCTTGGTCTACGGAGGAACTTTGGATCTCTCTGTACTTTTCACTGTATGCGCTATGGAGAGGGCTCAGAGGAATTATTCGAAAAGATTTTTTGATTTCCTTTCTACCATCGCATCGCCCGCCACTAGAGCAGGGCTCATTCATGCTATGTGGAACCGCTACGTTCATCCACAGTTAATTTTGAGGTATTTTTTGCCAAGTACCTTGTGGCTCTGGAACAAACTCTCCTCCCTCCCCTCCCCTCCAAGCTGTTCCTTGAGCTCTATTGCATTTCTTTTTTTAAAGAAGTTTAAGGAGAGTCTTGATCGGCAGTAAGCAGTAGCCTTGCCGTGTCTCCCTAGCATTTCTACTATTTATCACAAGGTGGCCAGTCTGCCAATTTACTACCTACTACTTAGTGTAATGTCAAAAAAAGCAATAATCAAACTATTTTGTGTTTGTAGGAGGCTAAAAATCAAGTGATCATCAGCGTCGATAACTCCATTTAGTTGTATCTCTATTTTGTAGTAAACTCTACGTAGGAGCGCCCGTACATTTGTTAACCAACTTTGGCAGTACTGTATGTGGGTTTGTTCACTTGACGAAGTGCGGGTTAATGTATAATTATTTTCGTAGTTTCATTTCTTTGAAACACATTTAATATCAGCAATTTTCAACTTAAATAATACTTTTTAGCCCTCATCGAGCATCGATGCTCGGCGACGACGAGTCGTGGAAGGCGATGCTTGACTTCTGCGAGTGCACCATCTCGCAGAAGGAGGCGGCGGGGCGCGTGAGAGACGCACAATCCCGCCGCCGTCGAGCGGGGGCCAGGGAGGCGGATCTCGCCCAAGCCCTGGCCCTCTAAGTGTTTCGGGTCCCCCTCACATGTCGGTCTGGGGACCGGCGAGGGGGGCCTAAGAAGACAACGTGCAAGCTGCTCTGCACGCGTTTTACGCAAGAGCATCCGGGTGATGGAAGGCCGGCTATACCGAGACCTTAGAACTCATATCTCAAGGTGGGTGGCGCGTTTACGTTGTAGATGTCTATGAGCTCCAGTAGCCCCTTAACACCAGGTGGACTGTGAGCTCGTCCACCCATCTAAGCAAAAAAAATGTTAGGTAATTCTCTAAAACAAATCTAATTTTTATTATAGCATTTTCCAAGTTACTAATATCCTAGAAATTAAATAGGTACATATTTTTATATTCATAATTCGAGATCTTAGCGCTGGATCCTTTTATTTTTAGTCATTATGTTTAAATCAATTATTATCAATGAACCTGAGCCATCTGAGTAGTACAGCCTTAGGCAGGTGGGTCCAGGTGAGGTCGTGGGTCTCCGCGTAGATCTGGAAGTTGTACGCGAGGAGGAAGCTGGACATCACGAAGAAGGTGTGCGTCACCAGGGTGCCGTTGAACAATATTTGTTTGAGGGGATCGTCGTAAGCCTGAAATGTTTATAACAGATACGGTTTGTAAAGGATTCAATCATTTACATAACGCACTGTGGCTGTAAATATACCTTCTCTATGTAGAGCGGATTGTTCACGTACGAGTAGGCCATGATCAGCACCGTGTGGGAGAACAACACGCACAGCATCGTCAGCGTCCTGCAACACGAGCCGATCAACACTCAATCTCCTCTTCAACGCGTGGCCACCCGATGCTGAGTGTAGGTCTCTTCGGTCTCTTGCCTTTCGCATCCAGTCTCTACCAACCGCTTTGACCAGATCATCGGCCCACCTCGTTGGCTGTCTGCCCATGTCACAGCGCCAAGTAGGAGGTCTCCACTCCAGTACTTCTCCAACACTGAATACTGGACATTAATTACAGAGACCGCGGCGGGTCTGGCCCCTACCTGATTCCGTGGAATGCTTTCAGCCTGTCGAGTCGTGGGTCCCGCAGCGCGTGGCTCGGCGACACCAGCCGCTTCCAATTACGTTGCACTGAGAACGCCAACAGACACGGGTTCCCTGTCAAGTTAATTTGATCTTCATCATTATCGTTGTCCGTGCTCTAAGGTTTCATTATTTGTCTACTAAGTACGTACCCTTGCCATTCTTACATATGATAAGATCATAGCAGCTCCCCACAGCGTTCAACAGCATCACAAGTAAATAAAGAACAGCAACCACGTGGTCGCTCGCGTCGAACGGGCTGCTCTCTCCCTCTCGGACACAGTAGTGTAGCTTAGCGAGCTTAACTTGGAGCCCGTACGCCTTCGAGACAGTTTGGTTGAGACACTGTGTGAGGGCTCGTTCTATTCCTAGTGCAGTGCGGTTGACGTGTGCACACGAGGTGCTGAGACAGACTCCGCGGTGGATCTGGGTGTGGTTGAAGTGCTTCACGCGGTGCGCAGAGTAGCCCTGAAATACCAATCGTAAAGTTTGAATGGTCATTAACGAGAACGCTCGGAGGTCGGAGGCTGACCGGACCGGACCGGACAGGCCTCTGTCGAGTGAACCAATCCGAGCGTAGTGCGCGTCTCGTTCGGTTCCCAGCTGAGCAATTAGTCGAGCTGATGAGCATTACAGGAGTATCACAGGGTGTGATTATTAGAACTTATCAGAGTTCCGTTCCAACTGTCAAGAACCACCATTTTTAAAGTAGCTGAATGGCTGTGAGAAGTTTACCGTTTTCACAAAGTTCTTTCGATTCAGACACATCATCAACTATTAGAAGACAAGAGTTACAAACGGAGTGCAGACCTCGAATCTGCAATACCGTAGATAATTGAACCCGTTCTCTGGGTCCGTATGGTCACCCAACTAGTGACTCGTCTACTCGGCACCAGCCGCGTCAAGAGCATTGCTCCTGCGCGTTTGTGTGCACCAAAAAATTACAGAACTATTACAGATATTTTTTTATAGTTTAGGATAATAAATGAGCTGGTTTTAAGTATGTACTGAAGCTCAGAGCGCTACGTTACGTCACATCGTTAATGTTTATATTTATTTTTTATTGCTTGGATGAGTGGACGAGCTCACAGCCCACCTGGTGTTAAGTGGTTACTGGAGCCCATATTGGAGCCCATCTACAACGTAAATGCGCCACCCACCTTGAGATATAAGTTCTAAGGTCTTAGTATAGTTATGACGGCTGCCTCACCCTTTAAACAGAAACGCATTACTGCTTGACGGCAGAAATAGGCGGGGTACCACCAGTAATTACACAAATTATAATTTTGCGGGTTTTATTTTTATTACACGATGTTACTCCTACACCGTGGAAGTGAATCGTAAACATTCGTTAAGTACGTATTACATCAGAACAATTGGTACCCGCCTGCGGGATTCGCAAATCGTTTCATCGCTCGATACGAATGCATGTTGTCTCCGTGAGACATCCTGTCTCAAAGAGATCATCATGAGTTCCAATAATAAATTGGCACATATAACGACTGTCCTAGCTTCAAGCCAGAACTAATGGCTGCTTCGTGCTTTACAAAATTGGTATAATATTTCTGAAAGTGAAACCGTATGTGCGACGTAACGTTAATTAACAACTTCGGTACCGCCGGCACTGGCACTTGGGATGCACGAGCTTCCGGTGACCTACTCTTACTAGTACTAGTATCTCACCTGGATTAGGTCCATGAGGCTGGAATCAGTCCCGGGGAGCAGGTCCGCATCGAGGAGGCAGTACGGACCGCCCTGCTGCAGACATGGCTCGTATTCGTCTAGCGCGTACAGCGCCGGCATCCTGCGATATTCACTCTCTGGAATATCGAAAGCATCACGTGTCATACAGGACTCCGATATCCTCATGGTGTTGTCTTGTTGGCGTCACGGGCATACGGCGCACGCGTCTCCTGGCACTCTGTGCCTCTAGGTCGCAACGTGACTCTGTTTTTATGATTGAGGCATTACTGGTGGTCTAGGGGCCTTTCCAATTTCACAAGGACAGGTGGGCGAGCAAGGGCTCAGCCAGGAGGAGTGGGATTTGTTAACAGCTACCCGAGCGTCTTCAAAGGAAAGTACTCAGGAGTACTAAGGAGAGGACTGTGAGGAGAGTACAAACTCAAGAGTAGCTGCTTCGCGAATGAATGTTCCGATTTCCTCCCCCGTTTATCCTTCAAGAGAAGGCAGCTTGGGATCGAGTTTGCCTGGCCCTTAAGGCCAAAAATATCAATTTCACGAATGCCCGTAACCTCGCGAACGGCATTCAAACGATGAGCTACCGCCCGATTAGCCTCCTCATGTCTCTAGGCAAACTGTATGAGCGTCTGCTCTACAAAGGCCTCAGAGACTTCGTCTCATCCAAGGGCATTCTCATCGATGAACAATTCGGATTCCGTACAAATCACTCATGCGTTCAACAGGTGCACCGCCTCACGGAGCACATTCTTGTGGGGCTTAATCGACCAAAACCGTTATACACGGGAGCTCTCTTCTTCGACGTCGCAAAAGCGTTCGACAAAGTCTGGCACAACGGTTTGATTTTCAAATGCCGTGCCGGATAGTCTCGTGCTCATCATACGGGACTTCTTGTCGAACCGCTCTTTTCGATATCGAGTCGAGGGAACCCGCTCCTCCCCGCGACCTCTCACAGCTGGAGTCCCGAAAGGCTCTGTCCTCTCACCCCTCCTATTTAGCTTATTCGTCAACGATATTCCCCTGTCGCCGCCGACCCAGTTAGCTTTATTCGCCGACGACACGACTGTTTACTATTCCAGTAGAAACAAGTCCCTAATCGCGAAGAAGCTTCAGAGACAACCCATACCCTGGACCAGGAAGGTCAAGTACCTGGGCGTTACCTTGAATGCATCGACGACATTCCGCCCGCATATAAAATCAGTCCGTGACCGTGCCGCGTTTATTCTCGGTAGACTCTATCCCATGATCTGTAAGCGGAGTAAAATGTCTCTTCGGAACAAAGTGACACTTTACAAAACTTGCATAAGGCCGGTCATGACTTACGCGAGTGTAGTGTTCGCTCACGCGGCCCGCACACACATAGACACCCTCCAATCCCTACAGTCCCGCTTTTGCAGGTTAGCTGTCGGGGCTCCGTGGTTCGTGAGGAACGTTGACCTACACGACGACCTGGGCCTCGAATCAATTCGGAAATACATGAAGTCAGCGTCGGAACGGTACTTCGATAAGGCTATGCGTCATGATAATCGCCTTATCGTTGCCGCCGCTGACTACTCCCCGAATCCTGATCATGCAGGAGCCAGTAACCCATGCATCAGCCCGCTGAGTTTCTCGCCGGATCTTCTCAGCGGGTCGTGATTCCGATCCGGTAGTAGATTCATTCGCGAAGCAATTGCTCTTGTCATTCCGATAGAGGCACCCGTCACGCGCGGACGTGCTCATCGACCACTCGATCGCCCGGCCTTTGTTCGCCCGGCTTTTGTTAGCCCGGCCATTGTTCGCGCGGCCTGTGTTCGTGGTACATCTGCCGACTAAGTGCTCTTCCTGGAAGTTTTTATTTGTTTTGTTTCCTTTTGTTATTTCTGTGTTCGTGGTACATCTGCCGACAAACTGTCTTCCTGGAAGTGTTTAATTGTTTTGTTTCTTTTTGTTATTTCCGTTTTGTTGTGATTTTTCTTTGTCCTGCAGTAATCGTGCCGCATCAACACCTGTGTTCAATAGAACCGCTCAGGTCCGAGAAGTTGGGGCCTCGCCGCAAGGCGAGTGTTTTCTAAGACCCAGGGTAGCCCCACCTGGGCACGTAGACATCATGGACGCTGTATTTGCGGAATTTCTCCGGCTTCGCTACCCAAAGCTCACTTCCGAGTTTCAGGCCTTCAAGGCCGATCACACTGCGAGCCCTCTCGTGGACTCCACCGAGCTCGCTGCTCCTGCGTCGCCTGTACCTGCGTGCAAAGCTTCTGCATCGAGCACCGCAGCCTCCGTCGTGCCTGCCGTTCCCGCGTCGCCTATACTGGCGAGTAAAACTGCTGCGTCGTCCGCCGTGGTCACCGTTCCAGCAGCGCGATCATCCGCGGCCTCCGTCGCGCCGTCCAAAACACCTACTCGTAGGTCACCTGCGCCCGCCTCCTCGTCCTCCGACTCTGACTCGGAGATGGAGGTCGACCTCGCTCCCGCCTCATCGACAGATGGATTCACCCTGGTGCAAAAGGGTAAGAAGCGTGCCGCGGAGTCTCGAGCTCCCGCGGCCGCTAAAATTAGCAAAGCCGCGAACGCGTCGCGCCCCCGCCCTCAGACTCCCGTTGCGCCTCCAGCCCGTGCCACTCCGTCGCCGCGTCCGGTGGCACAAAATAAAGCCCAGACCCCTCCCCCGGTAATCCTTCAAGAGAAGGCAGCTTGGGAACGAGTTTCCCTGGCCCTTAAGGCCAAAAATATCAATTTTACGAATGCCCGTAACCTCGCGAACGGCATTCAAATTAAGGTTCGAACATCCGACGACCATAGGGCCCTCTCTTCTTACCTCCGTAAGGAGCGTATAAGTTTCCACACATATACGCTCCAGGAGGAGCGCGAACTCCGTGCCGTTATACGTGGCATCCCTAAAGAGTTGGATGCCGAGCTCGTCAAGGCCGACCTTCTCGAACAAGGCCTACCGGTTAACTCCGTACACCGCATGCACACAGGCCGCGGAAGGGAGCCATATAATATGGTTCTCGTCGCCCTCCAGCCTACCCCCGAGGGTAAGCAAATATTCAACATCCGAACGGTCTGTAGCCTTTCCGGAATCGCAGTTGAAACCCCACACAAGAAAGGCACACCTAGCCAGTGCCATAACTGCCAATTATACGGGCATTCTTCCCGTAACTGTCACGCGCGCCCCCGATGCGTCAAGTGCTTAGGCGATCACGCCACGGCCCTATGCACTCGCGATCAAAAAACCGCGACAGAACCGCCTAGCTGCGTCCTGTGTCGAACACAGGGTCACCCCGCAAATTACCGCGGATGCCCCCGAGCCCCGAAAATAAATCGCCGCGTCGCCCGCCAAAACCGCCTCCGAGCTTCCGGCCCAGACATCAAAGCCTCGGCACCCTCTGTGTCGCAGGCTAAGCCAGCGTTCGTTCCGGCGCCGGTGCCCAGTGTCTCGGCCTGGGCGAAACCGCTGCCGTACATGAACACGGCTACAACTCCCTCCTCCGCGATTCGTCCCGCCCCCGCGACTCGTCCCTCTCCCGCGACTTGCCCTCCGACCGCGTCCGACAATCTCGCTTTAGCGATCGACTTCTTTCAGTCGATCAACTTTGAGCGCGTTAACGCTTTGGGCGACGCCATTCGCTCTGCCTCCACTGCACAACACTTTATCGCCGTTGTGCAAGAATACGCCGACGTATACGCGTCATTAAATACGTACGTCCTCCCCTCACTCCGCCGGTAATCAATGGCGTATATAAGTAGAATAAAGCCCCTATCCGTAACGATAGGATTTTTTAACGCTTACGGTCTCGCAAATCAGCGTGATCAGGTTTCTGACTTTTTGCGTGACCATCAAATTGATATCTTTTTAGTGCAGGAGACCCTACTTAAGCCCGCGCGCCGTGACCCTAAAATCGCGAACTATAACATGGTCAGGAACGACAGGCTCTCTGCTCGTGGTGGTGGTACCGTCATTTACTATAGAAGAGCCCTGCATTGCGTCCCACTCGATCCTCCCGCGCTCGCTAATATCGAAGCATCAGTGTGCCGAATCTCACTGACGGGACACGCGCCGATCGTTATCGCGTCCGTTTATCTTCCACCGGATAAGATCGTTCTAAGCAGTGATATCGAGGCGCTGCTCGGCATGGGGAGCTCTGTCATTCTGGCGGGCGACCTAAATTGTAAACACATTAGGTGGAACTCACACACCACAACCCCGAATGGCAGGCGGCTTGACGCGTTAGTCGATAATCTCGCCTTCGATATCGTCGCTCCGCTAATCCCGACTCACTACCCGCTAAATATCGCGCATCGCCCGGATATACTCGACATAGCGTTATTAAAAAACGTAACTCTGCGCTTACACTCGATCGAAGTAGTTTCAGAGTTAGATTCAGACCACCGTCCCGTCGTTATGAAGCTCGGTCGCGCTCCCGATTCCGTTCCCGTCACGAGGACTGTGGTGGATTGGCACACGCTGGGCATCAGCCTGGCTGAATCTGACCCACCATCGCTACCGTTTAGCCCGGACTCTACCCCGTCTCCTCAGGATACCGCTGAAGCCATAGACATCTTAACGTCACACATCACCTCGACATTAGATAGGTCATCGAAACAAGTTGTAGCGGAGGACTTCCTTCACCGCTTCAAATTGTCCGACGATATTAGGGAACTCCTTAGAGCTAAGAACGCCTCGATACGCGCCTACGACAGGTATCCTACCGCGGAAAATCGTATTCGAATGCGTGCCCTACAACGCGACGTAAAGTCTCGCATCGCCGAAGTCCGAGATGCCAGATGGTCTGATTTCTTAGAAGGACTCGCGCCCTCCCAAAGGTCTTACTACCGCTTAGCTCGTACTCTCAAATCGGATACGGTAGTAACTATGCCCCCCCTCGTAGGCCCCTCAGGCCGACTCACGGCGTTCGATGATGACGAAAAAGCAGAGCTGCTGGCCGATACATTGCAAACCCAGTGCACGCCCAGCACTCAATCCGTGGACCCTGTGCATGTAGAATTAGTAGACAGTGAGGTAGAACGCAGAGCCTCCTTGCCACCCTCTGATGTGTTACCACCCGTCACCCCGATGGAAGTTAAAGACTTGATCAAAGACCTACGTCCTCGCAAGGCTCCCGGTTCCGACGGTATATCCAACCGCGTTATTAAACTTCTACCCGTCCAACTCATCGTGATGTTGGCATCTATTTTCAATGCCGCTATGGCGAACTGTATCTTTCCCGCGGTGTGGAAAGAAGCGGACGTTATCGGCATACATAAACCCGGTAAACCAAAAAATCATCCGACGAGCTACCGCCCGATTAGCCTCCTCATGTCTCTAGGCAAACTGTATGAGCGTCTGCTCTACAAACGCCTCAGAGACTTCGTCTCATCCAAGGGCATTCTCATCGATGAACAATTCGGATTCCGTACAAATCACTCATGCGTTCAACAGGTGCACCGCCTCACGGAGCACATTCTTGTGGGGCTTAATCGACCAAAACCGTTATACACGGGAGCTCTCTTCTTCGACGTCGCAAAAGCGTTCGACAAAGTCTGGCACAACGGTTTGATTTTCAAACTATTCAACATGGGTGTGCCGGATAGTCTCGTGCTCATCATACGGGACTTCTTGTCGAACCGCTCTTTTCGATATCGAGTCGAGGGAACCCGCTCCTCCCCACGACCTCTCACAGCTGGAGTCCCGCAAGGCTCTGTCCTCTCACCCCTCCTATTTAGCTTATTCGTTAACGATATTCCCCGGTCGCCGCCGACCCATTTAGCTTTATTCGCCGACGACACGACTGTTTACTATTCCAGTAGAAACAAGTCCCTAATCGCGAAGAAGCTTCAGAGCGCAGCCCTAGCCCTAGGACAGTGGTTCCGAAAATGGCGCATAGACATCAACCCAGCGAAAAGTACTGCGGTGCTCTTTCAGAGGGGAAGCTCCACACGGATTTCCTCCCGTATAAGGAGGAGGAATCTCACACCCCCGATTACTCTCTTTAGTCAATCCATACCCTGGGCCAGGAAGGTCAAGTACCTGGGCGTTACCCTGGATGCATCGATGACATTCCGCCCGCATATAAAATCAGTCCGTGACCGTGCCGCGTTTATTCTCGGTAGACTCTACCCCATGATTTGTAAGCGGAGTAAAATGTCCCTTCGGAACAAGGTGACACTTTACAAAACTTGCATAAGGCCCGTCATGACTTACGCGAGTGTGGTGTTCGCTCACGCGGCCCGCACGCACATAGACACCCTTCAATCTCTACAATCCCGCTTTTGCAGGTTAGCCGTCGGAGCTCCGTGGTTCGTGAGGAACGTTGACCTACACGACGACCTGGGCCTCGAATCTATACAGAAATTCATGAAGTCAGCGTCGGAACGGTACTTCGATAAGGCTATGCGTCATGATAATCGCCTTATCGTAGCCGCCGCTGACTACTCCCCGAATCCTGATCATGCAGGAGCCAGTCACCGTCGACGCCCTAGACACGTCCTTACGGATCCATCAGATCCAATAACCTTCGCACTAGACGCCTTCAGCTCTAGGAGCAGGCTTAGGGACCTCGGTAACCGTACTCGTCGAACTCGACAAAGAGTTCGCCGTGCAACCTAACCCATGAATCAGCTCGCTGAGTTTCTCGCCGGATCTTCTCAGCGGGTCGCGATTCCGATCCGGTAGTAGATTCATTCGCGAAGCAGCTGCTCTTGAGCTGTTAGGTCTCCTTCGGAGGCGCTCGGGTAGCTGTTAGCAAATCCCACCCCTCCTGGCTGAGCCTTTGCTCGCCCACCTGTCCTGGTGAAACTGGAAAGGCCTCCGGGCCACCAGTAATCCTTCAATCATAAAAAAAAAAAAAAAAAAAAAAAAAAAAAAAAAAAAAAAAAAAAATTGCTCTTGAGTTGTTAGGTTTCCTTCGGAGGCGCTCGGGCAGTTGTTAGCAAACCCCTCTTGGCTGAGCCTTTGCTCGCCCACTTGTCCCGGTGAAACTGGAAAGGCCTTCGGGCCACCAGTAAACTTTCAATCATAAAAAAAAAAAGTTAAAGGCGTCCAATCCGTGTGGACTTTCCCCTTTGAAATAGCACCGCAATGCTTTTCGCTGGGTTGATGTGTATGCGCCATTTTCGGAACCACTGCTCTAAAGTTTTTGATTCCCAGATTTGGTCGAACGCTTTTGCGAAGTCGATTTAGACAGCTCCCGTGTATAACGGCTTAGGTCGGTTAAGCTCTACGAGAATGTGCTCTGACAGGCGGTGCACCTGTTGTACGCATGAGTGATTTGCGCGGAATCCGAATTGTTCATCAATGTCAATGCCCCTGGATGTGAAGAAATCTCTGAGGCGTTTGTGGAGCAAACGCTCATAAGGTTTACTTAGAGACATGAGGAGGTTAATTGGGCGGCAACTCGTTGGATGATTTCTTTTGGTTTACCGGGTTATGTGACTCTGTTACCGAGGCCGGCGCGTCATCGCCACGCGGCCGGGTGACCCACAGGCCGTAAACACACCACTATTACCTACTACTCACGACCAAGGCACGCCGCGCCGCCGCACCGCCGCACCGCCGCACCGGTCACTAATGTTTGTTTTTTGTAAAAATTTTACTCATTCATGGATTGAAATCAACTTTGGTGGATTTTATCACAAGTAGTGGCTCGTCGTCTGTAGCAATAAATAGAGTAGAGTTCATGTGCTCAATGAGGCCTGCATGCTCCTTATATGAGTATATTAGCACGAATTAAAGTGTCTTAAAATGTAATGGAGAATACTTGGAAATGGATTACAAATAAAACATTTATGAGCCACGCCACTTAACCAGTGCACGCACGTACTGCTTCATGTGTGCGTGTGTGAGTGCTGCGTCACGTGTCGGCTTGTGGTCGGCCGACCTCGTGCCCCACGGTCGTAGGCTCAATTGTATTTGAGAGACATTTTCCTGGTTATCACACCGAACGCATTACAGCAGCTCTTGAACTCCATTCCAGAGTCAATTCATAAAAGCACTTTATATTTGTCAAGGCATTATTCAACCTTAAAGCGAACACGCTACATACAATGCCCTGGACACAAAATTCTTCACGTTCCCATTCCAAACTACACCCGCGGTTGTTTGTTGAGATAATATTAATAATAAATACGATTGTCATCGGTGTTTATATGAATACATGTGTTACGTGTGTTTCAAGCTAATCGCAAACGGCCTGCACGTGCGAATGACTTGTACGGAGTGATTATTACAAACGAACGCGCGACTCGTTATTGATTTGAAAGCTCCTGACATTTAAACTATAATCTAAAAAATTAATATCATGGTCGGCCGAAAACTAAAATTAACAACAATGCTTTAAAAGCGACGGTACACGCTGACGATACTCAATATACATGTATGACTTAGCAATATCAGTCCATTTGCGTCAAATTGGCAAGGTCAGCATTACTGGGGATGTGTACTGTGATGGAGAGGCTCGCGACTCTCCGGCCAGCCCTGGGTGATCACTCGTCCTCGCTGCTCCTGTACCGCCGCTCCGCGCGACCTCATACAACACAACAGACTGTCTCCAACCTACAAGAGCAGGGGTGGGAAGTTTTGCGTCATCCGTCACCGCACGCACCAGACCTTGCGTGAACAGACGTGTACTTTTCCCAAAGTTTGGACAACTTTTTTGCAGGAAAAAAATTTAATACTTGAGGGGCAAAACAAAATGCCTTTGAAGAGTTTGTTGTATCCCGTACACCTGACTTCATCAAGAAGGGCATTGAGAAATTACTACTGCGTTGCTAGAGATGCTTCGATACCATACCACACCGTGGGTGTATAAATTCTGTCACATGTTTAATGTAAAATAATTGAAACAAGTTTATTCATTATGTAACCATTCATATACCAAAATGAACCTAACAAAACATAGATTCTTATGACACTAAAGTTTATTCAAAATGACCTCCGTGATTTTGAATACAGGCCTTCAATCTGCACGGCCAGTCGTCTATCGCAGCACGAACGAGGTCCATGTCAATATCGGCGGCTGCCTTAATCAAGGATGTCTTGAGTGACTCCAAATTGGGATGAGGCTTTGAGCACGCCTTTTCCTCCAAGTGTTGCCATATCTTGTAATCTAACGGATTCAAATCTGGACTGGAGGAGGGCCAGTCTTCGTGCCGGATGAAGTCAATTTCACGCGCCACCAGCCAGTCTTGTGTGCTCTTCGCTCTATGAGCTGGCGCCGAATCTTGTTGGAATACCCAGTGCCGGTTATTGAACATGGTATGAGAAACAGGTTCCACAAGGTTCGTCAGGACTGTATTTTGATACACAACTGCATTCGTTTTTACACCTTTCTCACAAAAATGTACCTCTGTTAAGCCCCAATAAGAAACTCCCAACCATACCATGAGCGAGGATGGAAAATGACCTCGTTGGACACGCGGAATACGGTTGCTCGCTTCTTCACTACTGTGTGCGTACACCTTATCATTTTGTTTGTTGTAGCTCTCTTCTACGGTAAAAATTTTTTCATCCGAAAAAAGAATTTCCCGATATTTTTTTCCCGCGTACCGCTTCAACAAAGCGCGGCATGTCTTCAGTCTCAGGTCCATTAGACGAGCATTCAAACGATGTCCTGTTTTTCTTCGATATGCCTGAAGCCCTAAGTCTTCATTTAACACCCTTTTCACCGTGGTTCTGCTTAACCCCATCTAAAGGGCCAACAGTTTCTGCTTACGTTTGGGATTTCTTTGAATTCGCGCCTTCACAGCTTTTATCACTGCTGGAGTCCTAACAGACCGAGGGCGACCACTTCTTGACCTGTCATCTACACTAGAGTCTTCATTGTATCGTTTGATGGTACGATAAACGAATCTTTTGGTTATATTCAAAATTTTCAGTATGTTAAAAATTTGAATTGGCGCGTAACCGCAACGATGCAACGCAATAACTGCAACACGGTCTTCTTTAAGCGTCCACTCCATATTTAAAAATGAGTAAAGTTCTAAAAGTATACATTTTTATTTTCATGAACAATTCGAAATTCGAATTCAATAACCTTTTTAGTGGCCAGCATTCTAAAAGAAAAGTTTTTACTGTGTGACAATACTTATGACCTGACTAATTATATTTATTTATAAAAAAAAAGATTTTTACGTTGTATGTATACTCAACGGAATTTTGTAGATAAAGAACTCATATAAGTGTGTCTAAAAGCAAACACTTTGTGACAAGCATCTTCACTTTAAACGAATTACTTCCGGATTCGGTTTTGATGTCCGCCACAGCCCCATCTGCAGCCCAGCCACAGGACACTTGCTCGCAGGTGGGCTGCATGTGCATCAGAATTTAACTAATTCAAGAGTATGGGGACTGCATTCGTATGTAAGAGACTAGACAGTATAGAGAGGTATAGTAAATTAAAATTTGCACTAGAATTCTACTTTAAATACTTAGAACCTAAGTGCATTATACAGATCCACAGTAATGTTTTGGGAAGAAAATTTGTAAATAAACAGCTTGCGCGATAGTAGCAGGTGTTTTTATATTACATAAAAAATAATAGAAATTCGTTTTCCTTAAGTATAGGAAATTCTTGAAGACCAGCAGATGTTCATGGGACATGTGTTCACAGGACCTTGTGTTTAGTTGTTCGCAAAAGCCATGGCCCCGGCCGTTGCTCACGGATGTATACTAGGCGCGTTTTTTTTGAGCCCATAGACATCTACAACGTAAATGCCGCCACCCTCCTTGAGATACGAGTTCTAAGGTCTCCGTATAGTTCCGACGGCTGCCCCACCCTTCAAACCGAAACGCATTACTGCTTTACGGTAGAAATAGGCAGGGTGGTGGTACCCACCCGTGCCGACTATGATTTAATATTCTACTCACCGTTCAAGCTATAGATGCCTCCTCCTGAGCAACAAGTCGCACACAGCATCAGCGTCACTGCGGTGCGGCAGTACACCTTCGACAGGCCCGTGGACCTGAGCATCCTGCTCCGTGGATGTGGGTCCAGCGCGGCGAGGGGCGCCCGGCGGTACAGTCAGGTCCGGGGACAGCGGGCGACTGAGAGCGCGCGCGACGCCCTCGTTCGCTCCTCCACTTTCGATTTACTTGTACTATTCAAGTCATTATTCCAAGAACAACGTGGTCATTACAATAAGCCTTCAAAAACGTAAAACAAAATGGTTTTACTTTAAATATTTATTGCTCTAGATTGGCTAACGCGCCTGCCGCTCACCTGGGACACCTGGTGTAGAGCCGAACTCAAAGACAATGGATGTCGCTGGCCCGCTCGGGACACGAACCCTGGGCTCCGATCGAAGAGCCGTAGCTTGTAGCGGGATCCTCATGCGATCGTTCCCCAGCACTCGTCCAGTTCACTTAATGTACGTATCTCAAGCAACAGACGTACTTGCGATCTACATATTTATTAAAAAATATTGACACAGTTTTTAAAGCAAAGATCTCGCTGGAAGAGCCGCCGCCGAGATAAACCATACCAAATTTTTTTATTATTCTTTGGAACATCCTCTAACTACCACTGAGTCTCTCAGCCAAATAGCAGCCAAATAGGTAGGACCGATGACCGGATATTTGAGTGTCTTTTAAAATTTAGGATCATTTAGGTATTAGGTATATTAGAAGTATAGTAAACATATAATGTAATGAAATAATCCAGAATGTTATTTGAGAAGTTATCTCTCGTCCAGTGGTCGCAGCTCGGGGTCACGCGTGCCCACTGGCTGATGACCCACTATTATTATGTACCCTGATCTAATTCACGTACGCAGCTTAATGTCTTTATGACTTCCTTATGTTTGAGTCACACAACAACTATATAGACGCGCTAATGCGAGGCGACGCGGGCGACGCGGGCGGCGGCCGCGTACAAAGAGAATGTTTCGTCTTTTTTAAAAAAATTAAACTTAAATAAATGAGTTGCTGAGTTCGTGGCTTGTTTTTAAAATTATTTACTATGTAAATAGATAATATTTTATTATGTAAATTAAAAATGCTCAAAAACGCGAATGTGTAGTTGTCCAGTTCGACATTACAACATCAAATATTCTTTTTTTTGTATAATTCTTGGCAGCCTGACAATACAGCTGCTGTGGCGGGTAGCCATCATATAACGCAAGATAATTGACAGATGCCTGAATCTCGCTTACGACATTTTCAAGATAAGCTCGCATATATACAAGTTCCGAACAACAACATTTGGACGCATTATCGGTAATATCTCGAATATATTAAGTGTATAATCTATGGGTAATACGCATCACTGCAAATTGTCCTTCGACTTGAGCGAACCATATAGCTGGTTTTTCAGGCCAGAGCAGTGGTATCCTGATATGTATAGAGGGTAGTTGTGTATTCGGGCACGCTGGCTCGACAGGCGACGCCATCTTGACGTGTCGACGTGGTCGTGTGGTTACCTGCGAACGCGCCGTGTCCGATCCGCTGGATTCCGACATCTGTTTCTCCGGGGTGCTCGTAGTCGTGGGTCACCAGTTTAGTGAGATATATACGACAAAGGGAAGATCTTCCACCGAGCGAGTGATATTTGCTCGGTAGACCGACGCGACGGTCCGAATGTTGTTTTTTTTATTCCTACTAAAGCTGGTAGCCTTGAGAGGCTATTCCAGCGTAACCTTACTAGTAGGTGAGCTCACGGGGCTCAAACCTGACGACGTTGCTAACACGAACCCTAGCAAGAGCCGTGCTTCGCAGAATCTACCACCGGATCGGAGACGCGATCCACTGAGAAGATCCGGCGAGAAACTCAGTGGGCTGTGTCTGAGGGTTAATTTACTCGTCGAGCCCTTCGTCGCAAGCGACGGGTTCGACGAGCACGGTGACCGGTGCTTGAGGTACCTAAAAGCACCGTTAGTGGATCGGAAGGATCCGAGATGACGTGTTTTGGGCGACGTCGACTGCTTTCCATTCTGTCCGCAGGATCGGGAATGGCGAATGTTGTTGTTCGGAACTTGTATATATGCGCTTTATCTTGTAAATGTCGTAAGCGAGATTCAGGCATCTGTCAATTATTATCTTGCGTTATATGATGGCTATCCGCCACACCTGCTTAGTGTCAGCAATTTATGCCAGTGTCGCGTAGTACAAAATCAAGCATGTTCTGAATTTGTTTTGTCATTTGTACAATGATAATCATATATCACAAGTACAAGCGTGCGCCAAGTCACCCAGCGCGCAAACTAGCGTCCACTTGGTACATGATTGAACTGTCCTTGAATTCAATCAAACTGAGACGGCTATGTCTCCTTTGTACAGTAGATATGGCATTAACACTATAGATTATACACATTATAGTAATATTTTGTTCATCGAGGGTATAGATATAGATAGATCATGTCGAGGGGTGAAATGCCTGGTTTGGTTTAAGGGACATTTCGCTTAACACGCTACATTTATATTTGTAATTAAAGGTGCGTTTTATTTGGTATCAACATCAAAGTTCGATGTTGTTAATTGAACTTCAATCAAGTTTACTCCATTCAAATAGCTGAAGAAGTTTTTTTTTTTGTTATGATATTTTTTCCAAATCTTAAGACTGAGACTAATACTAAAATTATCATCATTTGGGGCACCCCATAACTGTGGTTACGAAAATTAAAGTCCCCCATCAGGAAAAGTTCAGAGAGATGATGGTGATTGACGCGTCCGAAAAAACAAAGATGTGGAGCAGGTTTAGTGAGCTAAATATTTGGTATGAGATGAGGGCGCGGCGGCTCTGATGGCTCAGTGGCGTAGTGCGAGTGGAGCAGGTGGAGCAGGTGGAGCAGGGCCGGCGGGCGAGGTGCTGTGCGGCCAACATCCGCTCCGGGTCCGCAGTGCAGTGTCACAACCATTGGTGCATTCAACACTCCGGAACGGCAATGTAGGGAACGAGCAAGGGCGATATTCTTTCTTGGAACGTAGATTGAAATATAACATTAGGAGTTATTTATTTCTACAGCTTTGATATTAAGAGAGTTATTTTTTAAAAAAGGGATGCTATTTTTAACTAATGTATCCATCTGATCTATCATCTAGGTCATCATAGAAACTCAGAATTTAACCAAGTCTTCGAGACTGCCACACTGAGAAAGTTGTTTTTATTTAATACTAGCTGAACCGGCAGACTTCGTAGTGCCTCAATCGATAGGTAAAAGACCTAAACTTTTGTAACAAAAGGAATCCATCCGACGGGGGACACATCAAAGGAAACACAGAATTGTTATTTTTATTTCATTCCGAGCATTTTCATATTTATCTACCTTTTAAACCTTCTCTGGACTTTCACAAATAATTCAAGACCAAAATTAGCCAAATCGGTCCAGCCGTTCTCGAGTTTTAGCGAGACTAACGAACAGCAATTCTTTTTTATATATATATATATATATATATAGATAGGTAGAAGGTAGATAAGGATAAAAAGGGCCTCGTTTTGAACTATGATCCCACGGTACCACTGAGTTATGAAATCTATTTTGTAAAAATTTAAAGAGAAAGATAGTGAGGGAATGTATTGATTTTTTTTTATATTTAAGTGATTAGGTACTGGTGGGCCGGAGGCCCTTCCAGTTTTACCAGAACAAGTGGACGAGCAAGGGCCCAGCCAGAAGGGGGTGGGATTTGCTGACAGCTACCCGAGCGTCTCCAAAGAGACCTAACAACTCAAAAGCAGCAGCTGCTTCGCGAATGAATCTTGCGACAACTGCTTAGTCTTTCCTTTAAAAAAAAAGAAAAAAAACTAGTGTCTCAGTTAAAAAAATATATATTACAAAAAAAAACGGCAGTTGAGCACACAAATTTGTAGGGTGTGGTTGTACGGTCGATCTGACTCTCCCTCTGTAGGTTACCCTCCTGAATTCCGGCAGCCAACGGACGTGGGTTGACCCGCTGAAGCACCACGTCTGGACTCCTGGAGGTTTCCTGGGCTGGCTAGATCACCAGGGTACGGGTTACTGGGCGGAGATGACCTTTTCAGCACACGCAGTTATCGGGTGAAGCAATAAGCAAGAAGCGTGAAAAAACAGCTAGGCATGAACCCTGGAAGCGATAAGACCAATTTCACGAACTGGTTTATCTACCTTCCGATCTGGTTGACCAACGAGAACTCGAGCAAGGTACCCACATCTTGTGGCGAGATTATCGTGGTAGTGGACAACCAGAACGGAGTAAATTCACAATAAAAAATGAAAGCAAAAAAAAACAAGTGAAATATACCTGTGCATCATTAGCAAAAAAAAATAAAAAAGAAGTAATGCGTTAAAAAATAATAATATGCCATTTCCAACTCACCCTAAAAGCGGGGTCGAATCCGTTTATTTTAATCGTGTTAATATTAAACAGCACACGATATTGCTGTACTAAATATATTTTTTAAATAAAATATTTGTAGGTAAGTCGTTTAGGTTTGAAAACGAACTTTAACTGAACTCGAATACAAACGTAAGACTAATAAGGAAGTCTAGACGACTGCCGGCGGCTGCGCAGTGTCTGCGCCAGCCGAACCTACGTCTCGGGGGGAGGTGGGAACTATTGTTCTCACCTCAGCGGTACAGTCGATAAAATAACTGCTTTGAACATAAATACTTTTGTTTTAAGGTTTTTTTTTTATCTTTTTATTTTTCAGACGATTTCAGTTGTAACGTTACGTTACAATCTACTACAGGATATGAATCGCGACCTGCTGAGAAGATCCGGCGAGAAACTCAGCGAACTGATGTTTAGGTTAGGTTGCACGGAGTATGGTAACCACAGTCCCTAAGCCTGCTCCTAGTGACTAGATCTGATGGATCCGTAAGGACGTGTCTAGGGCGTCGATAAAGACTGGCACCTGCGTGATCAGGATTCGGGGAGTAGTCAGTGCGGCAACGACAAAGCTATTATCATGACGCATAGCCTTATCGAAGTAGCGTTCAGAGGCTGACTTTATGTGTTTTGGATGGATTGATTCGAGGGCCAGGTCGTCGTGTAGGTCAATGTTACTCACGAACCACGGAGCTCCGACGGCTAGTCTATGTGTCTATGTGTGTGCGGGCCGCGTGAGCGAACACCACACTCGCGTAAGTCATGACCGGCCTAATGCAAGTTGTACAGTGTCACCTTGTTCCGAAGGGATATTTTACTCCGCTTAGGAATGTATTGACTCAAACGCAACGTGTTCTGGTAATTTAGAATTTGAGAAAAATTATAGCGAAGAAGAAAGATGGTGCTTAATGTCTTGGAATGTCAATTGTAGAGTAGAAGATTCGTGGGAATCCTCAGCATAGCTCAGCTTATTCAGTGCGCAACCAAAACAACAGGATAGAATTTGAAAAAAGATGAGTAGATCCTTGTAAGATTTTAAAGAGTATGCTTTATAGGATTTGGAGATAATTTTTAATGAAATGTTTCACGACTGCACGCCAATTCTGCACTGGTGGAATGGGTAGACGGTAACGTTTCCTCATACGATTTTATTAGCTTCGGAAATATGTCTTGAAGCTTCTTGACATGATGTTGGGTGAGCTGCTTCGCAAATTAGTTTGTGGCGGTAGCCATCAGAGAACACAAGATAATTGACAGATGCCTGAATCTCGCTTACGACATTTTAAAGATGAGCTTGCATATATACAAGTTCTAAACAACAACATTCGGACCGTCGGTCTACCGAGCAATATCACCCTTTGTCGTATACCTACAAGTTATTGTCAAAATGTTTTTTTTTTTTTGCTTACATGAGTGGACGAGCTCACAGCCCACCTAGTCTTAATTGGTTACCGGAGTCCATAGATATCTACAACGTAAACGCGCCACCTACCTTGAGATATAATTTCTAAAGTCTCAGTATAGTTACAACGGCTGCCCCACCCTTCAAACCGAAAAGCATTACTACTTCACGGCAGAATAGGTAGGGTGGTGGTACCTACCCGTGCGGACTCACAAGAGGTCCTACCACCAGTAAAACGTTGCATGCATCTAACCACGTTCCACTGTAACCACGTTAGAACCTCTCGATCCAAACCCATCCCTGAAATATTATGTGAAGGGATGACGTTTCTGTAATTATTATTTGACTGCATGACCTGTCATCATTAAATAATATAGACAGTCAGAATGTCATAGAATCTATTTTTGTAAAGAAATGAACCAAATGAACTAATGACTAAATTATTTTTGCGGTCGTCGGCCGTCGAGTAAAGATTAGCTCCGTATTTATCGTCTTTTAAAAATAGTAAAAGTAACATTTTGAGTGAGTAAATGTGATAATATTATGAGTATATGCCTGATAATCAACATTTAGTGTTGGTGGAAGAAAAATATATGTGATAATAATAAAAACAGTGATAAACTATTTTCGTTGCAACTCATAGTAAAACAAGTGAGTTATAAACAAATAGTGATTAATATCTACAAAAAACATATATTTAAAACTTGATTCATCTACATTAGTGAACAAAATACATAATTCATTGTGCATAAACTATAAACAAAGAGATTAAGTGTCAAACTTAACAAACAGCATCTGTTGATTACATTCAAATTTAAAAACTGAAGCCACTTTTTCAACTGTCATTAACAATTGGATATGATCAACAATTTAGCAAGAATTAGTAATGTGGTATTAGCCCAGTGGGTTAACACGTTAGCCCTATCCAACAAGTTCTGAGATCAAATCCCGGTAGTCGGGTGTGACACTTTTTGTTATTTATTTAAATAATTTAAATTCGAATAAGTTATTTCTGGCCATTATAACAAACAGAGGGCGCGGACGCTGAAATAAATACTCAAAATAATTTATTAGAAATATTTACGAATACTAGAGGTCAATGACATATGTACTTTCAACAATGGAGGATAACAGTAATGTAACTATAAGAGACCGGAGACGATTCATGATGACTGGATCACTGTCCATGGAGTCAACTGACTCGCTAGAAGACGCACCTTCCAGTATAAATGCAAGGAGTATGATCGACCTGTCTACTCATACAATGACTAGTCATCAAGAAGTAATAACATCATTGCAACTATCCATTGAGAATCTGAAGAAACAATTACAGACTACTCGTAGTGAAAATACAGTATTGAAACAAAAATTAGATGAACAAATACATATCAATAAGCAACTTAATAAGCAAATAAATGGAACTACGGTATCCAGTCCAAAGAAGAAAAATAATAATAATAAAACAGAAATAAGAGCCATGAAACCAAACATAGAAGCTAGAAAATTAGATCTGGACCTAGAATTTCAAACGCCTAAGTCTTCTCCCCTGGTACCTAAAGATACAAAAGTAAACCTTAGCCTCAGTCAATGTGATGATGAATTATTAGAATCCTCCCACATTGACAGGAACAAACCAACTCTGAAACCAAGTGGTAGTAGGAGATTACTCATATTTGGAACACAACAGTGCGTTGGACTAGCGGCTAAACTACTTAAAACTAGATTATATACGAACTATGAAAAATACCGCATCACGGCTGTGACTAAACCGTTTGCTTCGTCTGAAGAAGTCTTCAAATGTTGTGAAAATTTGAACTTAAATAAGGATGACAAGCTTGTCATTGGTGTTGGAGAGAATGATACAAACCCTTTCAAATTGTTAATAGAGTTATCAGCTACTTTGAAAAGACTCTACGAGGTAACTGTGATAGTTTTAAGAATAAATTATAATAAATCTTTAAATGTGAGCATGCTTAATAACAATGTAAAATTAGTATGTAATAACTTTCCAAATTGTTATTTTATAGATTACTTTGGTTCTAGTTATAATAAAAATAAGTATATAATATGCCAAAAAATAAACTACATTATAGATAGTATAGATTATGATACGAAATACTTGTCATTGAAAAACAATAAAAATAGTACGTTACACACAATTGAAATAAAAAATGATACTTTAGGTAATTTAACTAAAAATAATTCAAGATATACTCAAAGAACTATACTGGACTACTTTAAAAAAATAAATATACAAACCCCTAATTGTACGAGTATACAAGCATTACCAACAAATAATAATTTATTTTTTCGTAAATAATAAAGAACGTAATATAGATTGTAAACTAACACTATTGCATCAAAACATAGCTGGGATATTAGGAAAAATAGATTTACTTAAAATTACTTTAGATGAGCTTTATAGTCAGAATACTGATATAGATATACTATGCTTCAGCGAAACATTCCTCAAAGTAGGGGAAGAATCTAAACTGGTATTAAGAGGATATAATATAGCTAACTTTTATTCAAGGAGTAAACAAAGAAGGGGTGGAGTAGCAATACTATGTAAAGATTACATAAGCTCTAAACCTATCTTGTGGTTAAGAGACTTAGCATTAGAGTTTTCCTTTGAATGCTGTGGTATAGAGATTCCGGAATACAAATGTATAATTATATGCATCTATAGAACACCAAATTCAAGAGTACAAATATTTTTAGATAAAATCGAAATTGTATTAAGCACAATTCGTAATAAAACAAATAAGAAAATTATTGTCTGTGGTGATTTTAATATAAATTTATTAAAAAGCTCCAATGTATTAAATGAATATAAAAGAATAACACAAAATCACAGATTTAATATTCACATTAACGAACCTACCCGACAAAATGCGTGCTTAGATCAAATAATAAGCAATGTTAGTGAAGCAGAAGGCAAAATACATTCCCTGGGATTATCAGACCATGAAACTGGACAAACAGTCTGTATTCCTGTGAAATATGTAAAAAAACCACAAAAGATATATTACATTAGAAAACGGGACTTTGATGAATATAATATTAATAAATTTATAGAATACGTAGCTTCCTTGTCCTGGACAGAGGAATGTGAGATGACTGATTTAAATGCAGCATTTAATTCATTTCATGATCATATTGTTCTACTCTATAACTTATGCTTTCCTTTCAGAAAAATTAAAATTGATAACAATAAAAGCCAAAAAACGCTATGGATTACTACAGGTATAAAAAAATCATGCGTAAGTAAAAGGAAACTCAGATATTCATATATAAAGAATAAAACTACTAGTTCAAAAATTAAATATAAAAAATACAATAAAATATTAAAATCATGCATAATTACAGCTCAAAAAATTAGAAACGAACATCATATAAATAAATCTAGTAATATATGTCGGACATCGTGGAATATTATAAAGCAAAATGACAACAAAATTAATTCAAATAACAAAAGCAATATTAAACAAATTTTACATAATGGCAGAGTAATCACTGACACTACAGAGATAGCTAGCATATTTAACAATTATTACATTGAAATAACAAATGATGAAAACAAAAACTATAATAATATACAAGCAATAAATACACAAAACATAAATATATCTAGCTCAAGTATATTTTTAATGCCAGCTACATGTGAGGAAATTTATAAAACAATTCATTCTCTCAATAATACTAACTCAACAGGTTATGATGAACTGCCCACCTTTATACTAAAACAATGTGCAATAGCCATTACACCTGTACTCTGTCATATTATCAATCTTTCATTAACTGAAGGTACATTTCCTGATAAATTGAAAATCTCAATAGTGAAACCTATATACAAAAAAGGACATAAGGAATGCATCAATAACTACCGACCGATTACTTTAATACCTATACTTGCAAAAATATTCGAAAAAATCATGCATTCTAGACTCACAACTTTTCTTAATAAATCTGAAGTTATAAAATCTGAACAACACGGTTTTCAAAAAGGCAAATCTACTACACTAGCAGCTTTTAAACTCATTAGTAAAATTACTGAAAATGTAGACAGAAAAATACCCACGGTTGGAGTTTTCTTTGACATGACCAAAGCCTTTGACTTTGTTGACCATAACATTCTTCTACGGAAGTGTAATAATTATGGCATTAGAGGGATAGCTGAAAAATGGCTTAGTAGTTATCTAAGCAACAGACAACAATATGTTGAAATTAGGGATATTGATAATAACAATGAAGAAGTGGCTTTTAAATCTTCATTAGCGTATAATAAAGTAGGTGTCCCACAAGGGAGCATTTTAGGACCGCTACTCTTTATCATTTATATAAATGATCTCCCAGAACACATACATTACCCATGCAGCTTATTTGCTGATGATATAGCCGTTGTAATCACCAAAGATGCCACACTAGATTTAAATGATGAGATAAATGCTACTGTTAGTAAGGTCATAGATTGGATGAATAAGAATAACTTAAAAGCTAATTTAGACAAAACGAGATATATACAATTCTATAATAGACACAAATTTATTAATAACTTAAATATAACTTATAATAATAACACACTAAATGAATGTAATAGCATAACATTTTTAGGATTAAATGTGGATAATCAATGTAGCTGGAATCTTCACATAGATATTACTTGTAGTAAAATTAATCGATTCTCATATGCACTTTGGCGACTTACAAAAATATGTAATTTAAAAACTGCATTACAGGCCTATCATGGATATGTCGCCTCAAATATCAGATACTGTATACCCCTCTGGGGAAATTCTAGTCACATAAATAGAGTGTTCATTGCACAAAAGCAATGTGTTCGTGCCATGTGCAATATTCATCCTCTGACTTCTTGTAAACCATTCTTCCAAAAACATAATATTTTAACTGTACCATCCATATATATACAAGAATGTTGTTTGTTTGTTAAAAAGCACCCACAATTATATAAATCGTGTGGCGAGTACTGTCAATTTAATACAAGATACCCTACTAAACTAATGTTACCAAGTATAAATACTCGTTACTACCATACAAACTGTTATCCTATGACTATCAGAATATTTAATAAGATACCAAACAGCATAAGAGATCTTCCACTAACTCAATTTAAAAGAAAATTATATTTATGGCTGATAGATAAGGCTTATTATAGTGTGCAAGAATTTTTAAATGATAAGTGTTGTACATAATAAAATATTAGAATAAGAAGTGATAGAATGTAAAAATAGATAGATTTAGTAAATTTTGTGTTATAATTAATATAAAAATAAATTAAATTTTCGCATGCCTAAACAGGCGAAATATATGAAGCTATGTCCTATATCTTATAAACTATATTTCTGGCGAATAAAGATTTTCTTTCTTTCTTTCTTTCTTGCAACTAAAAGGTTCCGGCGCCGGCGGCCCGGTCCAGTTGCAACAAGGTACTTACAATGTGTGTATTTGTGTGTGTATATGTGTGTACTCGGATGATACTGAACGTTCACTTCACTGAGTCTCCTCGGCGCGGCGCGGACGTGTCTTATCTGTTGCTGCTGTCCCCACTGCGCTCGGTGATGTCAACATCCCTGGCTCGTTTTACGTAAACTTGCTAATTATCAGAATTCGATAAATTGTTATTATTTTTTGGAAAATTTTAATTAAGAGCTTTCCAGCATTAATTAAAACGAAGCAAGATCATAGGTTGTACCAGTTCCGAACAACAGCATTTGGACTGACATCCCGGCTGGATGCTGGGCGCGCACTATTCTAAAAGATTTTTTAATTTTTTTATTCACCTTCTGTTTGGTACGATGCAGTATTGTTATATATGTATTATCTGCTTGCTGCGGCGTTAAAGCCGTTATCATTATGAACTAAAATTGAGCACTCCCTTTTCTTCAACATAGTTATGCACTTAGGGCCTACACGCTCGTGACGCTGCCTCCTCGGGATCTAATAAATCCAGTTTGAAGACGTAGGATTTTCAAAAATGGAGCGTAAGTGTACGTAATTTTAAATTTGCAACTCACGCGCGCTCAACTGCTCGTTGCTCATTGAGTGACCTTGAGCCATCTGATAAGGCCCATTGTGAGCGACCACGTCTCACTGTCGTATGTCCTCAGGGGCAACGCACACTAATCATAGACTTTTGTCTTCAGACACTACGGTATTGGGAATGCGAAGATTATGCGCAGCTTCCCGAATGTTGTCCATTCTAATTAGATTCGACAATTGATATCTTACCAACCTAGTTGGACCTTTTTTGCTAGATAGACGTACTCGTGAACAGGTTCGAGCGTGGGAAGTACACGGGCATTCGACATAGTTGTCGTTTTGTCCACGTTCATAGTACGGCCCCACGGATCCAGACTGTGCGTTTGTCCGGTCGTTTCTCTAATGAAAGACGTACTTGACAATTGTACACAGTTCACATTCACGATGAAGGAATTGCATCGTGTAATAAAAACCAAACCCGCAAAATTGTAATTAGCGTAGGTAATGATTAGTGGCAGAACGTGTTGATACCACCACCCTCCCTAATTCTGTCGTGAAGTAGTAGTGTGCTTCGGGGTGAAGACTGGGACAGTCGTTAAATTGTAAAAACTGAGACTATAGAACTCAAGCCTCAAGGAGGGTGGCAACATTTGAGTTGTAGATGTCTATAGGCTTCGATAACTACTTAATATTAGGTGGGCCGTGAGCTAGTCCACACATCTAAGTAATAAAAAACAAATTGTGATGTAACTTGGGAGAAGCCTGGCTTGGAAGTGTGGCTTGTGAAGATAATTACAAACAAACAAAATTCCAATATAAATTGATTTTAAATACATGCACAGCTTAGCGTTATTCCCAGCATCCGATATCACCACGCTGATATAGCGCTTAATACAATATTTATAGAGGTAGATTTACTTTATTCGGTTAATACTAATCAACTGCTCGTGTCGACCACTTAGCAACTTTCATAAATATTATACTTATATCTACATATTACTACTCGTATATCTACTGTAATGACAGTAACATTATAATTACACACACTATTATTCTTGCGCAGTCTCTCCGTGATGATGGCGCCTGCAAATTGTCGAAATATCGGCAAGTCATGAGAGGTGTGTGTGCGGAGGGGCGGCGAGGGCGCGAGTCAGAGCTCGGCCCACGCGATGCAGTCCCTCAGCACTCCGTTGAAGCGGTCGGCGAAGAGCGAGTTGGTGGGCAGCGCGAACTTCGAGATGTCCCCGTCCGTGGCGGGCGCCAGGCTCGCCTCCACCGTCACCAGCGGCAGGACCACCACCGCCATCAGCAGCGCGGGCGGGACCATCTGTCACGACACACGTCACCACGTCACGCTGGGACATTCACGCTCCAACACACCTTACTATAAATAATCATTACTGGGCTAGGCAGTGACTTTCTTATTGTCACAGACTTTATACAGATTATATGAATGCCCCAACATTTGCTCTTGTCTGAAACACCATAGCGGGACTTTAGTTTATGTATACTAATATTATAAAGAGGAAAGATTTGTTTGTTTGTTTGTATTGAATAGGCTCCGAAACTACTGAACCGATTTGAAAAAAATTTTCACTGTTTCGAAGCTACACTACTCCCGAGTGACGTAGGCGACAATCTTTTTTGAATAAATTAGGGATCCTTACTAAAACTTTAATAATGTAACCCAAGGTGTAAAAAAATACCTAAAATATTCTTTACATCGCGTGCCCTGCGAAAAGTATTAATGATAGAATAAAATAATGTACTACGACTTTGTAGAACACATTATTATTTACAAAAAGTGTCGCGACTGCATATGTCTAATTATTATTATTATTAATTTTTTTTTTCATTTACATCAGGTTTTGCATCCATATTACACTCATTAATATTTCATGTATACTACAATTAAATAAAAATAATAACTACAATCTCGGTTATTATTTTTATTTAATTATGCCACAGTATATTCTTTTATTTAAAAAAATAAAACAACGTCAAACATCGTTGAAATTTTTGTTTTTGTTGAACAATTCCTCAGAGCACTCCCCATGGAACATACGGTACCAAGTACAGAGGGAACCGAAGTCCCTCCGCAGACCCAGAGGTTCCAAACGATCCGTGAGAATGGGACTGTCGACAATCCGAACGGCCCTCTTCTGTATGGAGTCAAATGGAAGGAGCTGGTATTTGGGAGCCCCGGCCCAGAGATGGGAGCAGTACTCCACGCGAGGCCGGACTTGTGCTTTGTAAAGCAAAAGTCTTTGTCCAGGCGTGAAGTACCGCTTCGCTCTGTTGAAGACTCCCAGCATTTTGGACGCCAACTTGGCTTTGCTTTCCAAACGACTCCGAAATTGGACATCGCTCGAAATGTCGACCCCAAGTATCCCGATACTCTTGGAAGGTTGCAGGGATACTCCTTGGAATTGCGGTGCCATGACAAAGGGGTCCTTCTTCGCAGTTAACGCGCAAACTTGTGTCTTTAACGCCCCAGAGAGTTCTCCACTTCAGGCACAAGTTTTGATCGTCTCTCTTGCACCACGCTCCGAGAGAGACTCTTATGGCCGATATATCGCGCATCCCCCGTTCTGTCATCCGCATAGCAATGCATGCCATCAATAGACAGCATGTCATTGATATACAGGATGAAAAGCGTGGGGGAGAGCACCGAACCTTGTGGAACGCCAGCGTTAATGGTCATGGTATCAGAACAGTCACCGTCTACAACGACCGTGATGCTCCGCCCATTCAAAAAGCTAGCGATCCACTTGCAGAGACCCTCGGGGATTCCGTAAGATGGTAGCTTCGACAGAAGTGCCCTATGCCAGACCCTGTCGAAGGTCTTCGCGATATCAAGGCTCACAGCAAGAGCCTCGCCCTTGCTCTCCAAGGCTTCAGCCCACCTGTGTGTAAGGTATACAAGAAGATCGCTATGAGCGACCGTGACGGAAACCGTACTGTCGGTCACTGATCAGCTAGCGATCTTAGTGATTAAAAAGAAAGCACCTACTACATGTATAATGCTATCAGTCAGAAAGTGAGAGACTTGCATTTTGGACTCATCCACTGCTATACTGATACTCGTACCGACGCTACATTACAAGATACTACTACCGTTCTGCTGAATTCTTAACTCCCTGCTATTCCTATCTTAAGTAATGGTGGTAGGACAAGTTGGCGGCACAGTAGTCGTCGCGTTGCGTCGCTGCTAACATCAAGTACCTGTTTGAGTTCCGATTGGAAGGTGTCCCAGGGGTAGACGTCGTCGACAGCGATGTCGAGGCGGCGCAGCGCCATCGCCAGCTGGTCGTGGTAGTGTCGCAGCAGCGGGCGGTAGTGGTCGCGGCGGAAGGGCTCGTCGGTCCCGAGCAGCACGTAGTACAGCAGGTCGGCGGCCGGGCAGCCCGCGTGCACCGTCTGGTAGTCCACCACCATCGTCTCCAGCTCCTGGAACACAATGTCTTACGGCTTTATTCCGATACTATCACTATATGTTTTACTAGGTACAGACGTATGTGTGTCAGTTTGTGTGGTTGACCGCGGACTGACATGCGTCTGACATGGTTCCCGGTGTGTACAGCATGCATGCATGTGTGTAGCAACAGCACAGCAACAGTACAGCAACTGTGCTCCCTGGGCACCGGCCGAGCATCCTCCTCGGGCGAGGCTACGAGTTCATACGATGTGGTAAGAACGTCCCACTCGGGCCCGCTCTAATGAACCAGTCATGCTTTACTGTTTCAAGGATCATAGATGTTATTAGGTCATAATGAAAATATCGACATATACCTAAAAGTGTACTACCACTGCACTATACCACTTTACATCAAGTAGGCCGTGATTTCTTTTACCCGTCTATCACAATGGAACACACACTAACTTGAATGCTTGTGACACGAACGCCGAGAGCTGGCCGACCCCAGCCCCCCGCCCCGGCCCCCCGAGCGACCTTTCAACGCAGTTCAAGTCTCAGGGCCTCTGGACCCAGCGGCGCGTTGCGATTGCTGTGGCCTTCATTCCACCTTAATTGTCGTTTCGGAGAGTACATTGAATACAGATGAAGTAAAGTAACGGCTCCTGGCTCTTCTGTACATGCACACTCACACGCCCCCGACTCCAGGTCGCCCGATGGTGTCGAGTCGCGGGGCCCGTCGGCTCAGCGCTTCTCCTGTCCTGTACAACACATTGTCCACTCGTCTCATTAGCTCTTGTCAAGCTAACGAATAAAGAACAATAAAATTCATTCGGAGCTCGATCTACTCGTTTTTATTAAAATATTCAGCTCATTTTTGTCAAATCAAGTTTTGGTGAGCGACCGTGAATTCTACGCTTTGTAATGTAAAACTACAAGAGTGCGAACAGGTGAAGCGTGACTTGAAGCGCATGTTGTTGCGACATCAGGGCCATTGTCTGTCCCAGAAACGAATCGAAGAGTTCAGTGAATGTTTGTCGACCGTGACGTCACAGCGCGAACACAGCGCGACCACAAGGCGACGCCAGCAGAGATACGCGGTTGTATGTCTAAGAGACGCACGGACGGAGCAAGGGAGTGGCGGGCGCGGGTCGAGGTCGCTCCTCGCGGCGGACGGCGCCGGTCTCCGAGTGACCTCTGCACGCGCGCTGCCGGTGCGACAAAAACTCAAGCCGCACGAAAATATAATCACAGATAAATTGAGGCGTCCACCGAGCGATCACTGCTCATCTCTGTTACATTCTGTTCAGTGTACGAGTGTCTCATTGCTCATTTTCCAAGTATCGCAATAGCACGCTGCGGCCGCCGACCCGCGTGCCCGGCTCCCGCGCCGACACAGCTGACATAAAAACTTTTTTTTTTGCTTAGGTAGATGGACGAGCTTACAACCCACCTGGTGTTAAGTGGTTACTGGAGCCCATAGACATCTACGACGTAAATGCGCCACCCACCTTGAGATATCAGTTCTAATGTCTCAGTATAGTTACAACGGCTGCCCCGCCCTTCAAACCGAAACGCATTACTGCTTCACGGCGGAAATAGCCTGGGTGGTGGCACTTACCTGGGCGGACTCACAAGAGGTCCTACCACCAGTAATTACGCAAATTTTGCGAATTTGATTTTTATTACACGATGTTATTCCTTCACCGTGGAAGTCAATCGTGAAGATTTGTTGAGTAGGGATGTATTTCATTAGAAAAATTGGTATCCGCCTGGGATTCGAACACCGGTGCGTCGGTCAACACGAATGCACCGGACGTCTTTATCCTTTAGGCCACGACGACTTCATCAAAAAAGATACCAATGATTCCATATCAAACACTAAGTTAGCCAGAAAAAAATATATACATATATGAAAAAAAAAAGCGTTAAAAGAGTTGTGATGCATTGTTACTACCGGCTGTTGGTTTAACGATACTGTGTGCCTAGCCCGTGTGCCTGGTCTGCAGCCCGGTCAGTCCAGTGATTGTGCTCCCAGATGAAGAGCGCGCCGCCGCCCTGCACTAGCCCTGCACTGTGATGTTCTACATCGTTAATACGATGTGTCTCTTGCATGATGCTGATGCACCTCGGACAATTTACGCGCACTCCCGGTGTACGTACAAAGGTAGGCCGGTAGGTATTTCCGATTAGCTCCGTCATAAACTGGTCAGTTCGTTACTTTGTACTTTGTACCTCACCATTTGTTGAGCATCACTCCGGGCCGCTGAAGGTCGCCGTATGTTACACGACTGCTCACTGGCGGCCCCCCGCACCCCGCCCCACTATTGTATCGTCTGATCCAACAAGTCGTCGTGGCCTAACGGATAAGACGTCCGGTGCATTCGTGTTGAGCGATATGCACCAGTGTTCGAATCTCGCAGGCGGGTACCAATTTTTCTAATGTAATATGTACTTAACAAATGTTCACGATTGGCTTCCACGGTGAAGGAATAACATCGTGTAGTAAAAATCAAACCCGCAAAAATTATAATTTGCGTAATCACCGGTGGTAGGACCTCTTGTGAGTCCGCGTGGGTAGGTACCACCGCCCTGCTTGTTTCTGCCGTGAAGCAGTAATGCGTTTCGGTTTGAAAGGTGGGGCAGCCGTTGTAACTATACTTGAGACCTTAGAAATTATATCTCAGGGTGGGTGGCGCATTTACGTTGTAGATGTCTATGGGCTCCAGTAACCACTTCACACCAGGTGGGCTGTGAGCTCGTCCATTCATCTAAGCAATATAAAAAAAAATCCTTTGCGCGACTGAACTCTCCATCATCATCATCACATACACGTTCCATATATTATAGCGGTACCAACATCGCGGGTACTTCGAGTTTACCCTTCCAACGCATGTCCATCCACGTCCGATATACGACACGATGCGACGCGACGCGACGTGACGCGACGCGACGCTCATGTGCAAATACCGATTAAAGATTCTCACCGAACTGAATAATAATCGTTAATTAGTTATATACTGACTGACACTTAGAGCAGGTAGTTACACAGTCAGCACGGGAGCACGCGCGGGCCGGCGCCGCGGCGTGTTACAGGTTCAATTGGGACATCAAGTTAGTACATACGTAGGTACATAGTTTCGTGCTAATTCTAGTATATTCTCCGATTTTTGCGACACGTAGACGTAATTCTATGCAAGGTATTTTTTCTTGTGAAAACAAAACAATTAGGTTTGTACTACTCGTAAAATGCTTGAACAGTCAGAAATAATTTAATGAAAAAAAACGCTAGATTAGGCCTTAAAATTAGGTATATCACAATTCTATAGATCATGATGAGATGATTGTCGCAGCAGCATTGGAGGCTGCGGTGATGACCGTCGACTCGCAGACGAACAACGTGCGGTAGGACGCTCTCTCGCGGGCCTCATGCTACTGACACTATGACATAGGTAGGAAGGCGCTAATGTAACCCGACGTACCTGATCGACTCGCCTGACGAGCAGATTGCTGGGCCGGTAGTCGCCGTGCGTCATGACGGCGACGCTGAGCGGGCTGCGGAACTTTGTGAACTCCTTGTTGTAGTCGTCGAGACAGATGGCCCTCATCAGCTTCCTCTTGTGTTGCTCGTCCTGCACGACCTCGACGGCGCCGCGCACCATCCGCTCCATCGCGAGCTTGGCGCCCTCGTCTTGCACCTCCCGCGGCGCGGCGGTGAGGCGCCGGACCGCCTCCGCGTGCAGCTGGGGCAGCTCCCGTGCGCACGCGAACGACAAGGCGTGGAAGCGAGCCAGCGCCGTCACCGCGCTCCTCGCGTGCTCCCAGTCCACCGACGCGAATCGGTCCGGGGTCGTGAACCCTCGGTCGCGCAGGTCCTCTAGCAGCACTGTCTCCTCGCCGACGACGGGATTCCCACCGAAGTACTTCGGGAACACGAAGCACTCGTCGGACGGCACGGCGTGGTCGCGCTGCAGCTGCCCGTAGGCGCTCGCCAGCCGCTCGTACACGTACTGCTCTGTGCTGTACAGGAGCTCCGCGTTCATGATGGCGCGCATCTTCTCACCGATATTGGCGACCTTCGCGAAGAGTCTCCGCGAGGGGAGCCGCACCCCGTACAGCGCGGAGGTGTAGTTGGCGCCGCCGCTGGTCAACTCGTCGAGTTCCGGTTCCTCGTCAGGGAAGAGGCGACGCAGCAGATCGCGCAGGACACCCTCCGCGGGAGACATATCGCTCTCGGTGTGGCCGGGCGCCGCTCGCGCTCTCAATGCGGAACTTCCGAGGTCGGAGCCGACGACGAACACAAATCGAACACAATTATCAGCGAGTATCGGATGGCGACGCAGTGCCGCCGCTGCGAGGCGCCGCTAGACTGGCCCGCGCCACGTCGAGCTGGGCGGCGCGGCCTCGCCCGGCCCCCGCACTGCCGCCGCGCACACGCACACTCTCGACCCTGATCAATTATCTCTGGCTTGTAATAAATCAATTAATAATAATATGATAGTCCCCTGTTTAGTTGAGTTTAGTTTGAGAAACGTGTCACGGGCGCAGTGCGCGCCGCTCACCGACATCATCATATTATATTGTTATTATGACTCTCTCGTTACAGTGATTCATTCAATATTGTATCTGTTTCGGTGGGTTCATAGTTGGACGGGATGTCTCCTGCCCGGTGTCTGGACGCCGTCGCGCCAAGAGTGATACTCAAATATTATTATTTCAGATTATATTGGAACAAAATGCGGTTAGTACCAAGTGGTACTAGGTGGTTATAGCCATATATCATCACTCAGAACATTTAGGGATATGGTGGGATAAATAAAGATAATGCGAATACACTTGGTAGCGTATGTAAGCGACTTCGCTGTCGCATGCTTTGTTTGGTCCGCGTGTGGATTTGTTATGATCAGTTGACAGAGCGGCGGCGGCTGCGAGCCGCTGCACTGTACTGTACAACAGAGCTGTGAGCTGTGTGTGCGTGTGCGTGTGTGTGCGTGGCGCGGGAGACAGCACGCGCGCGAGGGTAGTCGTGAAGTGGCCGCGCGCAGACCGGGCCGCCGGGTTCCGTCCGTTCGTCACCTCGTACTTCATATCACATCGTGACTCGCGCGAGTGTGACTTAGCTGGAGACCGAGACTCCACTCGCCTTGTGCTTGGAATGTTCTCGAAAGAACTCCCCTTAGAGTCTACGGTGGGTAAGATTTCTAACGCACTCAGGTGGTGCACATCGTATGAAGGATATCGCTACGGAAAGAGATGAGTCCCACAGTGAGCGAGTCGCCCAGTTGAACCAGTACAATCTCTGGCGATGTTTCGACGTGGCTTCTTCACAAACATATGTTGGTACACGTACCCCTAGCTCGTAATAATAAATGTAATTTTATTTGTATTTAGATATTAGATTCATTAACACCAGACTGGCGGCATGATCCTAGATCTGTATGGATGTGTATATTTGAGATCAGAATTTTCAACACCCATTCCGCTACTTTCTTTACTTACTGGAGTATCTATTGACTTATTTACAGTTAACAAAAACATAGGCACGTGTTAATGCAAGCGGAATCCTAAAATGTAAACGGCAAATGTCGGGTGGCGTTAGTGCAGTCGCCCCGCGGTCAGTCCGCTTGGACAGCGAGCCCGACATGACGGACACCGAGGAGCGGGACCGCGCCAGCTCTGTGCTCCGCGACGTGATGCTGCGGCTCCACTACTGCGCCGTGGCCGAGCTGCAGCCGCTGTCCTCCGGCGGCGCCAACTACACCTCGCTGCTGTACCGGGCCCGCCTGCAGGCCCCGGGCCGCCCCGACCTGCGACTCTTCGTGAAGGTCGCGAAAATGAGCGAGAACGTCCGCGCGCACGCCATCAACAGCGTGTACGACACCGAGCTGCTCGTCTACGAGGAGCTGTCGAAGCTGTACCGCGCGCTGGAGGAGGAGCGCGGCGTGGCGGAGCCGGAACGTTTCGTGTTCCCCGCGTTGTACGGCGCGCGGTCGCGGCGGCTCGAGGAAGCACTGGTGCTGGAGGACCTGCGCGCGTCGGGGTTCGGCCCCCGCGACCGCCTGCGCCCCGTGGACTGGGAGTACGCGTGCGCCGCGATGGAGCAGCTGGCGCGGCTGCACGCGCTCGGCTTCGCGCTGCAGCTGCAGGCACCGGAGCAGTACGAGCGGCTGGCGCGGCGCGTGGAGATGCGCTTCGACCTGGAGAGCACGGGCGCGTGGTCGAGCACGGTGGAGCTGGCGCTGGCGGCGACGCGGCCCGAGCACCGCGCGCGGCTGCAGACGGCCCTCGCCTCACCCGCCGCGCGCTTCCTGCACCACTACACCGCGCTCCGCCGCAGCACGCTCGTGCACGCCGACTACAGGACCTGCAACCTCATGCACAGGCGCCACCAGGTATCTATCTACCCTACATATAATATCATCCTTATCTAAAACTTTAGATTCCACGTTTTCCGAACAATCAAAACTACCCACCCGTAGATTGAATTATTAGGAACACCTGAAATCTGAAAATCAATAATCAGTTTTCAGCTTTGTTATGTACCTCCTGTACAGTGAGCGTCACAGGTATCCAATTCGCGTGTGGCGACTCGTTACAATAGTTACATTATTATTATAATGTGTGTGTGGCACAGGGCGGCGCGCTGGAGGTGCGAGTGGTGGACTACCAGACGGTGCAGCGCGGCAGCCCCGTCGCTGACGTGTTGTACTTCGTGTTCACCGGCTCCGACGAGGAGTTCCGCGCGCGACACCTGCGCCCTCTGCTGGACCACTACCTGCAGCGTCTCCACGCCGCGCTCGGCCGCCTCCGCCTCGACCCGCTCACCGTCTACTCCGCGCAAGACTTCGAATACGAGCTCAAGGAGAAGCTGCCGTTCGGGCTGAAGATTGCGGTGTACACGCTGCCCGTCATCACGGTGGAGGAGGAGGATGCACCAGAACTCGGAACCGACTTCGACAGTTTCAAGGTGAAGAAGACGAGCAGCCGCTTCCCCGCCAGGATCAACGGCATCGTTGACGACTACGTCCGCTGGGGTCTCATCTGAGGCAGTTTGTTCGGCCTTAAGTTGTCGTGATTGGGGAGTGCAGATGTATGAGTAGATGTCTGAGCGTATGACCACGACCGGCCCGAGGGTCTCCGCGCCTCCGCCCTCCCGCCCGCCCGCTGCGGGGGTGTCCGTCCGACCATTCTAATGTTGTAATATTTATTGATTAGTTGACTTGAACTGACTGTAATAACATACTCGTATAAGATGTAAGGCACGTAGACCGCGCCGAGCGTCTACATCGGTCTGTGCGCGGCGGGGGCGCGGCCCTGCTCTATAGCTTTAGTTAATGTTTAGATTCAATGTGTATTAATTAGTTAGTTAGTTGACATAAAAGATTGTTGATATTGAACTAATGAGAAATGTTAATTATAGATTAAGCTAAATAGTTAAATTTGAACGTAATGTAAAATAATTATAATGATAGTGGATGACAGGAGCCAGCAGGGACTAGATGTAAGGGCAGGGACGTGTGCCGTATAGGACGCGACCTGCCTCTCTGTTAATGTGTCGTCGTGTTGCACTTGTCATTGACATGTTTGTTGTTGTTAATTCATTAATATAATATTTAGAGTCGATTCAATAAATTAATCTTTACTGAACTTATTGTCTTGTCTTCCCCTACTATACCAGGCTTCCAGCACCCCCGCCCTGGATGGCGACCTACTAGCGTTGACATTCACATCAAGGTGCAATCAGCCGACGACCATAGGGACCTCTCTTCGTAACTTCGTAAGGAGCGTATAAGCTTTCACACTTATACGCTTCGGGAGGAGTGTGAATCGGCGCGGTCATATGCGGCATCGCGAAGGAATTAAATGCCGAGCTGGTCAAGGCCGACCTACTGGAACAAGGTCTGCCGGTCAACTCCGTGCACCGCATGCACACAGGACGCGGGAGGGGGGAGGCATACAATATGGTTCTCGTCGCCCTCCAGCCTAGCCCCGAGGGTAAACAAATCTTCAACGCCCGTTGTAACTATACTGAGATCTTAGAACTTATATCTCAAGACGGGTATCGCATTTACGTTGTAGATGTCTATGGGCTTCAGTAACTACTAAACACCAGGTGGGCTGTGAGCTCGTCCAATCACCTAACTAATAAAAATAAAAAAAATAGTCAGTAGGCTTTCCGGAATAACCGTAGAAACCCTCAACAGTGCCTTTTGCACTCCGAGCCAGTGCCATAGCTGCCAGCTGTACGGGCCCTCCTCCCGTAACTGACACGTGCGCCCTCTATGCGTCAAGTGTTTGGGCGATCGCGCCATGGCCTTATGTATTCGCGATCAAAAAACCGCAACGGAATCGCCTAGCTGCGTCTGTGCCGAACACAGGGTCACCCCGCGAATTACCGGGGGTGCCCGGAGCCCCAAATTTAATAGCCGCGTCGCTCGTCAAAACCGCCTCCGTGCTTCCGGCTCTGACACGAAAGTCGTGGCAGCCTCCGTGCCGAAGGCCGAGCATGCCTTCGTGCTGACGCCGGTGCCTCCCCCGCGACTTGACCTCCAACCGCGTCCGACAACCTCGCTCTAGCGATCGACTTTTTTTAGTCGATCAACTTTGTGATTACTTAACTTTGTGATCTTTGTTAACTTTATGATCAAGTTTATGATTATTTTTTTTGCGGGACCATCAAATTGACATATTTTTAGTGCAGGAGAATATACTTATAGACTAGTCAACGAGTGCCATTTGGATCAACTTTTTTCAGCAGTCTCCGACAATTATAAATAAGGTGTCATTCGATTCGGAATGGCATCTAGATGATTTTTGAAAAAAATGAAGTTCCGCTTGCAACAATTGTAAAAGCTATTAACAATTAGCTAAAAAAAAGGAGGTTTAGTTTTTTAAAAATGTCTCAAAAGGTAATAAAGATTTTTCAAATTTGAAAAAAGATTAAAAAAGAGGAGGAAATTTCCTAAAAAAAAGTCTCGGTTCCCGAAACTGTAAGAGCAATATTTATAATTTTCCCAGAGGGATGAAAATACGGCCGAAAACGGGTACTCTGGCTTGGACAAGCCACGCCCACTTTGGACACTTTAACAATAAAAAAATTTAAACATACTAAATATGAAAATTAAAAATTAATAAAATTCAGGCACTAACTGAATAGATGAGTAAACAATAATCCGCTTGAAAAAATATTGTTTACTTACTTATTCAATAGTTAGAGACTTGTCTAACTACTGAATAACTAAATGAAGCCAAGGGCGACCTATGAAACGATGGAGTGACGATATCATAGACACCGCTCAAGCTAAGAACAAAGAACATTGGATTACGCTGGAGGAGACTTATACCCAAATAGGGGTTCCTATTGAAAAAAAATAAACAACAATAAAATTAGATCAAAATGTTAAAATCATATAATATTTAAGAATATCTACATGTAATACTTAGGTGATGGGAAATAAAAGGCTTTATTATTATTATTTTCATATGTTTCCCCTTTCTCAGTTCAGTCTGTCGACCGAGCTGGTGGAACTGTATATACGGGCTTTTGGCCAATAAATATACATTAGTTATGAGTTAATGATTATGCTAGTTTTTATTGCGTGTAGTAAGTTTGGTTTTCTTCAAGCTGCATGAATTTTCTCACTATTCTGCATGTATTTAGTATAGCTGCCTTTTGTAGTGAAATAAATATGTTATCTTTTAAATCTAGAAACTTTAAGCTGTTGTGGATGTGGTTTGGGACAACTCCAGCGGTTGAGATTATTATTGGGACTATGTAAGCTTTTTTCTGTTTCCAAATTCTAACTATTTCTTCTTTAAGTTCTGTGTATTTTGTCATTTTTTCTGTAAACGTTTTTTGAATGTTGTGGGTATTCGGGACTGCAATGTCAATAACGTAGGTGACTTTATTGTTTTTATCTTGTAAAGTGATATCCGGTCTATTGTAGTGAATCGTCCTATCGCATCGGTAAGAATAGCGCGATCATAATAAAGTTTGCAGGAGTCATTTTCAAGAACGGTTTGTGGTTTATAATTGTAGTACGGTGTGTTTGTATTTTGTATCAATTTATGTTTGAGAGCCAGTTGTTGATGGATAATATTAGCAAGTTGGTTGTGTCTGTGAGTGTAATCTGTCTGTGTAAGGGTTGAACATGCTCCAGTTATGTGCTGTATGGTTTCTGGCTGGGTGTTGCATTTGCGGCATTTATCGTCTCTAATAGTGGGATCTTTAATAATATATTTACTGTAATTTTTTGTGTTTATTACTTGGTCCTGTATGGCAATTAAAAATCCTTCCGTTTCGGGGAACAGACTTCCTGTTTTGAGCCACATGTTTGATTGATGCCTTGCTGTCTATGTGAGATTGGCTTAGGTCATGAGGTGTCGTCCATGTAGCGCTTTTTTCTTCCAGTTTTCTTCCATGTCTTTTTGCGGGTTTCTATTTCTTAGGTTTTCTGTATTATCTATTAGTTCTTTTTGTTTGAGATTTAGCGGTGTGTAGTTGTTATCATTTTGTGCTATGGCTCTGTGAATTTCACTTAAATCTGATTTTATGCAGAAAAACGTTTTTAAGCTGTGTATTTGTTTACGCCATAGATGCCAGATATCTATCAAGCCTCTACCCCCGTCGTGTCTTTTAATTGTCAATCTTTCTATTGCAGATTTTGGATGAAGATTATTGTGTTTTGTTAATGTAGTCCTTGTTATGCGTTCTATTTGTTCTATGTCAGTTTTGCTCCATTTTATTATTCCAAATGAGTAGGTTAGAATGGGTATTGCATAGGTGTTCAGTGCTTTTATGAGATGTTTTCCAGTTAATTTCGTTTTGCAAATGGCATTGATACATTTTTGTACTCTGAAGTTAATGATTGCTTTATTGTTATATGATCGAGTCCTTTGAGCTGCTGAAAGCCCAGATATTTATAAAGGTCACTTGGTTCTATCGCCGTTATTGTGTTTGTGTCATCTATTGTATAATCACCGGGTTGGACTTTTCCTTTTATTATATGTACGGTTTTACATTTATCAAGTCCAAATTGTATACTGATGTCGTTGCTGAATATCGTGGTAGTATCTATTAACTTTTTCATTTCTTTGTCATTTTTTGCGTATAATTTAATGTCGTCCATATAAATCAGGTGTGATATTATTGTTTCGGTGTTATCTTGTTGTTTAATGCGGTATCCCGCCCGGTCATTATGCAATTGATGGGATAGTGGGTTCAAGGCGAGAAAAAACCACAAAGGGCTGCGAGAATCACCTTGGTAAATACCCTTTTTTATGGCTATTTGTCGTGTTGTTACAAAATTATGAAGGTTTTTTAATTTAAGTGTGGTTTGTCAATGCGTCATGATATTGCGTAGGAAGCTTATTATTATAGGGTTAATTTTGTAGATTTCTAGGACTTGGATCAGCCATGAATGTGGGATGCTATCAAAAGCTTTTTTGTAGTAAATATATGTACAGTGTAAATTTCTATTTTTTGTGGTGGCGTGTTTCATGATGGTTGAGTTTATAATTACCTGTTCCTTGCAGCCCATGTGGCCTCGTCTACACCCTTTCTGTTCTTCAGCTAAGATATTGTTGTGTTCTATATGTGAATTTATTTTCTTTGTAATAACTGTTGTTAAAATTTTGTAAATAGTCGGAAGGCATGTAATTGGTCGATATTGGGATGCTTCTATAGAGAAGTCACCTTTTGGTATCATAATAGTGATTCCTGTCGCTATGAATTCGGGAATACTTTGATTTCCAGAGATAATATCTGTTAGATTTTTGGCTATTGTTTTGTGTAAGCAAATTAGTTTTTTAAACAAAAAATTACGGATTTTATCTATACCTGGGGATTTCCAGTTATGTAGTCTAGCTGTTATAGTAGTTATTTCTTCCTCTATCACGTCATCAAATTGCATTTCTTCCATTGTATCCCATCTTTCTCTTTCTTCAGTAATCCAATTTGCTTTGTCATTATGTTTTGCACTATTTTCCCATAACCTAGCCCAATACATTTCCAATTGTTCTGCTGTTGGTATATCTATATTACTATTGTCTCGATCAGTTTTCGGCTTCATTAGGTTTCTGTAGAATAGTTTTTCATTTGTTAGAAATATAGTGTTCTCATTCTTTCGTTTCTGTGATTTGTTATATATTTTTAGTCTGTGGGCTTTTAGAGCTAATTTTTGTTTCAGTGTGTCTAAAAATTCTTGAGATTTTTTATTGCCATTTTCGTCTGATGTGTGTATTTTAGTGTTTTTAAATATTTGTTCAACTCTTTGGACTACTTTTTTAGATCTATTATTATTTATGTATTGGGTCAGTTTACCAATGTCTGCTCTCAATTTTGCTATATCCGTCTCCAATCTTTGTTGCCACGGTGGTTTGAAGTTTTTTTTATGTCTCGCGTTTCCTTCTTTTGCTATAATTTTATAGTTTAGTAGTTACGGCGGTGCTATATGTTAATGCATGTACATCTGATAGTTGTGTGTCTGGTGAGATGTAATCTACAAGTATGTCATTATTAAATAGACGTATCAGCTCATTTAGCTTAGAGCTATATTTAAGTTTAGGCAATGGCGGCCTTGCTTTAGGGTCCACGCCTGAGTACATTGTTAAATTCGTTTCAAATTTATCTTTAACTTCTTGTGTCTGTGTTGCCCCATCTGTGGGGTTAGTATTTAAAATATCGACTTCATTTTCTAACAGCAGAGTTATTGATTCGGTTTGAGTGGATGAATGAGAGGTCTGTGTGCTAGAGATAATATTTGTATGTTGCTGTTTTTTCTTCGTTAAAATAGTTTGTGGAGTAAGTGTCGTATATTCGTGTGAATATGTTTCTGACTTTAATTTTTCATTTTCAACATTATTGGTTTGTTCGTCTTCGAGCTGTTTTCTCACTTCCTCTTTTAGTCGGTCTAGGGTTTCTTGAGATAGTAGTTTATTTCTTTCTATTGCCCTTTTTTGGTCAGATATTCTTTGCTGTGAAATATTTACATTAGGGTATTTTAGTGAAAAATGTTCATGCACCTTTTTTCTGTAAATAGTCAGATCAGTTTCTAATTTAGTGACGTAGTAGTAGGTGCGCATGATAAATAGGTTTACTTCTCTGCTCCATTTCATGCGCACCCTTGTTTTGCCAGCTTTGGTGGACGCAGGTAAAAAGGCATTCCCCGGTCGCAGACGGGACCCACAGCACCCAATCTGCGTGCTGTGGGTCTCGTCTGCGGAGGAGATGCTGGACTCCTACCGGGCGCGTCCGTAGGTGGCGGATAACGGGATCCTCTGGGCGACATTCCTAGAGGTATCGTCCGATCTTTTTCGTTGCAAGGATTCTTAGGTTTTAGGTCCTAGGTATAGGGTTAGGTTTAGATGTAGGTTAAGGTCCTAGGTTTAGGATTAGGTTAAGGCTTAAGTTAGGATAATGTAGTTAGGCTTTGCAACGAAAGAGATCGGATGACGCGGACCAAACCAGCACTAGGAGGAGCGGAAGGACTGCGCCCTCCACACTCTTCATTAAGTGAAGAGTGCTCCTTCTGGAGGGCGCAGCTTTCGGTGGCACCGGTTCGCCGGCCTGCCGTGAGCGGTGGCACTCTGTGCCCCGTTGTCGTGGAAGTGAGCCAGCAACTGCTGGCCGCTGGTTGCCATGTCCCCGGCTTCGGCTACAGGGGAACGCCCCCCAGATATGGGGGGTACCGGTTCACCGGCGTGGCTTCGTGGTTGCTCGTTTCGAGCGTCGGGCGGTGGTCTGCCGAGTTGCTCTGTGCACTCGGTGGGCTGCCGGCCATCCCGTAATCCCCACTGGGTGGGGGACGGTGGCCGCTGCCGCAAGGCATGGGGCTGCGAGGACGCAAACCTCTATAAAAAATACCCCAATCCCAAGCCTTGATGCCCGGTGAGGGGATGAATGGCTGGAAGGAGTCCAGTCCCGAGGGCATCACCCGATCCCAGGGGACTTCACCCCTGGTTAAATAAAAAAAGAAAAAATCAAATGTAATGGACAGTTGTAAAAAGATATTACCCCAGGAGGGTTGCGGGAGGAGAATCCCTCCGTGCATCCGAGCAATCGGATGCACGCTGCCCTTCGTATTCTGGGGGGGGGGGCACCAACTGCCACGACGAGGAAGGCGGTAGCACGAGCCGCGTAAGGGAGAGGGTCCCGATCGTGCTCTTGGAGCGCTGCGACAGCGCGGTCTCACTGCGCTCGACACGAAGCTCCGCGAGGGGTTGCGTGTCGAGTGGTCGAGATTCGCCGCGGCTGTTAACTTTAGGCAGCGCCGAAAAAGGGGAGAAAGAAGCCGGGAGGATTCAACAGAAGCGGAAGACGGTCAAGCGGCCGACGAGTCCCGCCCCGCTCGACTCCTCCGAAGGAGAGCCCATGGCCGCGAAGTTCTTGGCGATCGAGGAAGGGCCGGCAAATGCTACGGCGTCGCTGGCCAATAGCAAGTCAACCCGAAACGGACTGGTCGCGACCGGATCGGTGCAGACCAGAGCCGCTTGCCGCAGGGCAAAAAACACGGTTGAGCAGCTGCAGGCACAGAACGCAGGGCTGCTTGCCGAAAATTTGGAGCTGCGGGCCGAAGTCGCCGCGCTGCACATGCGGGTGGATGAGCTTATTGCGGAGCTCCGTAACCTGACTCCACCCGATGGCGCGGAGGTGGCGGAGTTGAAGCGGCGGTTCGCCATCTTGGAGGCACGCAGCTCACCGGTGGAGCGTGTAAGACCGCCGCTCGCCCATGAGCGAAAAGCCGCCGCCCAAGCAAAGCCCCATTCCGCTGGGCTCGCTAAGCTTGAAAGGGCCCAATTATCAAGGGCCACTGTATATGGACCCGCTGGACGGCAAACGCCTGTCCAGCCCGCAAGACTACAGCCTACAGCCGCTAACACGCGCCAGGCCGTTAAGGTGAGGCCCGGTAGGAGCCGCACGAAAAAAAAGGGGAACGTGAATGCTGTTAAGCCGGTACCCCAGCCCCACCCGCTGCCTCCAGCTCCATCCAGTATGGATGTGGCCTGGACTGAGGTGGTGAAGCGGGGCAATAAGAATAAAAAAAGGGTGCCGGCTGCGGCACGCCCCCAGCCCGCCCCAGCGGCTGCTGCTCCCCATCAAGAGGGTCGAGCGGCAGCTCAAGGAAAAAACAAGAGGCGTCGAAACGGCAAACCGCGCGCTCCGCGGTCAGCGGCAGTGGTCTTGGAGCTACTGTCGGCTGCAAAGGAGGGGGCATTACCTATATGGAGGTAATGAGCCGAGCGCGTGGTGCCGTTGATGTCGACGCCATAGGCGTGGAGGGCGGGCTCAAGGTTCGGCACACCGCTAACGGGGCCCGGCTACTGGAATGTCCAGGCGCCCAATCTGGCGCAGCCGCGGACAGACTGGTGGCGCGGCTCCGGGAGATTTTGCCGGACCCAGAGATAGTGCGCATCGAACGCCCCGTCAAAATGGCGGAAGTCAAATTGACGGGCCTCGATGAATGCGTGACCCAGGACGAAGTGGCCGCCGCCATTGCATCACAGGGGAACTGTGCCCTGGCCCACGTTAAGGTGGGGGAACTCCGGAGCACTTACTCCGGAGCCCGCACCGCATGGGCGCGGTGCCCCGTGCAGGCGGCCATTCTCCTAGCCACACCTCCAAGTGGGAAGCCTGCCAACACGCCTGGAAGGCTGCGCGTAGGCTGGATCATGGCTCAGGTGCAACTACAGGAGGCAAGACCTTGGCGATGCCTCCGGTGCTTCGGTACTGGGCATGGCCTCGCTAAATGCCCGTCGACTGTCGACCGCAGCGGATTATGTTTCCGTTGCGGTCAGTCCGGACACGAGGCTGCCACCTGCACCGCCGTTCCACACTGTGTACTCTGTGATGCGGCGAAGCGGCAGGCCGACCACCGGGCAGGGGGGCCAGCATGTCGTTCAGCCCCCTCCTCAACGAAGAGGAGGAGAGGTGAAAAAAATAAAAGAAAAAAAGGTGCAGAGGAGGTGCTAGCTGCAAATGGAGTAGCAGGCGAGCTAGTTCCCGCCGCGGCTGTCGAGCCGGAGGGCGGGACGGATGAAGGAGCGATGGACGTAACCCCTCAATAATGGGGCACGTCCATCGCTTCCTCCAGGCCAATCTGAACCACTCCGCCAGGGCGCAGGATCTCCTCGTCCACACAATGGCGGAGTGGTCAATTGATGTCGCTGTCGCCGCGGAGCCGTACTTCGTCCCTGCTGATCAGGATTCCTGGATCGGGGACATCGACGGCTCCGTGGCAATCATAATCAGACAGGCTGCGGCGTTACCCCCCCTGGTGATGGTGGCTAGGGGATCCGGTTACGTCGCGGCCAGGGTCGATGAAACCGTCGTGATCGGGGTGTACTTCTCTCCGAACAGACATCTCGCTGAGTTCGAGCGGTTCTTGGGCGGGCTCGAGGCGTTGGTTAATCGCCTCGGGTCTCGCCCGGTGATTCTAGCGGGAGACCTCAATGCCAAATGGGTAGCTTGGGGTTCCCCCCGCCCGAACTCGCGCGGCAGGATGCTCTCGGAGTGGGCGATCGCGGCCGGTCTCTGCCTCTTGAACAGGGGTTCGGTCGCGACTTGCGTGCGATGGAACGGCGAATCTCACGTGGATGTGACTATCGCATCTCCTTCCATCGCACGCCGCACCCGTGGCTGGCGTGTTCTTGAGGGGGCGGAGACGCTTTCGGACCATCGATACGTCCGATTTGAGCTCTCTGCCTCCTCTCGCTCTGCGTCAGCTATGGTCGCCCGTGGTGAGGAGGAGCTCCCGCGTAGTACGCCTCGATCATTCCCCAGGTGGGCACTGAAGCGCCTGAATAAGGAGCTCCTGGTGGAGGCGGCGGACCGGCTGCACGCCGACTGCCGTCAAAAGCAAGAGGCGTTGCGGCTGGCCATCGGTGAGGCCAAATCTCAGGGCATGCAGACGCTCCTGGAGACGCTCGATCAGGATCCCTGGGGGCGCCCATACAAAACTGTCCGCAAGAAATTGCGGCCGTGGGCTCCCCCGATGACCGAGCGACTCCAGCCTCGGCAGCTGCGGGAAATAGTCTCTGCGCTGTTCCCGCAGGGAGAGGGGACTTTTCGGCCCCCTTTCATGGGCACGCCACCACGTCACGATGGTGGTGATGCCCCTGCCGACGTGCCCCCTCCGAAGATTTCGGGGGCAGAGATCCGTGCGGCCGTGTCAAAGATGAGGAGGAAGGACGCAGCCCCCGGCCCTGATGGTATTCACGGCCGGGTCTGGGATTTGGTCTTCGGTGCTTTGGGGGACCGGCTTGTGCGACTTTTCGAAGCTTGCCTTGAGTCGGGACGGTTTCCGACCCAGTGGAAGACGGGCAGACTCGTCCTTTTGAGGAAGGAGGGGCGCCCGGCGGACTCACCCGCGGGGTACCGCCCCATTGTGTTGCTGGACGAGGCGGGAAAATTGTTGGAGCGAGTTGTCGCCGCCCGCATCGTCCGGCACCTGACTGGGACGGGTCCCGATCTATCGGCGGAGCAGTACGGCTTCAGAGAGGGCCGCTCTACCATCGACGCGATTATGCGCGTGCGTGCCCTCTCTGATGAAGCTGTCGCCCGGGGTGGGGTGGCTCTGGCAGTGTCCCTGGACATTGCCAATGCTTTCAACACCTTACCCTGGTCAGTGATCGCGGGGGCGCTTGAATATCACTGCGTCCCTGCGTACCTCCGCCGGCTGATCGGATCCTATCTTGAGGACAGGTCGGTCGTATGCACCGGACACGGGGGTGCGGTGCTCCGCTTTCCGGTCGAGCGCGGTGTTCCACAGGGGTCAGTCCTTGGCCCTCTTCTGTGGAATATCGGCTACGACTGGGTCCTGCGGGGTGCCCTTCACAGCCCTCTCCCGGGCCTACGCGTTGTGTGTTACGCGGATGACACGTTAGTCATGGCTCGGGGGAAAGACTACCATGAGTCTGCCCGTCTTGCCTGCGCAGGGGTGGCATTCGTCGTCGGTAATATTCGGAGGTTGGGCCTCGAGGTGGCGCTCGAAAAATCCCAGGCCCTGCTGTTTCACAGGGCTGGAAGAGAGCCGCCGCCCGGGGCCCACCTGGTGATTGGAGGCGTCCGCGTCGAGGTTGGGGTAACCGGGTTGCGGTACCTCGGCCTCGAATTGAACGGTCGTTGGAACTTCCGCGCTCACTTCGAGAAGTTAGGCCCTCGGCTGATGGCGACGGCTGGCTCGTTGAGTCGGCTCTTGCCAAACGTCGGGGGGCCCGACGCAGTAGTACGTCGTCTCTACGTGGGGGTGGTGCGGTCCATGGCACTATATGGGGTCCCCGTGTGGTGCCGCGCCCTGACTCGCAGGAACATCGCGGCCCTACGACGCCCGCAGCGTGCAATCGCGGTCAGGGCGATCCGTGGATACCGCACCGTCTCCTTCGAGGCGGCGTGCGTTCTCGCCGGGACGCCTCCCTGGGACCTGGAGGCGGAGGCGCTCGCCACCGATTATGCGTGGCGATGTGACCTTCGCGACAGGGGGGAACCACGTCCCGGAGAAGGAGCGATTAGAGCTCCAATCTCGGCGGTCTGTGCTGGAGGCGTGGTCTCGCCGCTTGGCGAACCCGTCGGCCGATCTCCGGACCGTCGAGGCGGTGCGCCCTTACCGGCCATGGGTGTTTTGGCCGGTACCTGCATCGCATCGCCCGGAGGGAACCGACGATGGAGTGTCACCACTGTGACTGCGACGAAGACACGGTCGAGCATACGCTCGCATATTGCCCCGCATGGCTGGAGCAACGCCGTGTCCTTGTCTCGCAAATAGGACCGGACTTATCGCTGCCGACCGTCGTGGCCACGATGCTCGGCAGCGATGAGTCCTGGAAGGCGATGCTCGACTTCTGCGAGTACACCATCTCGCAGAAGGAGGCGGCGGAACGAGAGAGGGAGAGCTCATCCCTCTCCGCACCTATCCGTCGCCGCCGAGCCGGGGGCCGGAGAAGGGCCTTTGCCCGACTCCGGCCCCTGTAGATGGCGGCTTCCCCCTGGTGAAGGTCAAGGGGCGACCTGAGGGGTAGAGGCCGCGCGGCGCGCTACCAGCACTCTAGCGCGCTGCCAAGGAGTTACGAAAGAGTGACCGGTTGGCGGTGTATCGCGTCCCGACCCGGCAGGCTGGTTCTGGTCCAGCGGGGTATTCCGGGACACCAGCGGCACTGTCTGGGCGGCCTGACGGGCTGCCGTACCGAGACGGCCGACGTTTCAGAGCCTTCGATTCGCCTCGAAGGCTCCGTCGGCTGGGCGTCCTTGGAGTGAGCCGCGCCGTCTGGTTGTAGTGTTGACTGCGGTAACCCCCCGGTACCTCATCCGGGTTCTGACCTCGGAGAGGATCGGACGTCGGGTGTAAGAGTGCAGGGGAGTCGTTTAGTGGGTGGGTCCTAAAATCCTTGGGCCCGCGATCTGCTCTCAACACCTGCAGATCGTTGAGTCTCACATACCCCGCGCGCCCCGTATGCGCGGGGACCTCGTAGGAGGCTCGGCGCCCGGCCCGAAAAAAACAAAAAAAAAAAAAAAAAAGGAAAAAGCAATGATTTTTAAAAGAAAAAATTTTCCTTAAAAATTTTTTTTATTGCTTAAATACGCATTTATTAATTAGCAATTATTTTCTCCCACTTCTAATTAATTATAGGAAACCATTTTTTTTATCATTATTTGTTTTTCTTTTTGATATAAAAAAAAAAAACATTATTTTTCATTGTTAATGCAATAAACAATTTTTTATAAACAAAAATTTTTTTTCCTTATATATATTTTTTCTATTCTACTTTCTGTCACAAAAGCGGAAATGATTTTTTTTGTATATCGTTTTTAAATTGTAAACACATCAGGTGGAACTCGCATACCACAACTCCAAATAGAAGACACCTCGACACGTTAGTCGATGATCTCGCTTTCGATATCGTCGCTCCGCTAACCCCGACTCACTACCCGCTAAGTATCACGCATCGCCCGGATATACTCGATATAGCATTTTTAAAAAACAACTCTGCGCATACGTTCGATCATAGTAGTTTAAGAGAGTGTAAGAGACTCAGACCTTCTTCCCGTCGTTATGAAGCTCAGTGGCACTTCAAATTATTCGACTATCAGGGAACTCTTTTTTTTTCAGGATTGGAGGATTAAGGGCAAGCAGGACAGATGGGCAAGCAAAGGCTCCACCAGGAGGGGTGGGATTTGCTAACAGCTACCCGAGCACCTCCGAAGGAGACCGAACAACTCCAGAGCAGCTGTTTCGCGAATGAATCTACTACCGGATCGGAATCGAGACCTGCTGAGAAGATCCGGCGAGAAACTCAGCGAGTTGTTTAGGTTAGGTTTAGGTTAGGTTTAGGTTAGGTTTAGGTTAGGTTTAGGTTAGGTTTAGGTTAGGTTTAGGTTAGGTTTAGGTTAGGTTTAGGTTAGGTTTAGGTTAGGTTTAGGTTAGGTTTAGGTTAGGTTTAGGTTAGGTTTAGGTTAGGTTAGGTTAGGTTAGGTTAGGTTAGGTTAGGTTAGGTTAGGTTAGGTTAGGTTAGGTTAGGTTAGGTTAGGTTAGGTTAGGTTAGGTTAGGTTAGGTTAGGTTAGGTTAGGTTAGGTTAGGTTAGGTTTTTTTTTTTTTTTTTTTTTTTTTTTTTTTTTTTTTTTTTTTTTTTTTTTTTTTTTAAATTCTGTCTACCTCCAACATGATCGGAGCCTGTTCTAACAAGTTCTCTTTCATTCCAGTTCTCGCAAGTTTTCTTCTCGTACTTTCATGCTACATACCATCTTTCTTTCGTTCATCACCATTCGCTACTTTCTGGGTGGGATTCCCGACTACATTATACTACTACGCTACGCTAACTACTTTTCATCATTTTCTTTATTTATATTCTTAGGGATTTATGTACAGGTTGGTATTTAAATAAGAAACTACACAACACAAAGAACGGCACAGGGGTCAGTTTTGTTTCTCTTTTTTGTTTTATACTTTTCTATCTTATATCTAGTTTTACAATTTCTCAACTATACTATTTGCATTACTTTCTATTTTATGTTTATCTTAATATATAACTTATATTATGTAAACATAATTTACTTATACTAATTTATTTCTTTTTGTCACTTTTTACAATTTTTGTACAGTATTTCATAAATAATTCTCTATTATTCCCCGCAATTAGCTCTTGAATCATATCCACTGTCAGGTTGTGCTGCACTCTTTGCTCAAATTCAAACCTCTCCACTGCGTGGATCGGACACACCAAGAGCAAGTGCTGTACTGTCTCTGCTTGTGCTGGGTCGCAGATGCACGATGGACTCTCCTTGCACTTAAAGCGACTAAGGTATTCGGAAAATCCACCGTGCCCCGTCATGATTTGCGTAGTCAGGTAAGTCGGTACAAGTTTTCGTACAATTTTATAGGCCGCCTTCGCGTCCGGGAAGAACAGTTTGGTAATTGACGCCGTTTCTCCGGAATTGTACCTGCGGTTCCATTCATCAAGCGTGGCCGCACGAATACCACGCTTGATGTATGCAATCGGGCATCGGTCGTAATCCGGTTTGCGTTTGGTATCTACAGCCGCCCCTTTGGCGAGCTCATCTGCTCTTTCATTGCCTTCCAACCCTACGTGTGCCTTGATCCAGTGCAAGCGTATGGTTTTTCCTTCACGAGATATGCGTTTGATATTTTCTCTGGCTTGCACTGCCAGGGGATGGAGGCAACTATAGTTTTGTATAGTTTGGAGAGCTGCCATGGAGTCGCTGTAAACACCAAACGTTCTGGCTCTGATGGTCATGGCCTCTTTAGTTGCTACGCACAGCGCCAAGAGCTCCGCTTGGTAAACTGTGCAGAAACTGGGCAGTACGAGTTTGCGAGTTTTTATTTCAGCCTCGCTGTTCCAGACTGAGAGCGCAGCCCCAACTCCGTGGTTGATTTTACTACCATCTGTAAAGATTCGAATGTCGAATGCACTATGCATTTCGACATCGTCTTGGTCAACCAAGCGGGTAACCCCTATTCTAGTGCACTCTGCAGGATGTGGCATCCCGGCCGCTGACGTCATCTTCTCCACCTCACGGCCACACAGTTCCGGAACCGCTGAGCCCCTCCTGGCCCTGTACAGTGCAGCGACCTCTCGCACTCTAAGATCAAGGGGGAGCGTACCCGCCAGGATGAGCGCTGAGTGGAGAGAGACTGTACGATATGCTCTGCAGATCTTCTGTGCTATGCCTCTCTGCACAATTCCCAGCTGTTTCTGGGTACCCAGCTTGTTTACCGCGGGTGCCCACACGCTGGCCGCATATAAGATAACGGGCTCCATGACAGCTATATAAATTGTCCGAATTACCTCTGGGTGGAGCCCCCAGCTGGCTTTCGCGGCTCTGGACAGTTTCTTATAGATATTTATAGCCTTGCGGCAGACATTCGAGACGTGGCTGTTGAAAGTCAACTTGTCGTCAATGGTGACACCTAGCATTTTTATTTCTTTGACCATTTCGATGCTGGCTCTTCCCATGCTCAGTCTTGGGGTGTCGTACTTAAGCTTCCTAGTTATGGTAATGGCCTTGGTTTTATGTGCCGCGAATTTGAGCTTATTTCTGACTCCCCATTCCCGAGCATGTTTGAGTGCAGCATTAGCTTTCGTTTCGATCTCTAATGCGGTGTCTCCATCGACCACAAGCACGACATCGTCTGCGAATGCCTGGCAGTAGTCCCCTCTCCGTTCGAAGCTGCCCAACAGTGGATCTATTAGCAGGTTCCATAGGATGGGCCCTGCCACGGATCCCTGTACGCAGCCTTTACTGGTTTTCTGAGTGTGTGTTTTTCCAGCATATCTCACGGAGACCTGCCTGTCCCTTAGATAGCTGGCCATTACTCGCCTTAAGCCGATCGGGCACTGTACCTCCGCCAGACGCACCCGAATTGCAGGCCACCAGGCGCTGTCAAAAGCTCCCTCTATATCGAGCGATATCAACGTTACAATTTTCTTCCTATCGATTTTGTTACGGATATGCTTGATGAGTGTATAGAGGGAGTCCTCAGTACTCCGCTGCGGCATAAATCCATATTGGCGCGTGCTAATTCTCGGTATTAGGTGATGTTTCAGACGAGCTACCAGCATCTTCTCGTATATTTTTCCAAGGATAGGGAGCAGTCCGATTGGCCTGTATGACTTGGGGTTGGTGTAATTTTCCTTCCCAGGCTTCCTTAGCACTATCACTGTGGCCTTTTTCCATATTTTGGGAAAGTAGTTCTGTTCCAGGCATTTATTAAGTAAAGTGAGGAATACCTCTGGGCTGCTTTTAATAGCTTGACAACAGATATCTGCCGTAAAGCCATCTGCCCCTGGTGCCTTCTTAGAGCTGAAGGACTCGCTTGCCCGTTCTATTTCTTCCATTGTGAATGCTGGTTCGCAAAGTTCATTTTGTTCGCCATCATCCACCCTGGAAGCCTTTTGCCGGATACTGCTATGGTGTTCGTCGTCGTTGCTGATCGAGTCTTCTGGATAAAAAGTCTCTGCCAGCAACTCGACGGACTCTTGTGCGGTCAGTGTTTTCCCATCCTTTTGCAGGAGCGAATCCTCAACTCTTTTTGTCACTCTCCCTATTACCCTGTAGATCCCTTCCCATATTCCTTCCTTGTCTTGTTTCTTACAGAATTCTTTCCAGCTTTCAGTTTGTGCTTTGGCTGCTCTGATCTCATATTCTTCTTTTGTTTGCAGGTACTCTTCAACTACCCTCGTTCGCCGTACGTGAGCTGCACATCGAATCCTGCGTTTCTTGGTGGCAACGTTTCGCTTCATCTCTTCGAGCTCTTTGGACCACCACGGTAAGGTAAAATACTCTTTCTTTATCTTTTTTGCTAGGGTCAAGTTGCATATTTCTGTTATTACTTCTGTTATTTTGTTTACTATATATTCAATTTGGTCTATTGTATGTATTGATTCTATTTCTGTTCCTGTTATTTGGTTGTTTTGCAAGGATTGTCTGAGTTTTTCACAAAACTCAGGCCAATTTGCTTTTTTGGTGTTAAATAGTCTAGTCGTCCTTTCAATTCTAATTCCTTTTGATTTTTCTAAATAGATATTGAAGAGTATTCCGTTGTGGTCGGAGCTCGTGAGGCCCTCTTCGATTTTCCAGTCGTCCACCAAGTCCAGAACTTCGATTGTGCATGCAGTGATGTCTACGTAGCTGCTGTAACGTTTGCCACCTCTTACTGTGTCGAACGTCGGGATTTTCCCTGTGTTCAGCACGGCGAAGTTCATTTCAGTAAGGGCACTCTGCAGGTCCTCCCCCTTGTGGTCAGTGACCGGACTTCCCCACCACGTGCTCTTGGCGTTTGTATCACCGCCGATTATCCAGCCGCCAGGACCTATCTCTTCTCTTATTCTGGAAAGCTGTGCCATATAGGGCTCTACTGGTTGGTCAGGTTCAAAATAAAAGGAAATAGCTGTGATCTTCCATGCACTGGTGTTGATCCCCACTACCACGATGTTGTTGGTAGTGAGTTCTGGGTATTGTGTGACGTTTAATTCGTTGTCGAATACGACTATTGCCGATTTCACCACACCCTCTGCTTCACCTGTCCCTTGGAAGATCCGCATCCCTGCATGACCTTTCATTACCCTGTCTCCACCTATATAGGGCTCCTGCAGTAGAGCTATATCAATTTTACGCTTCACTGCTTCCATGAACAGCTCATTTGTGGCCAATCTTTTTCTCTGCAAATTTGCTTGCACCACTTGATAGAATGTCCGCTGATTTTGGGGGCCTTTAGCACTGATGGTAGGCTATGGTCGATCTTGCTATTTTGTCCCACCTCTGTCGTGTCGGGCACGCATGGTCAAACGCGTTATGTTCGGTGTCTTCTAGGTTTGCCTTTGTGCAGTTATAGCACTTGGGCGGCACGGCCTTTGAAAGCCACTCCACACACTCGGCTCTTAGGTGAGGACCTCCGCAGTGGCTGCAGAGGTCGGCAAGCTCAGCACAAAAGCGCTTGCCGTGCCCAAAACTCAGGCAGCGGGTACACTGTACGAGCGGGGATTGGTCCTCTATCCTGATACGCTGCAGGTCAATATGTACGTACCCTCTGCTCATCGCTCTTTGATAGATGGTCGGCGAGACACTAATTATTATATGACCAGTATGAGGGTTTCTTGATTTTTTCTTGTATTTTATTTCCATACGGTCTTCCCTTTCGTCGAGACCCTGAAAAACATCCTTATTCTGGTTCCTCATTGCCTTGTGTATGTCCTCGTCTGTATTTATATTTAATACATTTTTGAGGATGAGGAGTGGATCTTTATTTTTTACCGTCTCGACATTTAGGTTTACTCCGTCGCTCACCAGCTTGTTTTTTAGTTTTTCTCTGTCTTCTTTCGTACCCAACCCTATTATTATTTTCCTGTCTTTAGCCTTCCTTATTTTTTCCACCCGAATCCATCCTTCCTTAGCGTCTATCGCATTCCTAACCCTACTGAGAACTTCCTCGCCAGTTTCTTTGTCGTCACTGGAGGTGACCACCACTGAGTGCAGCGTGCTTCGCGCAGGGCCTTGCTTTACGCTCATTTCTACGGTTGGCGTCGCGGTCACGCTGGCATAGGTCAGTGTTGACATCTTCTCCAGGGTCTCCTTCTGTTTTTCCAACGTTTCCCTAAGCTCTACCATTTTTTTAGTGTTCTCCAGCAACAGGTTTGTATGTTCCTCGATTTTAGTCGCCAGTTCATTCGTGTCTGGGCTTAGTGTAAATGTTGTGTCTGAGGTAGACAGTTCCCGCATCACCTCTCGGCTTCCGCTGTTCCTCTCTTTTGATTTTTCTTTTTTGAGTTCGATCTCTGCCTCTTTAACCAGCTGGTACATTCGGTCCAGTGCTCCAGCCACTTCGCTCTTAATATCTGTTTTTAAATTTCGGGAGTTGTTCAGATTCATTTTGCCTTTGACGAGGCAGGCCTTCGCTTCCGCTGTTCTGCTTGCGTAATTTGGTGCTTTTGGGCTCAGTACCTTCCGCAGCGCTGGCTGCTTAGTGTTCTGTGCCGATTTAGATTCTGCTGGTCCTGCCTGCGTCGTTTTGCCCTCTGAGATGCTAGAAGAGTCTCGCTTGGTCCCTTCCCATTCCGATATGCTCTTGCGAACATTGGTTTCAGTGGCTTTTGAAGTGCCAGGTGACTGCACGTGACCTACATTACCTTTGGCTGGGGTCCTAATGGCATGCATTTTTCGTGTCAAAAGTGTTGTAGCAAAAATTGTAGAAAAATAACAATTTGTCTAATAGGTTTAAAGCGCAAGCCCGAAAAGTTTACCGGGATTTATAATTATTGATCAGGTAATAATGGCAATTTTACAATTAAAAGTTTGTAAAAGTTTTACAATGTTTCGCCTAGATTGCCTATAGTAAATATAACATAATATTGAAAGTCATCGACTTTGTCGTTTTGTTGTGCTTATTTTGTATATATAATAATAGTTTGAGTCACAGACTCAGTCGATACTTAATCCTAAGTTTTGTGCTTTGCACGGTCTCTATTTTATTTACAGAGTTTTTTGCTCTACATAGAGTCGTAAGGTGTTGTGTTTTCTACACAAGTACATGAAATATACTTTGGAAGGGTCAAGTCTAAGTCAAAAATTTGGTATAGAGCACGGTTTTGGAGTTTGTTTTACCGCTTACGTAGAGCCGCTCTATCATATATTGGCAGGTAGCCCTCCTTGAGCTCTTTACAATGAGCCCAAACTCGGCCCAACTCCGCCCACGAACACCGGAGCTACGGCTGTTCAAAAATTTTTTGGTATCAATAGAACATTTTTGGAGAAAAATTTTTTGAGTTAAAACGTTGGTCAGGGTTGTGTCAAGCACCCGGTCGAAAACCCCGCCGCTATAAGCCCACTGGTTGCAAAGATATCTAAATTTAAAAAATTTCAATATGGCGTCCAATATGGCCGCTTAAGTCATGAATTTTTGATTTGTGGTCCGAAACTAGTCGAGTTTGGGCTCGTTTTATAGGGGCTTCTCTCAGGGTCGCGAATATTTATATAACAATAAAAACCAACTGACCTCCGATTTAATATTTCTAAAAGTAATAAATTTTTTCCTTAAAGTGGTTATAAAAGTACAATTTCAGTCCAATAATTTCAAATTAGGCGTCAAAGTTATGCTAAATTTTTAACTCTACAATAATATTTAAATTAATATGTTCTAGATTTTTTATAATTATTTTTTAAATGCAGTTGAAAATTTGTAAAATTTTGAAAAATTATTTTCTCCGGAATTTTCTGAAAGAAATTTCTGATTTTTTCAACAATGTTGCAGGTATATGTAAGCTTTAATATGACTAAGAAAAAACTATATGTTATAGATCGTTCTAAAAAGATAGAAAATTTCGAATATTTCCGAATTTTCAAAATTCAATAACTTAAAAACGGCTTAACTTTTTTCAGGTCTTGAAACGGTTTTGGGCTTCCCTCGTCTGCCTCCACCAGTAAGTATTTTCAAATTTTCCAAAATGGCCGCCGATCACTGACCACGTGCCACGTGGTTTTTGTTTTTTTCGGTGATTTCTCGGCCGTCTCTGGCCGAAAAATTCCAAATTTGGTATTGGATTGTAGGGTTCAACAAGCCCGTCAGGATAGCAGTAGAAAAACTGTAGGTCACAGCGATAAAACGCGCGGCGCACGCGGTCAAAGTTTCGGAATTCTGCAATTTCCGAGTTTTTCCACGGAAAATCGTCCAAATTTCACTGCGATCCAAAATAAACTTTCACCAACAGGTTCGCCGCACTTTTCCACAAATTTTGGTGTATCACACTGCAATTTTGGTACACTTTTCACCACTTTTCGGAATTTTTAATGATTTTTCGAGCGTAAATCACTGCGGAGCAACTTGGGACGCGCGTGTTCGCTGCGGAGGGCCACGGCTGACTCGGTTAGGTTAGGTTAGGTTAGGTTAGGTTTTTTTTTTTTTTTTTTTTTTTTTTTTTTTTTTTTTTTTTTTTTTTTTTTTTTTTTTTTCTCGCCTTTCCCCGCCCATAGGCTCGGCAGGACCTTATTATTCTATGTAACACATTCATACTATTTCTCGCTTGTATGCCTCTCGCACTGACATGCCTCATACTATTTCTTTCTTTTATCCATCACCTTACTTTCTTTGCCGGGTGGGACTCCCGCTAATTTGACTACCTTGTATTTTTATCTGTTGGGGTAATAATTGTACTACGTATGTGACCGTTTATTGTAACCTGTTACTACATAATGTTGTTGATTACTGATGTTACTACATAACTTTTTTACTTAACACCTTTGACGACACTGTCCAATACAACATAGCTACAATATTTTTAAACTTAAATTTTCTTACAGTACAATTATATAATGTTATGTCTACAGCTTACTATCTATTTCTTATTCTATTCACAGTTTCTTGTCTTCATTCTTTCATAATTCTTAACATCTAGTTCTTTACAATTATTCGTTTCTTACTTTATTTATCAATATGTTTTAACTTAATTTTCTTACAGTACAGTATTATGTTGTTATGTCTAGAGTTTACTATCTATTTCTTATTCTATTCACAGTTTATTGTCTTCATTCTTTCATAATTCTTAACATCTAGTTTTGTACAGTTTTTGTTTCTTATTCTATTAACAATATGTTTTTAACTTATTATTATGGTTTCTTCCGGTATTTACTCTATCTAAGGATGTCTTTTTAGTTAGGTACTATTATTTAAACTTAGGGATAGTGACATTTTGACTCAGTGTTTCTATAATTTCCATTGTTTCTTCGTCAATAGTATATATATACTCTAGTATATATACTTATTGTCATTTCTTATTGCGGGGTTATTTCTTTGGCTTTTTTCTATTTAGTCATTTGCATATGTGTTCAGTGTTTGTTTGACTTGCTGGGTTGATATATCCATATATATTTATTATATACTTTTATATCAGTGTGTGTGTATGTGTGTGTGTATGTGTGTGTGTATGTGTGTGTGTGTGTGTGTGTTTATATTTGTCATGTGTGTGCGTTCCGCTGAGTGTATGGGTCATATATATGCAGTGTTTGATCGCGCCAGGTAGTCCCACTTTTTGCGGGTTGGGCAATCGACACTGAATGCGTTGTGATCCGTACTCTGCAACCTGGAGTGCAAGCAATTGCAGCACTGCGGTTTAATTCCCGCGATGTAGTCGGCGCATTCCTCGCGCAAGTGTGGGCCTCCGCAGTGGCTACACTTGTCTACATTCCCGGTGCAGAATTTGCGGCCGTGGCCGAAGGCGAGGCACTTCGTGCATTGGATGAGCGGAGACTGGTCCTCCACTCTGACCCTTTGCAGGTCCAGATAGAGGGCGCCAGCCTCCGTCATCCTCTGCCATACCTTCGGTCTCACCTGGATGACAACGTGAGAGGTCTTAGGATTTCTGGTCCTCTTTTTAAATTTAATTGTCAAATCCATCTCCTCTTGTGATAGACCCATGAAGATGTCGGCGTTTTGAGCGTAAAGGGCCTTAACCATTTCGTTGTCGTCATTGTCCATAAAGACGTCTTTAAGGACGACGAGTGGGTCCTTATTCTTCATGGGCGCTACGATTAACCCATCACCGTGGCTTTTTATCCTTTCTCTCACCTTATCTAGTTCCACTTCCGTATCGCAGCCGAGTATGACTGTGCTATTCTTTGCCTTCCTTATTTTATTTATTTTAAGGCCAGTACCCCTGGCGTCGACCGCTTTCCTCACTCTCGCGAGTACCTCTTCGGCAGTCTCTTGATTGTCCTCGAAGGTCACCGCCATCGAGTGAAGCGCCGGACGACGCCCAGGTTTTGTTGCTGCGGCGCTGGCATATGTTTGGGGAACCATGTTGCTCTCAGCTGTCAACCCTTTTGTTATCTGGCTTATTTGTGTTTTGGCTTCGACGACGTCTCTGGCGACAGTACCAGCCAGATCTTCAAAGAGAGCCTGCGTCCGTCCCACGACACCTTCGGTCGATTTAACTATTTCGGCTTTGGTCTCTTCGAAATTTTTGAACATATGTTCGAGGATGTCAGCGCCTCGATCGTCGTTTCCTATATTAAGTTCTGATATTTCATGCTTCAGGTTAACTTCCATTTGACTAAGCCGTGAAGTTAGTGTGTTTTCCACCTCTTGCAATTTTCCCAGCAGTTTTTCTTCTTTGTTAGAAGATGACGCTACTGTATGTATGCTAGTCCCGGACGCCGCTGCTTCCAGACACTTCATCCGCTTACTCAACTCAAAGAGTATGCGGATACTTTTGTCCGATTGTGACTCCAGGAAGGACTTGATGTCCCGCCTCATCTGAGGGTACTGCTGAACCTTTGAGGGTATATCCTCAAACGTCTTCATCACTTCCTGGAGTAATTGGTCGCTCGGTGTGTCAGCATAGTACTGCTGCTGCTTTCTATACAGGTCCATATTATCAAGCGACCTTCTTTTTGTTTCCGGTCTTTTAATGAAAGTCCTGGCAGCGTCCGGCATTACCGAAGGTGAGGTAGCGGGGCTGGGAATTTGAGGTTTTTTGGCAGCGCCAGATGTTGTTGGTGTATGGAACATTGTGTGTATGTGTGTGAGAGAGTGTGATGTAAGTGTGATGTGATGCAGTGCGAGTACAGCGGGGAAAGTTGTCGAGTGTATATGTCTGTCGGACCCTGTATAGGGGGGTCAGTGTCCAAATGTAAATGTTAATACAGTGCAATTAAAATTATAAATTAATAAAGATATATTTTTTTAGTGTCGAAGTTTAGTCGAAGTTAGTTTAGTAGATTTCTAAATCTAGCTAAGTCGATTTAAAAAATTTTGTAGTCCCTTATGTACCTGTTATAAATAATGGTTGTCTATTCTATGACAAAGAATACTAAAATATTTTTAGTTGATTGAATTATCTAATTGAAGTCGAATTCGAGCTCAAAAATTTGTCTATCTCCCTTGGTTTACTGGATACGGCCCTGGGTCGTGCAAAACATTATTTCCCTTTTCAACACTGCCCGATATATCGGGTAAAATTTGTTATTAAATTTTTTAAGTTTAGGTCTATTTTTTCTGCTGAAAAAAGAGTTTTTCCAAAAATTTAAAAACGTGGAGGGTGGTTTTTAACCACGCTCTATCCAGTCCTTATAAGAAAATCTCGAATTTATTATTATCTAAAAAGTAGATTTTCAGATCGCGATCTCCGCGACAGCCTCAATTTGCGGGTGAACTCTGATGTAAACAAAGATGCTAACGAAGATCGCGATTCGAAAAATTGTCCAAAATTCACCATTTAAAAAGTAATGTGTTCCTTATGACCTAAACTATACTATACTTATATTATAATTTGCGCGCCGTGATTTTTTTTTACCCTCTTCAAAGGGGTTTGCTTTGGTGTCACTTTCCCGCCCAACCGCAAAAAGCCTTGTTTTTATAAATTAACTAGATTAATTAGAAAACAAAATTAAACTTTCTTCAGAGGTCTATTTTTGAACACTTTTAACAAAATTAATTTTTAAAATATTATCGGTAGGGGGGTGTAACTCCATTTATATTGAACTGATTATTTAGTACACTATTCAAAATTAATTTCTTAATAAACTACACATTCAAAAAAATCTAAAAATTTGGAGAATTTAATTTTAAGGGGTCTACTTTATAATAAAAAAATAAAAAAGGGGGGTTGTCGATTTACTTTAGCTGGAAAATGACACCAAAGATTTTCAAAATTTTGTCGACCTTTAAAGCTTCACTGTGTTGTCCCGGGTTGTCTGATCTCGATGATCCAGGTGTCAAAAGATTCGCCTTGTCAAGACGCTTCTATTGGTGTGCCACACGCCTGTCCAGGTGTCCTGGGAGTCGATCTCGGTAGCACGTGGTTTTCAGAAATTCCGGATTACACTGGCTGTTTTCCACCGGAAAAATCCTGGGTATAGTCCAGAAGGTAGGGCTCGACGAGACGATTATTTAGACCCCAAAAAAGTGGGGGGTCGTCGATCTAGTTTTGTCAGCGTATCACAAAAACATACAAAAAATTTAGTTTTTGAACCACAACTTTCTCTCACTTTCACTTATTTCCAAGCGGTTTTCACGGTTGTGTTCCTCTCACTGAGACGCGTATTTTGATACTACACACTTGTATCTTCGCGCGAAAAAACCATTTTTCGTAATTTTAAGTTGCGGAGCGTGGAAAAAACGTGGCGCTCGCGGTCGTGGCTCAGCGTTTCGCCGGTTAGGTTAGGTTAGGTTAGGTTAGGTTAGGTTAGGTTAGGTTAGGTTAGGTTAGGTTAGGTTAGGTTAGGTTAGGTTAGGTTAGGTTAGGTTAGGTTAGGTTAGGTTAGGTTAGGTTAGGTTAGGTTAGGTTAGGTTAGGTTAGGTTAGGTTAGGTTAGGTTAGGTTAGGTTAGGTTAGGTTAGGTTAGGTTAGGTTAGGTTAGGTTAGGTTAGGTTAGGTTAGGTTAGGTTAGGTTAGGTTAGGTTAGGTTAGGTTAGGTTAGGTTAGGTTAGGTTAGGTTAGGTTAGGTTAGGTTAGGTTAGGTTAGGTTAGGTTAGGTTAGGTTAGGTTAGGTTAGGTTAGGTTAGGTTAGGTTAGGTTAGGTTAGGTTAGGTTAGGTTAGGTTAGGTTAGGTTAGGTTTTTTTTTTTTTTTTTTTTTTTTTTTTTAATCTCGTCCCCTGACTATACTATTCTCAGGGTTCGTTTTTGCCCTATGCTCTGTTTATACACGTTTTACTTATTCACCTAATGGAATAAAATATAATATATAAACCTTTTATGTGGAATTAGGACGTGTTGGGGTTATATCCTATGCTTCTACACTATCTTGCTTATCCTAAATAATTTTTTCAATGCCCTTTATTTTTGTGGGCGAGTACCAAGTACTCATTATTACTATTTCACATACATTTTATTTACATCTTATTTTTCTAGTTATTATGCTAGTGTCTACTTTATTTATTCATTAATTACTGCCAATGCAATATCTTTATCTATCTTAATTCTAATTTATGTTACTCTTAGGATAAGCTTTAACTTTATTACTTAATAGCTAGTTTACAATTATTATTTTTATTCTTATTTCTATTTGTTTCTTACTATTACTTTTTTACAAACTTTTATACAGTATTCTAGAAACTGCTCTTGTGTTTCTTTTTGGGATATTAGCTTCTGGAAATTTTCTGTTTTAATTGTTACGCCTATTAATTGTTCTATATTGAATCTCTCAGGCCCGGATATTGGGCACTCCGTTAATATGTGTGGGATCGTCTCCGGCGTACCACCGTCACAAGGACACGCTGGGCTCTCCTTGCACCTGAACCTGGCCAGGTACTCGGAGAAGCCACCGTGTCCAGTCAGAATCTGTGTCATAACACCTGTCGGTTTAATTGTGTCTATTATTTTCTTTGCAGCTGCTGCATTAGGGAAAAATAGTTTTGTAGTCCCTGCTGTTGTGCCTGCCTCATATCTTTCGCTCCATTCGTCGATGGATTCTTCACGAATCCGTCTTTTCACGAATGCTATAGGGCACTTATCGTATTCAGGCTTTGCTTTCTTTTTCGCTGCTTCTTTTGCCAGTTGATCGGCTCTTTCATTTCCTTCAAGTCCGTTGTGAGCTTTTATCCAGTGTAGAGTAATCTGCTTTTTCTGGAGTTTAATGTTGTTTATGTTTTTAGTGATTTTTGTGACTAAAGGGTGTGTGCTGTTCACATTTTTGAGTATATCTAGCGAAGATCTCGAATCACTGAAGATTCCAAAAGAGTCCTCAGAACATCTTAGGATCTCCTCAGTGGCGCTATTTATCGCGAATAGCTCGGCCTGAAAAACTGTGCAGCAGGACATCAGCTTCAGCTTTTTGTGTTTTTGTTCTTTTCCCTCTATCCATTTAGTATATGCAGCGCCGACGAATCCGTCAATTTTACTTCCATCTGTGTAGAACTGGACGTTGCATTTGTCTATTGCAATCTTAGTTTGCTCGTCGTTTTCCAGGTTCTCATATTTGATGATTAGTCTCTCGGCAGGGTGTTCCATCACAGTGACAGGCTCCATCCTTTCTATTTCCCAATCGCCAATTATGGCTGTGGGGTAACCCTTTCTGGCCATGTACAGGGTTGCTGCTTCTTTTACCCTAAGGTCCAGTGGCAGCAGTCCTGTCAACAAGAGCCCCGCGTTGAGGGAGACTGTACGGTATGCTCGGCAAAGTTTTTGAACGAATCCCCTCTGTACTACGCCAAGACTCTTGCGAACCGATACCCTCTCTGCAGCCGGTGCCCAGGCACTTGCCGCATACAAGATAATGGGCTCCACCACCGCGGTGTAAATCACACGGATTACATCGGGGTGGAGCCCCCAGCTTACTCTCGCCGCCCTGGCAACCTGTTTGTAGATCTGTATGGCTTTGTTTGTTGCTGTCTTTACATGGTTGTTGAATGTTAGCTTTTTGTCTATGATCAAACCTAAAATTTTTATTTCATCGCTCATTTGTATTGTTGTACCTCCCATGTTAAGTTTTGGTGCGTCAAATTTTAGTTTCTTAGTAATGAGCATGGCTTTGGTCTTGTGGGGTGCAAACTTCAATTTGTTGTTTTTTCCCCATTTTTCAACAGAAGACAGCACTCTGTTTGCTGTCCTCTCTATGCCCAACCCTGTCTCGCCATCAAATACAAGCACGACGTCATCGGCGAACGCCTGGCAATAGACACCCTCGTTCTCCAATTTCTTCAGCAGGGGGTCCAACAGCAAATTCCATAGCAGGGGTCCGCCGATTGATCCCTGCACACATCCTATCTCAGTTTTCTTTTTATATTCTTGACCAGCATATCTAACTCCGACTCTTCTGTCTTCCAGATAGCTATCCAGGACCTTCCGCAAATTTATCGGGCAATTTTCTTCGGCTAATCTGAGTCTGATGGCAGGCCACCATGCCGAGTCGAAGGCCCCTTCAATGTCCAGTGAGACCATAGTAATGAGTTTCTTTTCCTTCAACTTCTTTCTAATATGGCTCACCAAATCGTAAAGGGCATCCTCCGTACATCTCTGGGGCATAAACCCATATTGCCTTTTACTTAATTTTGGAAGGATATGCCATTTAATTCTATTAAATGTCATTTTCTCCAATACTTTCCCGAGTACCGGTAGAAGGCCTATCGGTCTATATGCCTTGGGGTTTGTATAATCTGTTTTCCCGGGTTTCCTCAGCACAACTACAGTGGCTTCCTTCCAAATTGTTGGAAAGCAACCCAGCTCAAGACATTTGTTCATTGTAGCTAGAAGCAGATTTGGATCTTCTGACATTATCTGCTCACAAATGTCCGCTGTGAAGCCGTCCGCACCTGGAGCTTTTTTAGGGTTGAAACTCTTCATCGAGGCTTGTAGCTCGTCCCATGTAAACGACGGGTCATGCTCATCATGGTCCTCGTTTATCTGTTTGGCCATACTCCTTACTTTGCGATGGTATGAGTTCTCCCCTTCTTCGGTATCGTTTGGATAAAAGGTATTAGCCAGCAGTTGTGCCGATTCTTCCGGTTCTAGGCATTTCCCGTCCTTGATCAATGGCATATCCTCCGGTTGTCTCGATGTTTTCCTAATGACCCTATATATTCCTTCCCATACTCCTTCTGTGTCCTGTTTATTGCAGAAGTTCTTCCAGCTTTCTACTTGTGCAGTTTTTACTTCATTCTCATATTTTTCTTTTGCTTCTAGATACTCTTTTATCACACTCTCCCTCCGGATTGGGGCTGCGCATCGGATTCTTCGTTTCTTCGTGATCACGTCTTTCTTCAATCTCCGGAGTTCATCGGACCACCATGGTAAGTTAACTTTTTCTTTTTTCTTCTTCATTGGTATTACTTTTTTACATGTATCGGTTATTGCTTTAGTATATGTCTCTATAAACTTTTCCAATTCATTTCTAGTTTTAATTTGTTGAACTTTATCTAATTGTATGTTGTAATCTTTTTTTGTTTCAGTCAACTTTTTGTGAAATTTTTCCCAGTCCGCTTTCTTCGTGTTGTATAATCTAGTCGTTCTCACTATGTCTTTCGCTCTTTGTCTTTGAAGTTTAATCTTCATTGTAATCACACCATGATCCGAGCTGATGAAGTCCTTCACTTCCCAGTCCTCAACAAGGTCGTAAATATTCTCTGAGCAGAGAGTGATATCTACGAAGCTTTTATAAATCTTGCTTCCTCTGATTGTGTAGAAAGTCGGAGTATCCCCGGTATTTAGGATTTGCATTCTCATTTCTTCTATAGCTCCTGACACAGATCTTCCTCTACTATCTTCCTTTAACCCTCCCCACCAGGTGCTTTTGGCATTAATATCTCCCCCCATAATTATTTTCTTTGTGCCCAATTCTGTTTTTATTTCTCTTAATTTTTCTAGGTAGGGGTCGATTGGCTGGTCAGGCTCGAAGTAGAATGCTACGACATACATTTCCCATGAAGCTATTTTGACTCTTACCATCGAGATGTTGTTTGTGGTAAAGTGTGGAATCATATTTACCTCGAGGTCTTTATTAAATACGGCTATTGCTGTTTTTACCGTTCCCTCGTCCGTCCCATTTCTTTGGTATATTTTTACACCTCTGTAGTCCCTCATAAAGCTTCCTCCACCGACATAGGGTTCCTGGATCATAGCAATGTCAATTTTCTCCCTGTTCGCCTCAATCATTAATTCGTCAGTTGCTAGTTTTTTGCGCTGTAAGTTAATCTGGGCTATATTTATAGGGAGGTATTTTGTTGTCTGCTGTTCGTACCTGAGCGTGCCCTTAGCAATAGGCTATGGTCAAACGTGCCAGCTCATCCCGTTTTTGTCGGGTTGGGCAATTATAACTAAAGGCATTATGGCAAACTTGGTCTAGTTTGTCTCTAGTACAATTTTTACATGTGGGTGGTATATCTGCGAGCCAATCTGCACACTCGGTTCTCAGGTGGGGTCCTCCACAATGGCTACACAGGTCTGTGGGCTCTTTGCAGAAGCGTTTACTGTGACCATACCCCAAACAGCGAGTACACTGCACAAGTGGAGATTGGTCTTCCGCTTTGACCCGCTGAAGATCAATATGCAGATATCCGACATCCAAGACTTTACGCCAGATAGCGGGGGAGGTGCTGATCACGATGTGATTCGTGTGGGGATTCCTGGTTCTTCTTCTGTATTTAATTCCCAACCTGTCCTCCTCGCTGTCCAGACCGCGAAAGATATCCCTGTTCTGGTTCCTCAAAGCCCTGAGAACATCTTCATCAGTATTGACCAGTAGGACGTTTTTGAGGATCAGGAGCGGGTCTTTATTTTTCACCTCCTCGACAACGAGGTCTATTCCCTCTTTTCCAAATCTATCTTTTATTTTGTTCCTTTCTTCTGTCGTTCTGAAGCCCATTATGATTTTCCTATCTTTCGCCTTCCTTACTCTTTCAACCTTAATCCAACCCTCCTTTGCGTCAACCGCCTTTCTAACTCTATCTAAAACCTCTTCTCCAGTTTCCGATTCGTTTTTTGAGGTTACCACCAGTGAGTGTAGCGTATTCCGTTTTGGTAGTGGCTTTTCGTTCAGGGTGGCGGTCGCGCTCGCATATGTTGCAGTACTTTTTAAGCTTTCTTGCTGTCTCTCCATCGCTAGTCTTAGCTCCTCCATTTTTTTGTTGCTTTCTAGCAACAGTTTGCCGTGCTCCTCTATTTTGCTCAATAGCTTAGGATCCTCGCTAACTGTGAAGGTAGAGTCAGTGACCATAGGTACCGCCTCTAGCCCCACAGTTGCGTTCGTTCCGTCTTTAGGCTTTTTTGATTTTAGGGCTGCTTCAGCCTCCTTTACAAGCTGATACAACCGCTCCAGAGCTTCGAAAACCACACTCTTTATTTCTGTTTTGGTATTTCGAGAGGCGTTAAGGTGTAGCTTGCCCTTGTGTAGGCAGGCTCTTGCCTCCGCAATACGGTCCGCGTTCTTTAATTTTTGTGGACTGTGGGTTCCGGTTGATGGTCCAAGTCCGGCTGCGGCTGAAGCGTCCCGCGATGGAGTTAGACGAGCTTTCGGGTTTGTAGCAGGGCCAGTCTGCTTCGTCATGCATGTCATTGATGGAGTAGGATCAGCGTTTGCCGCTTCCCACTCGCCTATACTGCGTCTAACATTGAGAGCCCCTTCATCCAAATTTGGGGACGAGTTGTCGCTTTTCGGTGGGGGAGTCCTGATTCCGAACATATTGAAGGTGTGCGTCCGTGTATACCGTGAGCAAAAGGTGCAAGTTTATTTTAGAAAAAGTTTGTAAAAGTTTTATTGTCAATAAAAGAGAATTATCTTCTAATGGTAGAAGTCTATCTGTAGAGTCTCAGACTCAGTCAATTAAATGTAAGTAATTGTATCTATTTCTATCTTAATCTAATCTTGGGGGTATGCGTCCGTATACACCGCAAGCAAAGAATATAGATTTATTCTAATAAAAGTTTGTGAAAATATATATTAAGTCAATAAAAAGAAAAGTATCCTCCAATGGTAGAAGTCTTCGTAGTCACAGACTCGGTCAATTAAATATAAGTAAGTATATCATAAGCTATTTCTATCTTAATCTAATCTTAAAAATCTATGCTTACTGCTATGCTCGTCTTAAAGGGGTGCGCAGCCCGCTCCGCCCGAGAAAAATAAAGGGGGGGTCTTGCCTGGAAGATCTTGAGTTAGCAGCGGTTGAAGTTCGGAATTTCAACTATTTATAACTTCGGATTGCGATGATATAAAATTTTTCTAAATGCACTATTATATTGTCCGTGGAGGCGCCCAGCTGGAGTTCAAACTTCAGCTCCCCGTAACGTCGGGATCCGACACCACAGAACCACGTGGTTTATGGTTTTTCCGTTTTCCCGGCTGATTTCCCGCCCGAAAGTTTTCCTACAGCCTTAGGGTGAAGGGGACAGTTATCGTTCACACTTATCACTAGTTATAACTATAATTTTACACTTATCTACTTAGTATTTCACAATTTTGTCTTTATTTTTAGAGGTTATAAACACATATTATGCGATAACTTTTTTATTAGTGGTTTCTGGGTGATGCGGTTTTCACTATTGTATTTGACTCTTAAAGGCGCGTCTTTTGGTGTAGCGCACTCCTGCCTCACTGCCCCAGGACCGGGACCACGTGTTCGCGTGGGTTTATGAAAAACGCCGTATCACTGGAAATGCTCCCCGGAAAAATCGGCGAGTGGTGTCGTTCTGTTGCCCGTGCGAGCGCCGACCTCGGCGCACCAAAAAACTCACAGGTCGTCGCTTAAAATCCAGAGAAAAATCCACATTTATGTCCCGAGCACGTGGTCGCAAATTGTTTTCCACCTTATCTCTTTCCACAGATTTGTCCGGATGATGCTCTTTACAGTTTCGCGTCTGCCTCGTCAGGGCGCGTCTTTTGATGTATGACACACCTGTCGGACTGCCCTGTATCTGGGACCACGTGGCCACGTGGTTTCGCGAAAAAGTGTTTTATCTCCGGATGCTTTCACCGAAAAATTCCGAAATTGGGGTAGGAGGTGGGTGGCACTATGCGCTATAATACTACACTTTAAAAACTGCACCTTGTAGATCGATATCGAGCAGCGCACGCCGCTTTGTGTTCTGAGCACGTGGTTTTTCCAGTTTTTCCGAAATAACTCCTGAACCCGTTGTCTCCGGAGCACGCGGCTTTCACTGTCGAGTTCCTCGTGACTGTCCGCTTCTTTTGAGACCACACTCACTGCAATCCGTGCACTTTAAACTATTTATCGGATTTTTTGAACGCGGAGCGACGTATTTTCGTGGCGCTCGGGCTCGCGGTTGCGCTGCGACTGGGGTTAGGTTAGGTTAGGTTAGGTTAGGTTAGGTTAGGTTAGGTTAGGTTAGGTTAGGTTAGGTTAGGTTAGGTTAGGTTAGGTTAGGTTAGGTTAGGTTAGGTTAGGTTAGGTTAGGTTAGGTTAGGTTAGGTTAGGTTAGGTTAGGTTAGGTTAGGTTAGGTTAGGTTAGGTTAGGTTAGGTTAGGTTAGGTTAGGTTAGGTTAGGTTAGGTTAGGTTAGGTTAGGTTAGGTTAGGTTAGGTTAGGTTAGGTTAGGTTAGGTTAGGTTAGGTTAGGTTAGGTTAGGTTAGGTTAGGTTAGGTTAGGTTAGGTTAGGTTAGGTTAGGTTAGGTTAGGTTAGGTTAGGTTAGGTTAGGTTAGGTTAGGTTAGGTTAGGTTAGGTTAGGTTAGGTTAGGTTAGGTTAGGTTAGGTTAGGTTAGGTTAGGTTAGGTTAGGTTAGGTTAGGTTAGGTTAGGTTAGGTTAGGTTAGGTTAGGTTAGGTTAGGTTAGGTTAGGTTAGGTTAGGTTAGGTTAGGTTAGGTTAGGTTAGGTTAGGTTAGGTTAGGTTAGGTTAGGTTAGGTTAGGTTAGGTTAGGTTAGGTTAGGTTAGGTTAGGTTAGGTTAGGTTAGGTTAGGTTAGGTTAGGTTAGGTTAGGTTAGGTTAGGTTAGGTTAGGTTAGGTTAGGTTAGGTTAGGTTAGGTTAGGTTAGGTTAGGTTAGGTTAGGTTAGGTTAGGTTAGGTTAGGTTAGGTTAGGTTAGGTTAGGTTAGGTTAGGTTAGGTTAGGTTAGGTTAGGTTAGGTTAGGTTAGGTTAGGTTAGGTTAGGTTAGGTTAGGTTAGGTTAGGTTAGGTTAGGTTAGGTTAGGTTAGGTTAGGTTAGGTTAGGTTTGGTTAGGTTAGGTTAGGTTAGGTTAGGTTAGGTTAGGTTAGGTTAGGTTAGGTTAGGTTAGGTTAGGTTAGGTTAGGTTAGGTTAGGTTAGGTTAGGTTAGGTTAGGTTAGGTTAGGTTAGGTTAGGTTAGGTTAGGTTAGGTTAGGTTAGGTTAGGTTAGGTTAGGTTAGGTTAGGTTAGGTTAGGTTAGGTTAGGTTAGGTTAGGTTAGGTTAGGTTAGGTTAGGTTTGGTTAGGTTAGGTTAGGTTAGGTTAGGTTAGGTTAGGTTAGGTTAGGTTAGGTTAGGTTAGGTTAGGTTAGGTTAGGTTAGGTTAGGTTAGGTTAGGTTAGGTTAGGTTAGGTTAGGTTAGGTTAGGTTAGGTTAGGTTAGGTTAGGTTAGGTTAGGTTAGGTTAGGTTAGGTTAGGTTAGGTTAGGTTAGGTTAGGTTAGGTTAGGTTAGGTTAGGTTAGGTTAGGTTAGGTTAGGTTAGGTTAGGTTAGGTTAGGTTAGGTTAGGTTAGGTTAGGTTAGGTTAGGTTAGGTTAGGTTAGGTTAGGTTAGGTTAGGTTTTTTTTTTTTTTTTTTTTTTTTTTTTTTTTTTTTTTTTTTTTTTTTTTTTTTTTTTTTAAATTCTGTCTACCTCCAACATGATCGGAGCCTGTTCTAACAAGTTCTCTTTCATTCCAGTTCTCGCAAGTTTTCTTCTCGTACTTTCATGCTACATACCATCTTTCTTTCGTTCATCACCATTCGCTACTTTCTGGGTGGGATTCCCGACTACATTATACTACTACGCTACGCTAACTACTTTTCATCATTTTCTTTATTTATATTCTTAGGGATTTATGTACAGGTTGGTATTTAAATAAGAAACTACACAACACAAAGAACGGCACAGGGGTCAGTTTTGTTTCTCTTTTTTGTTTTATACTTTTCTATCTTATATTATACTATTTGCATTACTTTCTATTTTATGTTTATCTTAATATATAACTTATATTATGTAAACATAATTTACTTATACTAATTTATTTCTTTTTGTCACTTTTTCTACAATTTTTGTACAGTATTTCATAAATAATTCTCTATTATTCCCCGCAATTAGCTCTTGAATCATATCCACTGTCAGGTTGTGCTGCACTCTTTGCTCAAATTCAAACCTCTCCACTGCGTGGATCGGACACACCAAGAGCAAGTGCTGTACTGTCTCTGCTTGTGCTGGGTCGCAGATGCACGATGGACTCTCCTTGCACTTAAAGCGACTAAGGTATTCGGAAAATCCACCGTGCCCCGTCATGATTTGCGTAGTCAGGTAAGTCGGTACAAGTTTTCGTACAATTTTATAGGCCGCCTTCGCGTCCGGGAAGAACAGTTTGGTAATTGACGCCGTTTCTCCGGAATTGTACCTGCGGTTCCATTCATCAAGCGTGGCCGCACGAATACCACGCTTGATGTATGCAATCGGGCATCGGTCGTAATCCGGTTTGCGTTTGGTATCTACAGCCGCCCCTTTGGCGAGCTCATCTGCTCTTTCATTGCCTTCCAACCCTACGTGTGCCTTGATCCAGTGCAAGCGTATGGTTTTTCCTTCACGAGATATGCGTTTGATATTTTCTCTGGCTTGCACTGCCAGGGGATGGAGGCAACTATAGTTTTGTATAGTTTGGAGAGCTGCCATGGAGTCGCTGTAAACACCAAACGTTCTGGCTCTGATGGTCATGGCCTCTTTAGTTGCTACGCACAGCGCCAAGAGCTCCGCTTGGTAAACTGTGCAGAAACTGGGCAGTACGAGTTTGCGAGTTTTTATTTCAGCCTCGCTGTTCCAGACTGAGAGCGCAGCCCCAACTCCGTGGTTGATTTTACTACCATCTGTAAAGATTCGAATGTCGAATGCACTATGCATTTCGACATCGTCTTGGTCAACCAAGCGGGTAACCCCTATTCTAGTGCACTCTGCAGGATGTGGCATCCCGGCCGCTGACGTCATCTTCTCCACCTCACGGCCACACAGTTCCGGAACCGCTGAGCCCCTCCTGGCCCTGTACAGTGCAGCGACCTCTCGCACTCTAAGATCAAGGGGGAGCGTACCCGCCAGGATGAGCGCTGAGTGGAGAGAGACTGTACGATATGCTCTGCAGATCTTCTGTGCTATGCCTCTCTGCACAATTCCCAGCTGTTTCTGGGTACCCAGCTTGTTTACCGCGGGTGCCCACACGCTGGCCGCATATAAGATAACGGGCTCCATGACAGCTATATAAATTGTCCGAATTACCTCTGGGTGGAGCCCCCAGCTGGCTTTCGCGGCTCTGGACAGTTTCTTATAGATATTTATAGCCTTGCGGCAGACATTCGAGACGTGGCTGTTGAAAGTCAACTTGTCGTCAATGGTGACACCTAGCATTTTTATTTCTTTGACCATTTCGATGCTGGCTCTTCCCATGCTCAGTCTTGGGGTGTCGTACTTAAGCTTCCTAGTTATGGTAATGGCCTTGGTTTTATGTGCCGCGAATTTGAGCTTATTTCTGACTCCCCATTCCCGAGCATGTTTGAGTGCAGCATTAGCTTTCGTTTCGATCTCTAATGCGGTGTCTCCATCGACCACAAGCACGACATCGTCTGCGAATGCCTGGCAGTAGTCCCCTCTCCGTTCGAAGCTGCCCAACAGTGGATCTATTAGCAGGTTCCATAGGATGGGCCCTGCCACGGATCCCTGTACGCAGCCTTTACTGGTTTTCTGAGTGTGTGTTTTTCCAGCATATCTCACGGAGACCTGCCTGTCCCTTAGATAGCTGGCCATTACTCGCCTTAAGCCGATCGGGCACTGTACCTCCGCCAGACGCACCCGAATTGCAGGCCACCAGGCGCTGTCAAAAGCTCCCTCTATATCGAGCGATATCAACGTTACAATTTTCTTCCTATCGATTTTGTTACGGATATGCTTGATGAGTGTATAGAGGGAGTCCTCAGTACTCCGCTGCGGCATAAATCCATATTGGCGCGTGCTAATTCTCGGTATTAGGTGATGTTTCAGACGAGCTACCAGCATCTTCTCGTATATTTTTCCAAGGATAGGGAGCAGTCCGATTGGCCTGTATGACTTGGGGTTGGTGTAATTTTCCTTCCCAGGCTTCCTTAGCACTATCACTGTGGCCTTTTTCCATATTTTGGGAAAGTAGTTCTGTTCCAGGCATTTATTAAGTAAAGTGAGGAATACCTCTGGGCTGCTTTTAATAGCTTGACAACAGATATCTGCCGTAAAGCCATCTGCCCCTGGTGCCTTCTTAGAGCTGAAGGACTCGCTTGCCCGTTCTATTTCTTCCATTGTGAATGCTGGTTCGCAAAGTTCATTTTGTTCGCCATCATCCACCCTGGAAGCCTTTTGCCGGATACTGCTATGGTGTTCGTCGTCGTTGCTGATCGAGTCTTCTGGATAAAAAGTCTCTGCCAGCAACTCGACGGACTCTTGTGCGGTCAGTGTTTTCCCATCCTTTTGCAGGAGCGAATCCTCAACTCTTTTTGTCACTCTCCCTATTACCCTGTAGATCCCTTCCCATATTCCTTCCTTGTCTTGTTTCTTACAGAATTCTTTCCAGCTTTCAGTTTGTGCTTTGGCTGCTCTGATCTCATATTCTTCTTTTGTTTGCAGGTACTCTTCAACTACCCTCGTTCGCCGTACGTGAGCTGCACATCGAATCCTGCGTTTCTTGGTGGCAACGTTTCGCTTCATCTCTTCGAGCTCTTTGGACCACCACGGTAAGGTAAAATACTCTTTCTTTATCTTTTTTGCTAGGGTCAAGTTGCATATTTCTGTTATTACTTCTGTTATTTTGTTTACTATATATTCAATTTGGTCTATTGTATGTATTGATTCTATTTCTGTTCCTGTTATTTGGTTGTTTTGCAAGGATTGTCTGAGTTTTTCACAAAACTCAGGCCAATTTGCTTTTTTGGTGTTAAATAGTCTAGTCGTCCTTTCAATTCTAATTCCTTTTGATTTTTCTAAATAGATATTGAAGAGTATTCCGTTGTGGTCGGAGCTCGTGAGGCCCTCTTCGATTTTCCAGTCGTCCACCAAGTCCAGAACTTCGATTGTGCATGCAGTGATGTCTACGTAGCTGCTGTAACGTTTGCCACCTCTTACTGTGTCGAACGTCGGGATTTTCCCTGTGTTCAGCACGGCGAAGTTCATTTCAGTAAGGGCACTCTGCAGGTCCTCCCCCTTGTGGTCAGTGACCGGACTTCCCCACCACGTGCTCTTGGCGTTTGTATCACCGCCGATTATCCAGCCGCCAGGACCTATCTCTTCTCTTATTCTGGAAAGCTGTGCCATATAGGGCTCTACTGGTTGGTCAGGTTCAAAATAAAAGGAAATAGCTGTGATCTTCCATGCACTGGTGTTGATCCCCACTACCACGATGTTGTTGGTAGTGAGTTCTGGGTATTGTGTGACGTTTAATTCGTTGTCGAATACGACTATTGCCGATTTCACCACACCCTCTGCTTCACCTGTCCCTTGGAAGATCCGCATCCCTGCATGACCTTTCATTACCCTGTCTCCACCTATATAGGGCTCCTGCAGTAGAGCTATATCAATTTTACGCTTCACTGCTTCCATGAACAGCTCATTTGTGGCCAATCTTTTTCTCTGCAAATTTGCTTGCACCACTTGATAGAATGTCCGCTGATTTTGGGGGCCTTTAGCACTGATGGTAGGCTATGGTCGATCTTGCTATTTTGTCCCACCTCTGTCGTGTCGGGCACGCATGGTCAAACGCGTTATGTTCGGTGTCTTCTAGGTTTGCCTTTGTGCAGTTATAGCACTTGGGCGGCACGGCCTTTGAAAGCCACTCCACACACTCGGCTCTTAGGTGAGGACCTCCGCAGTGGCTGCAGAGGTCGGCAAGCTCAGCACAAAAGCGCTTGCCGTGCCCAAAACTCAGGCAGCGGGTACACTGTACGAGCGGGGATTGGTCCTCTATCCTGATACGCTGCAGGTCAATATGTACGTACCCTCTGCTCATCGCTCTTTGATAGATGGTCGGCGAGACACTAATTATTATATGACCAGTATGAGGGTTTCTTGATTTTTTCTTGTATTTTATTTCCATACGGTCTTCCCTTTCGTCGAGACCCTGAAAAACATCCTTATTCTGGTTCCTCATTGCCTTGTGTATGTCCTCGTCTGTATTTATATTTAATACATTTTTGAGGATGAGGAGTGGATCTTTATTTTTTACCGTCTCGACATTTAGGTTTACTCCGTCGCTCACCAGCTTGTTTTTTAGTTTTTCTCTGTCTTCTTTCGTACCCAACCCTATTATTATTTTCCTGTCTTTAGCCTTCCTTATTTTTTCCACCCGAATCCATCCTTCCTTAGCGTCTATCGCATTCCTAACCCTACTGAGAACTTCCTCGCCAGTTTCTTTGTCGTCACTGGAGGTGACCACCACTGAGTGCAGCGTGCTTCGCGCAGGGCCTTGCTTTACGCTCATTTCTACGGTTGGCGTCGCGGTCACGCTGGCATAGGTCAGTGTTGACATCTTCTCCAGGGTCTCCTTCTGTTTTTCCAACGTTTCCCTAAGCTCTACCATTTTTTTAGTGTTCTCCAGCAACAGGTTTGTATGTTCCTCGATTTTAGTCGCCAGTTCATTCGTGTCTGGGCTTAGTGTAAATGTTGTGTCTGAGGTAGACAGTTCCCGCATCACCTCTCGGCTTCCGCTGTTCCTCTCTTTTGATTTTTCTTTTTTGAGTTCGATCTCTGCCTCTTTAACCAGCTGGTACATTCGGTCCAGTGCTCCAGCCACTTCGCTCTTAATATCTGTTTTTAAATTTCGGGAGTTGTTCAGATTCATTTTGCCTTTGACGAGGCAGGCCTTCGCTTCCGCTGTTCTGCTTGCGTAATTTGGTGCTTTTGGGCTCAGTACCTTCCGCAGCGCTGGCTGCTTAGTGTTCTGTGCCGATTTAGATTCTGCTGGTCCTGCCTGCGTCGTTTTGCCCTCTGAGATGCTAGAAGAGTCTCGCTTGGTCCCTTCCCATTCCGATATGCTCTTGCGAACATTGGTTTCAGTGGCTTTTGAAGTGCCAGGTGACTGCACGTGACCTACATTACCTTTGGCTGGGGTCCTAATGGCATGCATTTTTCGTGTCAAAAGTGTTGTAGCAAAAATTGTAGAAAAATAACAATTTGTCTAATAGGTTTAAAGCGCAAGCCCGAAAAGTTTACCGGGATTTATAATTATTGATCAGGTAATAATGGCAATTTTACAATTAAAAGTTTGTAAAAGTTTTACAATGTTTCGCCTAGATTGCCTATAGTAAATATAACATAATATTGAAAGTCATCGACTTTGTCGTTTTGTTGTGCTTATTTTGTATATATAATAATAGTTTGAGTCACAGACTCAGTCGATACTTAATCCTAAGTTTTGTGCTTTGCACGGTCTCTATTTTATTTACAGAGTTTTTTGCTCTACATAGAGTCGTAAGGTGTTGTGTTTTCTACACAAGTACATGAAATATACTTTGGAAGGGTCAAGTCTAAGTCAAAAATTTGGTATAGAGCACGGTTTTGGAGTTTGTTTTACCGCTTACGTAGAGCCGCTCTATCATATATTGGCAGGTAGCCCTCCTTGAGCTCTTTACAATGAGCCCAAACTCGGCCCAACTCCGCCCACGAACACCGGAGCTACGGCTGTTCAAAAATTTTTTGGTATCAATAGAACATTTTTGGAGAAAAATTTTTTGAGTTAAAACGTTGGTCAGGGTTGTGTCAAGCACCCGGTCGAAAACCCCGCCGCTATAAGCCCACTGGTTGCAAAGATATCTAAATTTAAAAAATTTCAATATGGCGTCCAATATGGCCGCTTAAGTCATGAATTTTTGATTTGTGGTCCGAAACTAGTCGAGTTTGGGCTCGTTTTATAGGGGCTTCTCTCAGGGTCGCGAATATTTATATAACAATAAAAACCAACTGACCTCCGATTTAATATTTCTAAAAGTAATAAATTTTTTCCTTAAAGTGGTTATAAAAGTACAATTTCAGTCCAATAATTTCAAATTAGGCGTCAAAGTTATGCTAAATTTTTAACACTACAATAATATTTAAATTAATATGTTCTAGATTTTTTATAATTATTTTTTAAATGCAGTTGAAAATTTGTAAAATTTTGAAAAATTATTTTCTCCGGAATTTTCTGAAAGAAATTTCTGATTTTTTCAACAATGTTGCAGGTATATGTAAGCTTTAATATGACTAAGAAAAAACTATATGTTATAGATCGTTCTAAAAAGATAGAAAATTTCGAATATTTCCGAATTTTCAAAATTCAATAACTTAAAAACGGCTTAACTTTTTTCAGGTCTTGAAACGGTTTTGGGCTTCCCTCGTCTGCCTCCACCAGTAAGTATTTTCAAATTTTCCAAAATGGCCGCCGATCACTGACCACGTGCCACGTGGTTTTTGTTTTTTTCGGTGATTTCTCGGCCGTCTCTGGCCGAAAAATTCCAAATTTGGTATTGGATTGTAGGGTTCAACAAGCCCGTCAGGATAGCAGTAGAAAAACTGTAGGTCACAGCGATAAAACGCGCGGCGCACGCGGTCAAAGTTTCGGAATTCTGCAATTTCCGAGTTTTTCCACGGAAAATCGTCCAAATTTCACTGCGATCCAAAATAAACTTTCACCAACAGGTTCGCCGCACTTTTCCACAAATTTTGGTGTATCACACTGCAATTTTGGTACACTTTTCACCACTTTTCGGAATTTTTAATGATTTTTCGAGCGTAAATCACTGCGGAGCAACTTGGGACGCGCGTGTTCGCTGCGGAGGGCCACGGCTGACTGGTTAGGTTAGGTTAGGTTAGGTTAGGTTAGGTTAGGTTAGGTTAGGTTAGGTTAGGTTAGGTTAGGTTAGGTTAGGTTAGGTTAGGTTAGGTTAGGTTAGGTTAGGTTAGGTTAGGTTAGGTTAGGTTAGGTTAGGTTAGGTTAGGTTAGGTTAGGTTAGGTTAGGTTAGGTTAGGTTAGGTTAGGTTAGGTTAGGTTAGGTTAGGTTAGGTTAGGTTAGGTTAGGTTAGGTTAGGTTAGGTTAGGTTAGGTTAGGTTAGGTTAGGTTAGGTTAGGTTAGGTTAGGTTAGGTTAGGTTAGGTTAGGTTAGGTTAGGTTAGGTTAGGTTAGGTTAGGTTAGGTTAGGTTAGGTTAGGTTAGGTTAGGTTAGGTTAGGTTAGGTTAGGTTAGGTTAGGTTAGGTTAGGTTAGGTTAGGTTAGGTTAGGTTAGGTTAGGTTAGGTTAGGTTAGGTTAGGTTAGGTTAGGTTAGGTTAGGTTAGGTTAGGTTAGGTTAGGTTAGGTTAGGTTAGGTTAGGTTAGGTTAGGTTAGGTTAGGTTAGGTTAGGTTAGGTTAGGTTAGGTTAGGTTAGGTTAGGTTAGGTTAGGTTAGGTTAGGTTAGGTTAGGTTAGGTTAGGTTAGGTTAGGTTAGGTTAGGTTAGGTTAGGTTAGGTTAGGTTAGGTTAGGTTAGGTTAGGTTAGGTTAGGTTAGGTTAGGTTAGGTTAGGTTAGGTTAGGTTAGGTTAGGTTAGGTTAGGTTAGGTTAGGTTAGGTTAGGTTAGGTTAGGTTAGGTTAGGTTAGGTTAGGTTAGGTTAGGTTAGGTTAGGTTAGGTTAGGTTAGGTTAGGTTAGGTTAGGTTAGGTTAGGTTTTTTTTTTTTTTTTTTTTTTTTTTTTTTTTTATAATTACATACTTGTCCTCTAACATAGTCAGAGCCCTTACTTTTCCTTTATATATATTTTTGCTTTTCTTATATTTATTGTTTTATTTATGAAATGTTTCCAAAAAATCAAATTAATGTAAATTAAATTTATCAAATGTCAAAAAGTGTTGCTATTTCCAAAAAATGACTATCCTTAGGGGGGTTCTGGGGTGTTACAAATATATACTAATTATATATTGTCATCCCAGCTTTCTCAGGTCTTATTTTTATTTATTACTTTTTGAGCAACTTTAATAATGTATTCTATAAACTTCTTTTTAAATTCTTTTTCTGTCATCAGTTCTGGTAAAATTTTCTTGTTAAGTTCGACACCCAGCTCCTGTTCCAGGTCATAGCGCTCCCGGGCAAAAATAGGGCACTCCAGCAGTACGTGCGGAACCGTTTCCTCCGCGTCTGGATCGCAGGTGCACGATGAGCTCTCCTTACACCCGAATCTTTTCAGGTATGCAGAGAACCCACCGTGCCCTGTTAGTATCTGGGTAGTAATGCTGGAGTGCTCCATCCCCCTCACGACCGCATATGCCCCCAACGCACTTGGGAAAAACAATTTTGTTCCTGATGCGGTCTCCCCCGACCTGTATCTCCGATCCCACTCGTCAAGCGTCTCCAATCGAATTTGTCGCCTGACGAATGATATCGGACACAGGTCGTAGTCTGGTTTTCGTTTTGACCGCAGAGCAGCTTCCTTGGCCAGTTGGTCGGCTCTTTCGTTCCCCTCCAATCCTACGTGGGCCTTTATCCAGAACAAGGAGACACTCTTGTTCTGGAGCATGCAGCGTCTGATGGTGTCTCTTGTTTCCACTGCTAAGGGATGGGGGGAACTGACGTTGGTGACAGTCTGAAGAGCCGACATCGAGTCACTAAAGATGCCGAACGCAGTCCCAGAGTGATTCAGCGCCTCCCTCACTGCTCTTTGTAGAGCAAGGAGTTCTGCCTGATAGACGGTGCAGAAAGGCGGAAGCGTGAGCTTAAGGGCTTTGGTTTCGGATACCCTATCCCATAAGGATAGCGCTGCCCCCACCTTACCCTCGAGCTTGCTTCCGTCCGTGAAGATTCGAACCTCAAAGTTGTTGTAGTGTTCATATTGTTCCTCGTCTATCAGGCTTTTGAATTCCAGGTTTACTTGCTCTGCAGGGTGTGGCGCTTTTATCATCGGGGCCATGCGTTCCACTTCCCTGTCTCCCAATACTGGCTGTGGCACACCTCGCTTGGCTTTGTAGAGTGTGGCCACTTCCCGGATGCGGAGATCGAGCGGTAGGATCCCAGCCAGCACCAGTGCAGAGTTTAGGGAAACTGTGCGGTAGGCCCTACACAATTTTTGGGCAAAGCCCCTCTGGACCACGTTCAACTGCTTCCGGACTCCAAGTTTAGTCGTGGCTGGTGCCCATGCGCCCGCCGCGTACATTATGATGGGTTCGACGGCTGCGGTGTATATAACTCTGATCACCTCCGGGTGCAGCCCCCAACTCACACGTGCTGCCCTGGCTAGATGTTTATATATCGTAATTGCCTTATTGCATACCTCAGTCACGTGTGTGTTGAAGGTGAGTTTGGCATCCACCGTGAGCCCGAGGATCTTAATTTCTTGGGACAGCTCAATCCCGATCCCACCCATGCTCAGGCGCGGGTTGTCGTATTTTAATTTACGCGTCAGCACCATCGCACAAGTTTTGTGCGGCGCAAATTTTAAGCGATTTCTGACTCCCCACGCCAGAACATGTCCGAGTGCGGCATTGATCCGTCCCTCGATTTCAAGAGCTGTTTCGCCATCGAAGACCATCACAACATCGTCGGCGAACGCCTGGATGTGTTCACCACGACTTTCCTGCTCTTTAAGGAGCGGGTCCAGCAACAAGTTCCATAGTATCGGACCCCCTATCGATCCCTGGACGCATCCCTTGTTGGTGGCTCTTCTGCACTCCTCCCCTCCGTATCTCACCCTGACCACCCTATCACTCAGGTAGCTGCCCATTACCCGCCTCAAATCCACTGGACACTTTTCCTCAGCCAATCGTACCTTAATAGCCGGCCACCATGCACTGTCAAAAGCTCCCTCGATATCCAGCGACACCAGAACGACTATCTTTTTTAAAGAGAGCTTCGCACGGATGTGCTGTATTAAATTGTAGAGGGAGTCTTCTGTGCTCTTTTGGGGCATAAAGCCGTATTGGCGAGTACTTATCCTGGGTAATAGGTAGAATTTGAGGCGAGCAACCAGCATCTTTTCGTAAATCTTCCCCAGGACAGGCAATAGCCCAATCGGCCTGTAAGACTTTGGGACGGTGTACGAGTCCTTGCCGGGCTTTCTAAGCACCACTACTGTCGCCTCTTTCCAGGTCCTCGGAAAATAGTGGTGTGCCAGGCATTTGTTTAAGAGTGCCAGGAAGAAAAAGGGGTCACAGTTCACTGCGTGGGTACATATGTCTGCCGTGAGGCCGTCGGCTCCCGGGGCCTTTTTCGGGTTGAACGACTTTATGGACCGATCAAGTTCACTTTGGGTAAACGGTGGTTCATGCCGCTCACCATGACTCCACTCGTTTACCGTTTTTGCCAGTTCTCTGATATGGCGGTGGTCCACATTGTCTTCCTCCTCTCGGTCCTCGGGGTAAAAAGTCTCAGCCAACAGCTTCACAGAGCCCTCGGCGTCCAGAGTAATGCCCTCCTTTTGAAGAGGCAGGTCCTCCTCTCGTTTGGCAGTTCTCCCCAACACCCGATATATCCCTTCCCAGACACCTTCCCTATCCTGTTTTCCGCAAAACTCCTTCCAACTAGTGGTTTGCGCTTCTTTTACTGCTAGTTCATATTTTTCTTTTTCTTCCAGGTATAGGCCAACAACCATCGCTCTCCGAATCGGCGCCGCGTTCCTGACTCTACGCTTCCTAGTGGCGACCAGCCTCTTCATCCTTGCAAGCTCCTCGGACCACCACGGCACGGTAAGTGTTTTCGTGTTCTTTTTAAAAGGTATTGTGCGTGTGCATGTGTCTGTGATAGCTTGTGTGTATGATTTAATAATTTTGTCTATTTGTTCTGTGTTTTGAGCATTTAATATTTCTTCTGTGGTGAGTTGTGTTTCTTGCATAATTTGAGACAGTTTCTCATGAAACTGCCTCCAATTAGCCTTTTTTGTATTGTAAATTCTGGTGGTTCTGTGTATGTGTATACCTTTTGATTTTATTACATTTATTCCAAATGTAATGCCGTTGTGGTCCGAACCAGTGAGGCCCTCCTCGACGCGCCAGCCGTCCACCAGGTCGAGAATGTCCGCCGAACACGCCGTCACATCTACATGGCTGCTGTACCTTTTACCTCCTCTTATGGTGTCGAAGGTAGGGATATCTCCGGTGTTGAGGACCTGCAGGCCTAGCTCCTCCAGAAAGCCGCACATCTGTTCTCCTCTTTGGTCCTCGTTTGGACTGCCCCACCAAGCGCTTTTAGCGTTGCAGTCGCCCCCAATGATTAACCTGCTTTGCCCCGTCTCAAGCTCAATGCGTTTTAAGTGCTCCAAGTATGGCCCCATGTTTTGGTCCGGTTCGAAGTAATAGGAGACGAGTGTAATATTCCAGGCTCTGGTTCGGACTCCCACCACGACGATGTTGTTCGTAGTGAGTTGCGGGTACTGTATGATGTCTAACTCCGGTTGGTAAATTACTATTGCCGCTTTTACAGTCCCTTCTCCTACTGCAGAGTTCTGGAATATCCTGGTCCCCCGATAGCTCTTCATCTTCTTCACCGAACCCACATAGGGTTCCTGGAGCAGTGTTCCGAGGACCTTCCGTTTTTGAGCCTCCAGCATTAGTTCGTCGGTAGCAAGTTTAGAGCGCTGCAGGTTGACCTGGATGATTTCGAGCTTGGATGTTACAGGCACAACTTTAGCAATACGCTATGGATGCTCGGGCTAGTGCATCCCACTTCCTGCGCACTGGGCACTCGGTACTGAATGCATTATGCTCTGCATTACTGTTTTTTATCTCCCTACAGTTTCGGCAGTGCGGTGCCGTGCCAGCCAGCGACAAAGGGCAGTCGGCGCGAAGGTGTGGGTCGCCGCAGTGGCTGCACAATGGGACAGTAACATTGCAGTGTTTTCTGCCATGTCCATACCCTAGGCAGATAGAGCACTGGACCAGCGGCGATTGGTCGGATACTCGTATCCGCTGCAGATCGACGTGCACCCGACCCGCCGCCGTCAGCCTCTGCCACACCCCAGGGGACACTTGCAGTATGACATGTCCAATGTGAGGATTTCTAGTCCTGCGGCGATATTTTACTGCCAGCCTGGTCTGGTCCGCAGCCAAGTCTCCCAGCAGGTGAGAGTTTTGGTTCTTTAGGGCCTGAGTGACCTCTTCGTCTGTGTGGCAGGACAGGACATCTTTAAGGATTATCAAGGGGTCCTTATTAGTTATATCCTCAACGGTAAGTGCCTCCCCTGACTTTCGGATCCTGTCCTTCACCTTTGTCACCTCTTCCTTGCTGCTGAACCCCACGATCACCTTTTGATCCCTCGCTTTCCGCAGTCTTTGCACCCTTGTGCCCTCGTTTTTGGCATCGACTGCCACTCTTAGCTTTTGAATGACCTCCTCACTGGTATGCTTGTCGTCAGCGGACGACACAATTACCGAGTGGAGAGGCCTTTGGACGGTGGTTTGTTGTCTTGGAGTGGCAGCGATCTCGGCGAAGGATGGTCTCTGTCCCGCGACGTAGCGAGGGGCCTGCTCCAGCTGCTCCGACAGAGCTCGAGTATGCACTTTGCATTCTTCCAACGCGGCGCGATGCTCCTTGAGGTCGCCTATTAGGTGTTTTATAAGCTCTGTCGGCGCTTCTGGGCTAGATGATTTGTCACCCTCATCACTGGTCTGGGTGGCCATGCTGCAGATTTCTGCCGGCCTCCTGTTTGTAGCCTGGGCTACCTTTCCTCCTTCGGCTTCCTTCACTAGCTGGTAGAGCCGTTCGATTGCCCTAAAAACCTCTTCTTTTATTTCCCGTTTTAAGTTTTTTGAGATCTCGAGCTGCGCCTTACTTTTCATAAGGCAGGCTTTAGCCTCGGCAGTTTTGCTCGGGAATCTCGATGGAACTGTGCTCGGCGGGCTGTCGCTGACTCTAGTCGCCTGTCTGCGTAGGTCAGCTTTCGCTTCCTGGACGATCAAAGCTTTGATCTTAGGCCTAGGAGGGAGCGGCTGAGACACAGCTTTTGGTGGAGATGGTATTTTTGGCCTTTGCTGCTCTTTTTCGGCTGTAGGGGGCCAATCACCAATGCTGCGCCTCACAGACAGACATGGCAGTTCCTTGAGTTCAGATTTCTCCTCACTGCCGTTTGATTTTTTAACGGGTGTCCTGATGCCGAACATTTTACGGGGCAGGCAAGAGTGTCGGAGGGAATTTGAGGACAAGTTGTATTTGGAGATCCCTGTATAGGGGGGATCAGTCACTTATAATATGTTAAATTTAAAAGTAATCACTCCAGTAATAATTACCGATAGGTCAAAAGTAAGGTTAAAATATTATAAAGTCCAAATAAGCAGTATTTTCACTGTAGAAAACAAAAACTGCACTATTCTGAGACTCTGGGTGGAGTCTTGTCAAAAAGTTAAGATGTTTGTTAGGCTACTCCCTTTCCTGTACAGTTAAAATTTTTACTGTCGTCCCAAGAGGGCGGGTGGGCGGGCAATTTTTTGACGTTTCGCGCCAGCTAGAGGGTCGTGCGATACCTCAAAAGAAGCGTCTCGCCGAGCTCTAGCCAGTGGTATAAAATTTAAAGATTATTTGGAAGAAAAATCTTTTACTTTTCAGGAAAGCAAAAAATTTTTGACGTTTTTTACAGGAAAATATAAAATTTAGGATTTCCGGAAGCGCGGAACGCACTCCAGAAAGTGGGGCGGACCGGTAAGTATTAAATAGGTAAGTTGGATTTGCAAAAGCAACAAAGTAACTTTGAAAAATAATAAATTTTTAAATATTTTCAGGTCGAAAAGGTGGGGGTGTCAAAAAATGACGTCACACCACTGCAATTCCTAGTTTGAAGGGTCGGTGCGTGCTTACAAGCCGGTTGCACTTTAAAATCGCAAAAAACCGCTTCAAAATAAGCCTCTTGTAAGAAAAGTTATGGAGGGTGATTTTTGGTGTGCAATCACTTAGGTGGATTTCGCAGTAAATGTTTGTACGGTGAACGGGTTTTGGTCAATTTTTTGACGTTTCGCGCCAGCTAGAGGGTCGTGCGATACCTCAAAAGAAGCGTCTCGCCGAGCTCTAGCCAGTGGTATAAAATTTAAAGATTATTTGGAAGAAAAATCTTTTACTTTTCAGGAAAGCAAAAAATTTTTGACGTTTTTTACAGGAAAATATAAAATTTAGGATTTCCGGAAGCGCGGAACGCACTCCAGAAAGTGGGGCGGACCGGTAAGTATTAAATAGGTAAGTTGGATTTGCAAAAGCAACAAAGTAACTTTGAAAAATAATAAATTTTTAAATATTTTCAGGTCGAAAAGGTGGGGGTGTCAAAAAATGACGTCACACCACTGCAATTCCTAGTTTGAAGGGTCGGTGCGTGCTTACAAGCCGGTTGCACTTTAAAATCGCAAAAAACCGCTTCAAAATAAGCCTCTTGTAAGAAAAGTTATGGAGGGTGATTTTTGGTGTGCAATCACTTAGGTGGATTTCGCAGTAAATGTTTGTACGGTGAACGGGTTTTGGTCAATTTTTTGACGTTTCGCGCCAGCTAGAGGGTCGTGCGATACCTCAAAAGAAGCGTCTCGCCGAGCTCTAGCCAGTGGTATAAAATTTAAAGATTATTTGGAAGAAAAATCTTTTACTTTTCAGGAAAGCAAAAAATTTTTGACGTTTTTTACAGGAAAATATAAAATTTAGGATTTCCGGAAGCGCGGAACGCACTCCAGAAAGTGGGGCGGACCGGTAAGTATTAAATAGGTAAGTTGGATTTGCAAAAGCAACAAAGTAACTTTGAAAAATAATAAATTTTTAAATATTTTCAGGTCGAAAAGGTGGGGGTGTCAAAAAATGACGTCACACCACTGCAATTCCTAGTTTGAAGGGTCGGTGCGTGCTTACAAGCCGGTTGCACTTTAAAATCGCAAAAAACCGCTTCAAAATAAGCCTCTTGTAAGAAAAGTTATGGAGGGTGATTTTTGGTGTGCAATCACTTAGGTGGATTTCGCAGTAAATGTTTGTACGGTGAACGGGTTTTGGTCAATTTTTTGACGTTTCGCGCCAGCTAGAGGGTCGTGCGATACCTCAAAAGAAGCGTCTCGCCGAGCTCTAGCCAGTGGTATAAAATTTAAAGATTATTTGGAAGAAAAATCTTTTACTTTTCAGGAAAGCAAAAAATTTTTGACGTTTTTTACAGGAAAATATAAAATTTAGGATTTCCGGAAGCGCGGAACGCACTCCAGAAAGTGGGGCGGACCGGTAAGTATTAAATAGGTAAGTTGGATTTGCAAAAGCAACAAAGTAACTTTGAAAAATAATAAATTTTTAAATATTTTCAGGTCGAAAAGGTGGGGGTGTCAAAAAATGACGTCACACCACTGCAATTCCTAGTTTGAAGGGTCGGTGCGTGCTTACAAGCCGGTTGCACTTTAAAATCGCAAAAAACCGCTTCAAAATAAGCCTCTTGTAAGAAAAGTTATGGAGGGTGATTTTTGGTGTGCAATCACTTAGGTGGATTTCGCAGTAAATGTTTGTACGGTGAACGGGTTTTGGTCAATTTTTTGACGTTTCGCGCCAGCTAGAGGGTCGTGCGATACCTCAAAAGAAGCGTCTCGCCGAGCTCTAGCCAGTGGTATAAAATTTAAAGATTATTTGGAAGAAAAATCTTTTACTTTTCAGGAAAGCAAAAAATTTTTGACGTTTTTTACAGGAAAATATAAAATTTAGGATTTCCGGAAGCGCGGAACGCACTCCAGAAAGTGGGGCGGACCGGTAAGTATTAAATAGGTAAGTTGGATTTGCAAAAGCAACAAAGTAACTTTGAAAAATAATAAATTTTTAAATATTTTCAGGTCGAAAAGGTGGGGGTGTCAAAAAATGACGTCACACCACTGCAATTCCTAGTTTGAAGGGTCGGTGCGTGCTTACAAGCCGGTTGCACTTTAAAATCGCAAAAAACCGCTTCAAAATAAGCCTCTTGTAAGAAAAGTTATGGAGAGAGGGTTAGGTTAGGTTAGGTTAGGTTAGGTTAGGTTAGGTTAGGTTAGGTTAGGTTAGGTTAGGTTAGGTTAGGTTAGGTTAGGTTAGGTTAGGTTAGGTTAGGTTAGGTTAGGTTAGGTTAGGTTAGGTTAGGTTAGGTTAGGTTAGGTTAGGTTAGGTTAGGTTAGGTTAGGTTAGGTTAGGTTAGGTTAGGTTAGGTTAGGTTAGGTTAGGTTAGGTTAGGTTAGGTTAGGTTAGGTTAGGTTAGGTTAGGTTAGGTTAGGTTAGGTTAGGTTAGGTTAGGTTAGGTTAGGTTAGGTTAGGTTAGGTTAGGTTAGGTTAGGTTAGGTTAGGTTAGGTTAGGTTAGGTTAGGTTAGGTTAGGTTAGGTTAGGTTAGGTTAGGTTAGGTTAGGTTAGGTTAGGTTAGGTTAGGTTAGGTTAGGTTAGGTTAGGTTAGGTTAGGTTAGGTTAGGTTAGGTTAGGTTAGGTTAGGTTAGGTTAGGTTAGGTTAGGTTAGGTTAGGTTAGGTTAGGTTAGGTTAGGTTAGGTTAGGTTAGGTTAGGTTAGGTTAGGTTAGGTTAGGTTAGGTTAGGTTAGGTTAGGTTAGGTTAGGTTAGGTTAGGTTAGGTTAGGTTAGGTTAGGTTAGGTTAGGTTAGGTTAGGTTAGGTTAGGTTAGGTTAGGTTAGGTTAGGTTAGGTTAGGTTAGGTTAGGTTAGGTTAGGTTAGGTTAGGTTAGGTTAGGTTAGGTTAGGTTAGGTTAGGTTAGGTTAGGTTAGGTTAGGTTAGGTTAGGTTAGGTTAGGTTAGGTTAGGTTAGGTTAGGTTAGGTTAGGTTAGGTTAGGTTAGGTTAGGTTAGGTTAGGTTAGGTTAGGTTAGGTTAGGTTAGGTTAGGTTAGGTTAGGTTAGGTTAGGTTAGGTTAGGTTAGGTTAGGTTAGGTTAGGTTAGGTTAGGTTAGGTTAGGTTAGGTTAGGTTAGGTTAGGTTAGGTTAGGTTAGGTTAGGTTAGGTTAGGTTAGGTTAGGTTAGGTTAGGTTAGGTTAGGTTAGGTTAGGTTAGGTTAGGTTAGGTTAGGTTAGGTTAGGTTAGGTTAGGTTAGGTTAGGTTAGGTTAGGTTAGGTTAGGTTAGGTTAGGTTAGGTTAGGTTAGGTTAGGTTAGGTTAGGTTAGGTTAGGTTAGGTTAGGTTAGGTTAGGTTAGGTTAGGTTAGGTTAGGTTAGGTTAGGTTAGGTTAGGTTAGGTTAGGTTAGGTTAGGTTAGGTTAGGTTAGGTTAGGTTAGGTTAGGTTAGGTTAGGTTAGGTTAGGTTAGGTTAGGTTAGGTTAGGTTAGGTTAGGTTAGGTTAGGTTAGGTTAGGTTAGGTTAGGTTAGGTTAGGTTAGGTTAGGTTAGGTTAGGTTAGGTTAGGTTAGGTTAGGTTAGGTTAGGTTAGGTTAGGTTAGGTTAGGTTAGGTTAGGTTAGGTTAGGTTAGGTTAGGTTAGGTTAGGTTAGGTTAGGTTAGGTTAGGTTAGGTTAGGTTAGGTTAGGTTAGGTTAGGTTAGGTTAGGTTAGGTTAGGTTAGGTTAGGTTAGGTTAGGTTAGGTTAGGTTAGGTTAGGTTAGGTTAGGTTAGGTTAGGTTAGGTTAGGTTAGGTTAGGTTAGGTTAGGTTAGGTTAGGTTAGGTTAGGTTAGGTTAGGTTAGGTTAGGTTAGGTTAGGTTAGGTTAGGTTAGGTTAGGTTAGGTTAGGTTAGGTTAGGTTAGGTTAGGTTAGGTTAGGTTAGGTTAGGTTAGGTTAGGTTAGGTTAGGTTAGGTTAGGTTAGGTTAGGTTAGGTTAGGTTAGGTTAGGTTAGGTTAGGTTAGGTTAGGTTAGGTTAGGTTAGGTTAGGTTAGGTTAGGTTAGGTTAGGTTAGGTTAGGTTAGGTTAGGTTAGGTTAGGTTAGGTTAGGTTAGGTTAGGTTAGGTTAGGTTAGGTTAGGTTAGGTTAGGTTAGGTTAGGTTAGGTTAGGTTAGGTTAGGTTAGGTTAGGTTAGGTTAGGTTAGGTTAGGTTAGGTTAGGTTAGGTTAGGTTAGGTTAGGTTAGGTTAGGTTAGGTTAGGTTAGGTTAGGTTAGGTTAGGTTAGGTTAGGTTAGGTTAGGTTAGGTTAGGTTAGGTTAGGTTAGGTTAGGTTAGGTTAGGTTAGGTTAGGTTAGGTTAGGTTAGGTTAGGTTAGGTTAGGTTAGGTTAGGTTAGGTTAGGTTAGGTTAGGTTAGGTTAGGTTAGGTTAGGTTAGGTTAGGTTAGGTTAGGTTAGGTTAGGTTAGGTTAGGTTAGGTTAGGTTAGGTTAGGTTAGGTTAGGTTAGGTTAGGTTAGGTTAGGTTAGGTTAGGTTAGGTTAGGTTAGGTTAGGTTAGGTTAGGTTAGGTTAGGTTAGGTTAGGTTAGGTTAGGTTAGGTTAGGTTAGGTTAGGTTAGGTTAGGTTAGGTTAGGTTAGGTTAGGTTAGGTTAGGTTAGGTTAGGTTAGGTTAGGTTAGGTTAGGTTAGGTTAGGTTAGGTTAGGTTAGGTTAGGTTAGGTTAGGTTAGGTTAGGTTAGGTTAGGTTAGGTTAGGTTAGGTTAGGTTAGGTTAGGTTAGGTTAGGTTAGGTTAGGTTAGGTTAGGTTAGGTTAGGTTAGGTTAGGTTAGGTTAGGTTAGGTTAGGTTAGGTTAGGTTAGGTTAGGTTAGGTTAGGTTAGGTTAGGTTAGGTTAGGTTAGGTTAGGTTAGGTTAGGTTAGGTTAGGTTAGGTTAGGTTAGGTTAGGTTAGGTTAGGTTAGGTTAGGTTAGGTTAGGTTAGGTTAGGTTAGGTTAGGTTAGGTTAGGTTAGGTTAGGTTAGGTTAGGTTAGGTTAGGTTAGGTTAGGTTAGGTTAGGTTAGGTTAGGTTAGGTTAGGTTAGGTTAGGTTAGGTTAGGTTAGGTTAGGTTAGGTTAGGTTAGGTTAGGTTAGGTTAGGTTAGGTTAGGTTAGGTTAGGTTAGGTTAGGTTAGGTTAGGTTAGGTTAGGTTAGGTTAGGTTAGGTTAGGTTAGGTTAGGTTAGGTTAGGTTAGGTTAGGTTAGGTTAGGTTAGGTTAGGTTAGGTTAGGTTAGGTTAGGTTAGGTTAGGTTAGGTTAGGTTAGGTTAGGTTAGGTTAGGTTAGGTTAGGTTAGGTTAGGTTAGGTTAGGTTAGGTTAGGTTAGGTTAGGTTAGGTTAGGTTAGGTTAGGTTAGGTTAGGTTAGGTTAGGTTAGGTTAGGTTAGGTTAGGTTAGGTTAGGTTAGGTTAGGTTAGGTTAGGTTAGGTTAGGTTAGGTTAGGTTAGGTTAGGTTAGGTTAGGTTAGGTTAGGTTAGGTTAGGTTAGGTTAGGTTAGGTTAGGTTAGGTTAGGTTAGGTTAGGTTAGGTTAGGTTAGGTTAGGTTAGGTTAGGTTAGGTTAGGTTAGGTTAGGTTAGGTTAGGTTAGGTTAGGTTAGGTTAGGTTAGGTTAGGTTAGGTTAGGTTAGGTTAGGTTAGGTTAGGTTAGGTTAGGTTAGGTTAGGTTAGGTTAGGTTAGGTTAGGTTAGGTTAGGTTAGGTTAGGTTAGGTTAGGTTAGGTTAGGTTAGGTTAGGTTAGGTTAGGTTAGGTTAGGTTAGGTTAGGTTAGGTTAGGTTAGGTTAGGTTAGGTTAGGTTAGGTTAGGTTAGGTTAGGTTAGGTTAGGTTAGGTTAGGTTAGGTTAGGTTAGGTTAGGTTAGGTTAGGTTAGGTTAGGTTAGGTTAGGTTAGGTTAGGTTAGGTTAGGTTAGGTTAGGTTAGGTTAGGTTAGGTTAGGTTAGGTTAGGTTAGGTTAGGTTAGGTTAGGTTAGGTTAGGTTAGGTTAGGTTAGGTTAGGTTAGGTTAGGTTAGGTTAGGTTAGGTTAGGTTAGGTTAGGTTAGGTTAGGTTAGGTTAGGTTAGGTTAGGTTAGGTTAGGTTAGGTTAGGTTAGGTTAGGTTAGGTTAGGTTAGGTTAGGTTAGGTTAGGTTAGGTTAGGTTAGGTTAGGTTAGGTTAGGTTAGGTTAGGTTAGGTTAGGTTAGGTTAGGTTAGGTTAGGTTAGGTTAGGTTAGGTTAGGTTAGGTTAGGTTAGGTTAGGTTAGGTTAGGTTAGGTTAGGTTAGGTTAGGTTAGGTTAGGTTAGGTTAGGTTAGGTTAGGTTAGGTTAGGTTAGGTTAGGTTAGGTTAGGTTAGGTTAGGTTAGGTTAGGTTAGGTTAGGTTAGGTTAGGTTAGGTTAGGTTAGGTTAGGTTAGGTTAGGTTAGGTTAGGTTAGGTTAGGTTAGGTTAGGTTAGGTTAGGTTAGGTTAGGTTAGGTTAGGTTAGGTTAGGTTAGGTTAGGTTAGGTTAGGTTAGGTTAGGTTAGGTTAGGTTAGGTTAGGTTAGGTTAGGTTAGGTTAGGTTAGGTTAGGTTAGGTTAGGTTAGGTTAGGTTAGGTTAGGTTAGGTTAGGTTAGGTTAGGTTAGGTTAGGTTAGGTTAGGTTAGGTTAGGTTAGGTTAGGTTAGGTTAGGTTAGGTTAGGTTAGGTTAGGTTAGGTTAGGTTAGGTTAGGTTAGGTTAGGTTAGGTTAGGTTAGGTTAGGTTAGGTTAGGTTAGGTTAGGTTAGGTTAGGT